>NC_134084.1:156837990-157154791 GCF_000715075.1 Nicotiana tabacum
TTTTTCTCTTTGCGTTTTAGGGCCATAAAACAACAATTACAAATGATTCCCAGATTTTTGTGTGTTATAGCCCATGCCTTCTGCGGGCCCGAATCCCAATTGCCTAAAAAAATTTTAGACCATAAAAAATGACTTAAGGAACAATAGTCACTGCTCCATCATGACCGTTCCTCATTTTTTGGCATTTTAGGACCATAAAACGAGAATTCAGCCCGATTCAAATATTTTTGTGCTATAACCCACGCCTTTCGTGTGGGCCCGAGCGCCGAACCCAAAAATGACCTAAGGTACATTAGTCACCGCCTCGCCATCACTGTTCCTCCTTTTTGGCATTTTAGGGCCATATAACTGAATATAGCCTGATTCCCATATTTTCGTGCGCTATAGCCCATGCTTCCTACATGGGCTCGAGCTACTAGACCTCGATCACCTAAAATTTTGCTGGACCACAAAAAACATTCTAAGGAATAATAGTCACTGCATTGCCATGACCATTTCACATTTTTGGTATTTTAGGGATATAAAATTAGAGTTATGCCTGATTCCCAGATTATCGTGTGCTATAGCCCACGCCATGACCGTTTCTCGTTTTTGGGTGTTTTAGGGCCATAAAATTAGAATTATGCCTGATTCCCTGATTACGTGTGTTATAGCCCACACCTTTTGCATGGGCCCAGGCTTGAGCATGCGGACCCGGATAGCCTAAAAAATTTCCGGACCATCAAAAATGACTTAAAGAACAAAAAACAATGCCCTTCCATGACCGTTCCTCATTTTTTGGCATTTTAGGGTCATAATATTACGCCTAATTCCTAGGTTTTTGGGTGCGATAGCCTACGTCTTCCGCGTGGTCCCATGCCACTGGACCCCGACCACCTAAAAAAAATTTTTGGACCATAAAAATTAGCTAAGGAACAATAATCACGACCTCTCCATGACCGTTCCAGGAGTCTTAGGGCCACAAAACGAGATTCTGCCTGATTCCTATATTTTGTGTGCTATAGCACACGCCTTCCGCGTGGGTTCCGGCGCCTGGACCCGTACCGCCTAAAAGTTTTTCTTGGCCATCAAAATGGACCTAAGGAACATTAGTCACCACCTGCCATGATCGTTCCTCGTTTTGTTTGCATTTTAGGGCCTTATAACTAGAATTACGCCCGATTTCCTTATATTCATGTGCTATAAACCACGCCTTCCGCGTGGGCTCAGGCCACCAGACCCCGATCGCCTTAAATTTTTCTACAACATGAAATACTACCTAAGGAACAATAACCACCATCCCACCATGTTCATTCCTCATTTTTTGGCGTTTTAGGCCAATAAAATGAGAATTCGACCTGATTCACATATTTTCGTGTGCTATAGCCTACGCCTTCTACGTGGGGCTGAGCAACCGGACCAATACCACCTTAAAGTTTTTTGGGCTATCAAAAATCAGCTAAGGAACATTAATCACCTCCCCGCCATGACCGTTCCTCGTTTTTGGCGTTTTAGGGCCATATAACTAGAAGTACGCTTGATTCCCAAATGTTCATGTGTTACGAGCCACCAGACCCGGACCTTCTAAAATTTTTTCGGACCTTAAAAAATTACCTAAGGAACAATAGTCACCGCCCTACCATGACCGTTTTACTTTTTGGCATTTTAGGGCCATAAAATGAGAATTCGGGCCAATTCCTATATTTTTGTGTATTATAGCCCATGCCTTCCATATGGGCCCAGGTGGCCGGACCTGGACAACCTTAAATCTTTTCGGACCATCAAATATGACCTAAGGAATATTAGGCACCGCCCCTCCATGATTGTTCCTCATTTTTTGGTGTTTTAGGGCCATGAATCTGGAATTCGTCCGATTTCAAGATTTTCGTGTGCTATAGCCCACGCCTTCCGCATAAGGCTCGAACACCAAACACAACCGCCTAAAATTTTTCCGAATTATCAAAATGAACTTAGGAACAATATTCATTGTCCCGCCATGATTCCTTGTTTTTAGCGTGTTAGGGCCATAAAAGTGGAATTACGCCCGATTCCTAGATTTTCATATATTATAGCTCACGCCTCCTACCTAGGCCGATGCCACCGGACCCTGATCGCCTAAAATTTTGCCAGACCATCAAAAAATCCTAAGGAACAATAATCATAGCCCCTCCATGATTGTTTCTCCTTTTTTGGCATTTTAGGGCCATGAATCTAGAATTCCATCTGATTCCCAAATTTATATGTGTTATAGCTTACGCCTTCTACATGGGCCCAGACCACCAGACCCAGATCATTTAAAACTTTTTTGGCCAATCAAAATGACCTAAGTAACAATATTCACCGCCTCTCCATGACCGTTACTTATTTGTTTTGGAATTAGAGGACCATAAAACTAGAATTCCGCCAGATTCAAAAATTTCGTATGCTATCCACGCCTTGTGCATGGGCCCGGGAAACTAAATCCGTATCGCCTCAAATTTAATCGGACGATTAATAATGACCTAAGGAACAACAATTACTGCCTCGCCAAGACCGTTCCTCTTTTTTTGAGTTTTAGAGCCATAAAACTTGCCTAGATTTTCGTATCCTATAGTCCACGCCCCCTGTATGGGCTCGGGCCACCGGACTTGAATCGCCTATAATTTTACTAGACCATAAAAATGAACTAAGGAACAATTGTCACTGCTTGACCAGGACCGTTTCTTGTTTTCTAACATTTTAGGGCCATAAAACTGGAATTCTGCCCTATTCCCAGTGTGCTATAGCCCATGCCTCTTACATGGGCCTGGACCATCGGACCCCGATCGCCCAAAATTTTGTCGGACCTTCAAAAATGACCTAAGGAACAATAATCACTACCTCACCCTGACTGTTCCTCATTTTTTGGCGTTTAAGGATATAAAACTAGAATTCAGTCTGATTCCCAGATTTTCTTGTACTATAGCCCATGCCTCCTACATGGGCCTAGGCCATCGGACCCCGATTGCCTAAAAAAATTTCGGACCATCAAAAACAACATAAGGAATCAGCCACCGCCTCGACGTGACCGCTCCTCATTTTTAGGCATTTCAGGGCCATGAAATTGAAATTCTTCACGATTTCTAGATTTTCGTGCGCTATAGTCCCGCCTAAGAAATAATAGTGCCATGACCGTTCCTCATTTTTTGGTGTTTTATGGCCATAAAATTGGAGTTCTGCATGATTCCCATATTTTCGTGTGTTATAACCCACGCCTCCTTCATTGGTCCGGGCCACCGGACATGAATCGCCTAAATATTTGTTGGACCATCAAAAACCATCTGAGAAATAATAGTCACCGCCTCGCCATGATCATTCCTTGGTTTTGGCGTTTTAAAGCTATAAAACTAGAATTCTGCTTGATTCCCAGATTTTTTTGTGCTATAGCCCATGCCTCCTGTATGGGTCAGGCCACTAGAGCTGGATCGCCTAAAATTTTGCCAGACCATCAAAGACGACTTAAGAACAATATTCACTGTTTCCCCATTACCATTCCTCTTTTTGGCGCTTTAGGGCCATCGAAACTTAAATTTCGCCTAATTCCTAGAATTTTGTGTGCTATAGCCTACGCCTCTTGCATGGCCTAGGAAATCGTACCGGTCGCCTAAATTTTTTTCGGACCATCAAATACGACCTAAGGAACAATAGTCACCGCTTATCCTTGACCATTCCTCATTTTTTGTTGTTGCATTTTTAGGCTATAAAATAAGAATTTTGCTTGATTTCAAAAACAAAAATCACCGCCTCACCATGATCGTTCCTCATTTTAAAAATAATAGTCACCGCCTCACCACGACCGTTTCTATTTTTTTTGGCATTTCAGGTCCATAAAAGTGGAACTCTACCCGATTCCCAGAGTTTCGTGTACTATATCCCATGCCTCCTACATGGGACCAAGCTACTGGACCCGGATCGTCTGAATTTTTTCTAGACCATCAAAAATGACCTAAGAAACAATAGTCTCTTCCTCGCCTTGATAGTTCCTCATTTTTGGTATTTTAGGGCCATAAAATTGGAATTTCACCCGATTCCAAGATTTTTGTGTGCTATAGCCCACGCATCCTGCATGGGCCCGGGCGCCTGAACCCGGATCGTGTAAAAATTTTCCAATCCATAAAAAATGACCTAAGAAACAATAGTCACCACCTCACCATGATTATTCCCTGTTTGTTGGCATTTTAGGGCCATAAAACTGGAATTCCACGTGATTCTCAAATTTTTATAGCCCACGCCTCTTGCATGGGCCTGGGCCACCGGACCCGTGCTGCCTAAAATTTTGTCGGGCCATCAAAAACAACCTAAGAAATAATAGTCATCGCCTCCCCATTGTCTTTACTCATTTTTTGACGTTTTAGGACCATAAAACTCAAATTCAGCCCGATTATAAGATTTTCATGTGTTATAGCCCATGCCTCTTGCATGGGCTTGGTCCACGGACCATTACCTAAAATATTTTTGAACCATAGAAAACTACCTAAGGAACAATTGTCATCACCTCTCCATGACCGTTCCTCGTTTTTTGGTATTTTAGAGCCATAAAATTAGAATTCCGCCCAGTTCCCAATTTTTCGTATGATATAACTCATGCCTCCTACATGTGCTCGGGCCACCAGACCCCGATCGCTTAAAAATTTGTCCGTCCATAAAAAATGATTGAAGGAAAAGTACTCATCGCCATGCCAAGACGTTCCTTGTTTCATTGGCATTTTAGGGCTATAAAACTGGAATTCCGCTCGTTTCCCAAATTTTCGTATGCCCACTTCTCCTATATGGGCCACTGGACCCGGATCACCTAAAAATATTTTGAACCATAAAAATTAACCTAAGTAATAATTGTCACCACCTCGCCATGACTGTTCCTTGTTCTTTGGTGTTTTGAGTCCATAAAACTAGAATTCCGCCTGATTGAAAGATTTTCATGTGTTATATCCCACACCTGCTGCATGGGCCCGGACAAATAGACCCCTATTGCTTAAAATTTTATCAGACCATTAAAAACAACCTAACGAACAATAGTCACTGCCTCACCGTCATCGTTCCACATTTTTTGGCATTTTAGCGCCATAAAATTGGAATTACGCCCGTTTTTTAGATTTTCATGTGCTATGTCCCACACATCTTGTATGAGCCCTGGACACTGGACTCGGATCCTCTAAAATTTATACGGAACATCAAAAACTATCTAAGGAACAATAGTCACCGCCTCGCCATAATCGTTCCTCATTTTCTTGAATTTTAGGGCCATAAAACTAAATTGCCAAAAAACTGGAATTCTGCCCAATTTCCAGATTTCCATATGCTATAGCCAACGCCTCCTACATGGACTCGGCCACCGGATCCCAATCACCTAAAATTTTATCGGACCATAAAAAATAAACTAAGGAAAATAGTCACCGCCTCGCCATGACCGTTCCTCATTTTTTGCCGTTTTAAGGCAGAAAAATCAAAATTACACTCGATTCCCAGACTTTTGTATGATATCGACCACGTTGTTTTAAGGCAGAACAATAGTCACTGCCTCGCCATGACCGTTCCTCGTTTTTGGCATTTTAGAGCCATAAATTTGGAATTCCGCACGATTCCCAAATTTTCGTGTACTATAGCCCACGCCTCCTGCATGGGCCCGAGCCACCGGACTCCTATTGCTAAGAATTTTGCCGCACCATAAAAAATGACCTATTGAACAATATTCACCGCCTCTCCATGACCTTTCCTCATTTTTTTGGCATTTTAAGGTCATAAAACTTGAATTTTGCCCGATTCTCAAATTTTTATGTGCTATAGCTAACTCCTCCTGCATGAGCACCGTCCATCGGACCTCGATCACCTAAAAATTTGCTGGATTATCAAAAAGGACCTAAGGAACAATAGTCACCACCTTGCCATGATCGTTCCTCATTTTTTGGCGTTTTAGGGCCATAAAACTTGAATTTCGTCCGATTTCAAGATTTTCATATGCTATAGCCCACGCCTCCTTCATAGGCTCAGGCAACAAGACCCCGATCACCTAAAATTTTGTCGGACCATAAAAAATGATCTAAGGAGAAATAGTCATCACCTCGCCATGACTGTTCCTCTTTTTTTTTGGCTTTTTAGGGCCATAAATATGGAATTTCGTCTACTTCTTAGATATTCGTGTGTTATAGCCCATGTCTCCTGTATGGTCCCGGACACCGTACCTATATCGCCTTAAATTTTTCTAGAATAACAAAAATAATATAAAAAATACACTTGGAATTTTACCCGATTCCTAGAGTTTCGTATGCTAGAGTCTATGCCTCCTGCATGGGCCCCGGACACTAGACCCTAATCGGCTAAAATTTTATTAGACCATCAAAACGACATAATGAAAAATATTCACCACCTCGCCATGAGTGTTCCCTGTTTCATAGTGTTTTAGGGCCATAAAACTGGAATTCTGCCCGATTCCTAAATTTTTGTGTGTTATAGCTTATGCTTCCTATATGCCCGGTCCACCGGACCCGATCGCCTAAACTTTTGTTGGACCATCAAAAACGACCTAAGGAACAATAGTCATTGCCTCTGCATGACCGGTTCCTCTTTTTTTTTGGCATTTTAGGGTCATAAAATTGAAATTTCCCCCAATTCCAAGATTTTTGTATGTTATAGTCTACGCCTCTTGTATGGGCTCGGGCTTCCGGTTCCAGGTCGTCCAAAATTTTGTTGGACCATCAAAAATGACCTAAGGAACAATATTCACTGCCTCACCATGACCGTTCCTCGTTTTTGGCAATTTAGGGTCATAAATCTAGAATTTCGCTCAATTCTCAAATTTTTGTGTGCTATCCCACGCCTCCTGCATGGGGTCGAGTCACCGGACTCATATTTCCTAGAATTTTGTTGTACCATAAAAAACGACATATTGAAAAATATTCATTGCCTCGCCATGACCGTGTTTTTTTTTTTACGTTTTAAGACCATGAAACTTGAATTTTGCCCGATTCTCAAATTTTCGAGTGTTATAGCCCACTTCTCCTGCATGGGCCCCAGCCATCGGACCTTGATCACCTAAAATTTTTCTGGACTATCAAAATTGACCTAAGGAATAATAGTCACTGCCTCGCCATAACCGTTCCTCATTATTTTGGCATTTTAGGGTCATAAAACTAGAATTACGTCCGATTTCAAGATTTTTGTGTGTTATAGCCCACGCCTCCTTCATAAGCTCGGTCTACAGGACCTCGATTGCCTAAAATTTTGCTAGACCATCAAAACTGATCTAAGGAGAAATAGTCACCACCTTTCCATGACTGTTCCTTATTTTTTTGGCTTTTTAGGGCCATAAATATGGAATTACGTCTGATTCTCAGATTTTCTTGTGCTATTACCCATGTCTCCTGTATGGGCCCGGCCACCGTACCCCTATCACCTTAAATTTTTCCAGAATGTCAAAGAAAATCTAAGGAATAATAGTTATTGCCTCGCCATGACCGTTCCTTATTTTTGGTGTTTTAGGGCCATAAAACTGGAATTCTACTCGATTCTCAAAGTTTCGTGTGCTAGAGCTCATGCCTCCTGCATGGGCCCGAGCCACTAGACCCCGATCAACTAAAATTTTATCAGACCATCAAAAACAACATAAGGAACAACATGCATCACCTCGCCATGATTGTTCCCTATTTTGTAGCATTTTTGGGCCATAAAACGAAATTCTGCCCGATTCCCAAATTTTTGTATGTTATAGCTTACGCCTCCTGCATGGCCCCGAGTCACCAGACTCCTATTTCCTAGAATTTTGTCGCACCATCAAAAACGACCTAGTTAACAATATTCACCCTCGCCATGGTCGTTCCTCATTTTTAGTGTTTTAAGACCATAAAACTTGAATTTCACCTGATTTTTAAATTTTAGTGTGCTATAGCCCACTCCTCCTGCATGGGTCCTGGACATCGAACCTCGATCACCTAAAATTTTGTTGGACTATCAAAAATGATTTAAGGAACAATAGTCACATCCTCACCATGATCGTTCCTCTATCACGACCCAAAATCTACTAAGGGTCGTGATGGCGCCGGACACCGCTGTCAGGCAAGCCAACCAAAATACTCAATTAAAATCTCGTTTTAATAATTTTTGAAAACTATGATTTTCCTTCAATTTTACTAGAAAAAGGTAATCATTTCAAATTGAATATAAATGTTAAGAAGTTAATACAAGATCTTCCATAATCATCCCAGAACTCGGTGTCACAAGTGCATGAGCATTTACTAGGGAATGAAATAAAATACAGTAACTGTCCGGAATACAAAGTGGACAGAAATGGAAATACAGTACAATACTCTGAAGGAGACTCTGCTGGCTACGGGTCATCTCGATAAATGTTGCTCACTTAAGTCTCCGTATCAACCATGCCGCTATGCCACTAAGCCACTAGCCATACAGGAACCTGTGCAACGAAAATGCACAACAAGTGTAGTATGAGTACGAAAACAACGTGTACCCAGTAAGTATCCCGTCTAATCTCGAAGAAGTAGAGACGAGAAGCCGACTGCGACACTTACTACTAGTCTGATTATAATATACCAATAATATAGTAAATCGTGGATTTTCATAAAGATGGGTGTAACCCAATAGCATGAACCAAGTAAGCAATTCTTTCATTAATTGGAGATTTTCAAATTCATTTTTCATCATTTATACATGTATCTCAAGTCAGGGAGAGCAAATACCAATATCTATAAATCCCAAGGCAAGCAATACAAGCATGCACGAATCATGCCGAGGACGTACGGCCGGATCCAACAATAATTAAACTATGCACTGCCAGAGGGTCGAATGGTGCGAATCATATATGCATCTATTACCCCGCTCACGAATCATACATGCGACACGGTCAAATATAAATAAACACAACAATCAGTCAATCAAGAATTCATCAGGGAACAATTATCCAAGGAAAAGCTAATTCTCTTTTAACAATTCAAGAAAATGAAGTTTAATATTTTTAGAAATTCATTTACTAATTCGATGTGATTTAAGCAATTCAAACTGTCAATAAGATTACAAATATTTCAAGTATAGAATGCTTTTGGGTCCTAGACTACTCGAACTTAAACATAATAGTAGCTACGCATGGACTCTCGTCACCTCGTGCGTCCGTAGCCCCCACAAATAGGAGCACAAATCCAATTAATTCACATATGAGACAATTCCCTTTTACAAGGTTAGAAAGGAGACTCACCTCGCTCCGAGGTTCCATAACCGGCTTCCAAGCTCTTCCGACGACTCAAATCGATGCGCAACGCTCCAAAACTAGCCAAGAAATGAGAAAATCCATAAATATAGGCTCTAATACTCATAACAATTCAATTTAAATAAATTCCTAACTCCGCTCGAAGAGTTGACAAAATCGCCCTCGGGACCACGTGCCAGGATTCCAAAAAACTTAATAAATCCAACAACCCATTCCGATACGAGTTCAACCATACCAATTTTATCAAATTCCAATAACGAATCAACCTCCATATCTAGAATTATCGTTTTTTGAAAAGTTTACAAATTTTCTCCAATTTCTTCCATTTGATTCACTAATACTTGATGAAAAGAGCCATGGAATCATTAAATATAATCACTTTTGGAAATAGAACACTTACCCCAATCCATATGGTGAAAATCACCTCAAAAATCGCTTTAATCCGAGCTCCATAGCTCCAAAAATGAGTAAAAATCTCGGACTGCTCGATTTATACAGTGCCCTGTGATTACTGTTCATGCACATGCGGTTACTATTCATGCACATGCGGTTACTGTTCATGCACCTGCGGTTACTTTTCACGCAGGTGCGGTACTATTCACGCACCTGCGAAAAACACAACAGCTGCCCAGAAATTTCAACAGCTTTTAATTTCACTAAAAATGCTCTAACTCCAACATACGAACTCGGAATTCGACGATTCTTGTTCCTATGAGTCAAAAATAATAATACGAACCTATTCCTTCAATCGAAACTCAATTCGGAGCTCATTTTCTCAATGAGATACCAATTTCGCTCGTTAAACAATTAATTCATGTTTTGCGCTAAAAACACAATCGCGAATTGATGAAATTAGACCAAACTTTCCAGATCACTCCTATAATTCATTATCAAAATCCTGGAAGTCTCAAAATCGTGTTTCAGTCTCTAGAACTAAAAATGGACCTTTAGATCATTACATGCTTATGTTCAAAACGCCAAACTCTTCCAAAAACTCCTCCAAAACTCATCTGAGCCCCATGTGATCCCAACCAAGTATACTAACAAGTCCCATAACATGACACGAACTTAGTCGATGCCTCAAATTACATTGAACAACATTAAAACATGAATCACACTCCAATTCAAGCTTAATGAACTTTAGAATTTCAAATTTCTACATTCGATGTCGAAACCTATTAGATCACATCCGATTGACCTCAAATTTTGCATACAAGTTGCATTCAACATTATGGACCTACTCCAACTTCCGGAATTGAATTCCGACCCCGATATCAAAAAGTCCACTTCCGTTCAAACTCCTTAAAAACCTTCAAATTTCTATCTTTAGTCAAATGACTCCAAAATGACCCCCGGACCTTCGAATTCACTTCCGATCACGCTCCCAACACTAGAATCACCATACGTAGCTATTCCCATACTCGGAATCCCAAACAGACATTGATAACACTGAAATGCACTTCTACCCAAACTTATGAAACTCTTCCAAAAATGCTAACTTCCACGATAAATGCTGAAACGTTCCCGGGTATTCCAAAACCCGATTCAGGCATACGCCCAAGTCTGAAATCATCATACAAACCTGCTGGAACCTTCGAATCCTGATTCCGAGGTCGTTTACTCAAAAATCCAATCTTACTCAATTTTTTCAACTTAAAGCTTCCAAAATGAGAATTCTCTTTCCAATAAACTCTGAACTTCCAGAAATTCAATTCTGACTATGCGTACAAGTCATAATACCTGAAGTGAAGCTACTCATGGGCTTAAACTGCTGAACGACGTGCTAGAGCTCAAAACGACCGGTCGGGTCGTTACATTCTTGTATGACCCTAATCCCGAACCCGGTCGTGATGGCGCTTCTTGTGAAGACAAGGCCAACCAATTTAACACAATTCACCCTTTTAAGAAGTTAAATAACATAAAGATACTTTAAACATGATTTAACAACAATATTTAGCGAAAATAGAGATAACAAAATGGAAACCCAACCCTACACAGCCCTAGCCGAGGTGTCACAAGTCATGAGCAACTAAGGATTCTGATACAAGTCTACTAAATATGATATCTGGTACAACTGTTTGAAGAACATAGAAATAATGAGATAAGGGAGATACAGGGACTGCGGACGCCAACAACTACCTCGTAGTCTCCGAAACACTGCCTGGACTGGAAGGATCAACACTCAGGAGCGGGACCTGCTACACCTGAATCTGCACACATGGTGCATGGAGTAATGTGAGTACTCCGACCCAGTGAACAATAAATATAAATAATGACTGAAAGTAAGAAAACACGTAAAACACAAGGAATTCTATACCGAAGCAGTAAAATCACTTAAAATCAGTAAATCAGTGAAGAATCAAGTAAAATCCCTTTTTTAGAAGGTAAAACAAGTAATTAATAGGTAAATAACAAGTAAACGTTCGCCCCTCGGGCACAGTATCAACAAAACCGCCCCCCGGGCAACATCTCAGAACAGTACCAGCCCCTCGGACTCAATCTCAAAACAGTGCCAGCCCCTCGAGCTCAATCTCAGAACAGTGCCAGCCCCTCAGGCTCAATCTCACATCACAATGGGTACCCGCGCTCACTGGGGTGTACAGACTCCGGGAGCGGCCCCTTACGGCCCAAGCGCAATATCAAGCCATCTCGTGGCATCAAATCTAGGCCTTCGGCCTCATGTCAATCAAGCCACATCATGGCATATATATGTATCTCAGGCCCTCAGCCTCATATCAGTATCAGTGTATCCTCACATCTGGCCCTCGGCCGTACTCAGTTCGAGAATCATCACAAGCCCCTCGGACATTAATAAAACAGTATTTCTCGACCCAAACCATCATTTAAAATATCATTTAAGTCTCAAAACTGAGTAAAAATGGCTGAGTAGTAAAACAGTGGAAAATATCATGACTGAGTTCAAGTAATAAGTCAAAACAGTGAGGAAATAGTGAATAAAATCCCCGAAGGGTTCAAATAGTTGGCACGAAGCCCAAATATGGCAATCAGCCCAAATCATGATGATATCAAATAAGTTTTAATCAAATACGCGGTAAAATCATCAATCGGGACGGACGAAGTTACAATCCCCAATAGTGCACGACCCCACGCTCGTCATCAAGCGTGTGTCTTACCTCGATATAGCACTACGATGTGCAATCCGGGGTTTCAAACCCTCAGAGCATCATTTACAATCATTACTCACCTCGAACCGGCTAAATCTCTAGCTCGTGATGCCTTTGCCTCTCGAATCGGCCTCAACGCGCGTCGAATTTATCCAAAATTAGAACGAATACATCACAATATACTAAGGGAACAAAGCCCAAGCAAAAACAATCAAAAAATACCAAAAATCCCGAAATTAACAAAATCCGAGCCCCGGGCCCACTTCTCGGATCCCAGAAATTTTTACATCATTAGATTCCTTATCACCCCACGAGTTCATACATATCAAAAGTTCTCAAATCCAACCTCAAATGGTCCTTCAAATCCCAATTCAAAAGTCCAAAATCCCAATTCAAAAGTCCAAAATCCCAAGCCCTAGTTCTTCCATTTTTAGCTTAAGTTCCATGATTTTCTAGGTAGGTTTCACAATAGAATCGAGTTAGAGGTCCGAAATTCTTACCTCCAAACGTTTCCCCTTGAATCCCTCTTTAATATCCTTCAAAAGCTTTCAAAATGCTCAACTATGGAGGAAATGAGCCCCAAAATCGCGGATGAAATGACTTAAAACATTCTGCCCAGGTCTATCTCCCCCTTCTTCGCGATCGCAATGCACAAATTTGCGTTGACCAGACTTTCCTCTAAGCGAACGCGATACACCAGTCGCGAACGCGATGCTTTCTCCTCCTACACCTTTGCGAACGTGACACCCCTTATGCGAACGCGATGAACAAAAGACCTTGGACCCATCTGACTCAAATCCTTCTTCGTGATCGCGTACACCCACTCGCGAATGAGATGCACTGAACCCCAGCCTTCCGCGAACGCGAAGCCCATATCGCGATCGCGAAGGCTAAATCCTGACCATCCTCACTTCTTTCTTCGCGAACGCGAGGCTCCTCACGCGAATGCGAAGAGATAATCTCTGCAACACCTGATCAGATTTTTTTGCAACTTCCCAACTCGAAAAATGACCCGAATGACCATTCGAAACTCACTCGAGGCCCCCGGGACCTCAACCAAAGGCACCAACACATCCTAAAACCTTATTCAAACTTGCATCAGTCATCAAAACACCTCAAACAACATCAAATCACTCAAAACACATCGAATTCAAGCCTAAGTTTCTAAAAATCTTCTGAAATATGCTTTTGATCAAAAATCCAACCAAACCACGTCTGAATGACTTGAAATTTTGTGCACACATCCCAAATGACACAACAAACCTACTACAACTCTCGTAATTCCATTCCGACCCTTATATAAAAATCTCGCCTATCAACCGGAAATCGCCAAAATATCAATTTTGCCAATTCAAGCCTAATTCTACTCCGGACCTCCAAAACCCATTCCGATCACACTTCTAAGTCATAAATCACCTCCCGAAGCTAACCGAGCCATCGAAACTCGCATCCGAGCCCTCTAACACAATAGTCAACATCCTATTGATTTTTCCAACTTAAACCTTCTTAAAAGAGACTAAGTGTCTCATACTTCACCAAACTCATTCTGGACTCGATCCGACCAACCCGATAGAACAAAACACAGATAATAAAGCAGAAAGAATCAAAAAATGGGGAAAATTGAGCGGTAACTCATGAGACGACAGGCCGGGTCGTCATATCCTCCCCAACTTAAATAAACGTTCATCCTCGAATGAGTCAAGAAACATACCTGAAACCTCAAATAGATGAGGATATCTGCTCCGCGTCTCCCGCACGGTCTCCCAAGTAGCCTCCTCCATGGGCCGACCTCTCCACTGCACTTTCAATGAATCTATATCCTTTGACCTCAACTTTCAAACCTGACGACCAAAAATAGCTACTGGCTCCACATCAAAGGTCAAGTCATCATCCGACTGAACCATGTTGAAGTCCAAAACATGAGACAGATCCCCAATATACTTCCGGAGCATAGAAACATGAAATACCGGATGCACACTCGACAAGCTGGGTGGAAATCCAAGCTCATAAGCCACCTCCCCAATCCTCCGAAGCACCTCAAAAGGCCCAATAAACCGAGGACTCAATTTCCCTTTCTTCCCAAATCTCATGACACCCTTCATGGGTGAAACCTTCAATAGAACCTTCTCTCCAACCATGTAGGACACATCTCGAACCTTTCTATCAGCATAACTCTTTTTCCTCGACTACGCTGTTGTCACGACCCAAAATCCCAACCCGGTCGTGATGGCGCCTCTCGTGAGGACAAGGCCAGCCAATCAACAAAACAGTACATCTCTTTATAATTACTTAGTAGGAATAAGTCTAAATCATGAGCAATATAATCTTAAATGCGAAATAAACGTGATAGAACAAGGAAAACCATCCCAACTCAGCCCGAAATCGGGGTGTCACAAGTCATGAGCTACTACAGAGTTTACTAATATTTTACAAAGTCTGGAATTATCATAAATAACAAAGATAAGAGAGAAAATGGGGTTGCGGACGTCAACAGCTACCTTGTTACTCCTAGTCACCGCCTGGCCTGGAAAGAATCAGCGCTCATGAGCGAACTTAGCTCTGCCTGTATCTGCACATATGGTGCAGGGAGTAATGTGAGTACTCCGACCCAGTGAGTAATAAAAGTAACTACAGTCCGAAGATAAGAAAACCTAGTAAATACACAAAGTAAGCTAAAATCCAAATATGCAGCAACATATGGAACTGAGCAGCTAAACAACAGTATAGATACAAATACATAAATACAATGCAATGCATATGATGGTACATTCCCGTACCCACTGCGGCATGCAGCCCGAACCATCCTATTTATTTATCATCGACGGCGCTCACTGGGGGTGTGTACAGACTCCGGAGGGGCTCCTACAGCCCAAGCGCAATATCTTGGTCAGTCATTGTTACCTGACCAGTCAGCCATTGTTACCTGACCAATTTATATCATACAGTGCCATTGTTACCACTGTTCAAGTATATCATCCAGTGTCATTGTTACCACTATTTCAAGTATATCACACAGTGTCATTGTTACCACTGTGTCAAATATATCACACAGTGTCATTGTTACCACTATTTCAAGTCACTTTATAATCAGTCCAGAAAATAATATAATCGCCCCTTGGGCATTTACAAAACAGAAGTTCCCAGCCCCGAATACATTTAAAAATATCATTTAAGTTTTCAACACTTAGAATTATGGCTGAGTTTACAAAACAACATTTAAAACCTTGGACTGAAATTAAATGATATGCAAATCATGCTAAGCAGTAATATCAATCCTCGAAGGATTTTACAAATCGGCACAAGTCCCCAAACATGGCATCAAGCCCAGTAATATCAATGAAGTATGTGTATCAATCACCAGTATAGTATAAATATCACACAGGGTGGACCAAGTCACAATCCCCAGTAGTATCCGACCCCGCACTCGCCATGGAGTGCGTGTCACGCCTCAATATAGCGTTACGATGTGAAAGTCCTGGGTTTCAAACCCTCAGAATAGCATTTACATCTATTACTCACCTCTAGCTCGCTATGCCCTTGCCTCTCTAATTGGCCTCCTCGTGTGACGAATCTGCCAAAAATCACATAAACCTAGATGAAGTTCGATTTCTAAAAGACGGGGTTTTAACCATACATATCTGAAATTTTCCCCTTAATGATACTATAATGATCCCATACAGTTATTTAACTTCAATCTACAATATAACACTCAATATGGCCAATATTAGTACTAGATCCCATAAATTATGCCATTTATGCATATTATCAAACATCTTATAGGTATAAATATTTACACCTCTTAACTATAGCATTGGTTCCTCCAACTATCACCATTAACCAACAATTCATCACACTATTATTCTTTAACAATTTATACTCCAAACATCACATGTGTGATCAACCATTCACACCCAAACCAACAAAAATTCCATCAAATAAACACCTCTAAATCCCTACCATGTTCATGTATTTAAATAGGGAATTTATGGCTTCCAACCACCATACAATAAGTTGTAATACCTGACTCATACTCATATTTCCATAATATATCCATATATGTGAGTCTAAGGTGTAGGATTTACCTTTTGGAAGAAATCTTGCAAAACCCTTCTTTGAGTTCTTGAAGGAATTTCTTGAAAATCTAAGGATTTTTAAGATCAATCCATGTTAATATAAGTGTTTGGGAGTAGTAATCAACTCAAAATACTCCAAAAATCTTACCTTAGGAGTGCAATTAGGTGCCTTGGTCGAATTGGGGGTGTAGAGGAAGCCCTAAGCTTGAGAAATGACTCAATTCCTTTCATTTCCGGTCTTTAGAGTACTTAAAAACCTTTAGTCGTGTAGTTCGCGCGTTGTTCGTGCGTTTGTTCGCACGTTTTGCTGAGCATTCTGCCGCAGACGCGCGAAATGCGCGACTTCGCGCGATACTTCGCACGCTCTGACACCTGATCTGTGAAATTGTCATAACTTCCTGTATACACTTCCAAATGACGAACGGTTTGTTGTGTTGGAAACTAGACTCAAAGGGCTTTAATATAATAGGTTGTATCTCACACAAATACTTATATAATAAGAGATATAATCGTTCAAAGTGAGGCCTTGTGCGCACTCATTTACAACTTTCGTCTATTATGAAATTTCCAACTTTAAAAGTTCCCGTTAGCCATCCGAAATCATCCTGAGGTCCTCGGGACCTCAACCAAAAAATACCAATACATCTTATAATATTATTCAAACTTGTTCCAATTATCAAAACACCTCGACTAATACCAAAATTATCGAATTACACCGAATTCAAGTCTAAGTTCCTTTAAAACTTCCAAAACGCGCTTTCGATCAAAACTCGACCAAAATACGTCCGAATGACTTGAAATTTTGCACACATATCCAAAATGGCATAACGAAGCTACAGAAATTCTCGGAACTCCATTCCAACCGTCGGATTAAAATTTCACCTATCAACCGGAAATCGCCAAAATACTAACTTCGCTAAAATGAGCTAATTTCTTCATCGGACCTCCAAAATTAATCCCGATTGCGCTCCTAGGCCTTAAATCATCCCCCGAAACTAACCGAATCATTGGAATTCAATTCCGAGCCCTCTAACTCACAAGTCAACGTCCGATTGACTTTTTCCAAACTAATTCTTCCTTAAAGAGACTAATTGTTCCATTTCATACCAAACTCGATCCGAATTGACTCAAATTCACCAAGTACATATATTGAAACATGAATAAGCATTTAACGGGGAATACGAGACGAAAATACAGAAAACAACGGTTCGGGTCGTTACATTCTCCCCAACTAAAACAAACGTTCGTCCTCGAACGTGCCAGGACTTGTTCCAAAAAGCCCAACAATTGCTGAATAACCTTACCATGTATAAATCCGGGGATGAACTCACGTCATCGTATCTCACGTAGGTCTGATAATACAATAAAACTGAAATTTCATAGCCATTTAGACCATAAACCGTAGACCCACATTGTACTTTCCGAAGTCATACCCAGAATTAACACGAACCAGCTGTAATAACCCACAATCCAACACTCGGAACGATAGTCTCTATTCACAACAGTTGCCCACAATACCCAAATACCGATAGGAAACCTCTTGTTAGCTAAAGTATTATTCCAACACATTCATATACTGCCAACTATAAATAAAACACGCGATAAAACTTAACCATGTCTCAGATCAACCATTTATAAAGTCATTTCCTCTTTTACTAATATCGCAACAGATCTCCGAGCCGAACCTCGAAATTATCCTCCTATCAAGCCGGAATCGATTTTTTTGTTCATATTCATCACTTCCCCTAATGATCATCTCGAATCCAACACACCACTCTGGTGTTATAACACCCCAATACATGCTTAAGCCACAACTTGCATAATATGCGCACCCATAAGAAACGGTCCGAACGTGCTCAAATCATGAATATGACTCAACTGAGAGAGTTGTACCTCAAACTCTAGTACTGCCACAACACAAGGCTAAGACCCGGCCTCACATCATAGAAATAGGACACACAATTTGACCAGCAAGGTCATGTTTCCACACATCTTTGCTGCAACGCGCGATCTTATCCAAATACTACTCCACATGAAACACCTCAAGTCACAATGCTTGAAATCGACAACCATGCTCAATTTATGGCTGGAGCCAGAGCAAATCATTACACCCACGGTGATACAAATAACACCTACTACGCAAACCTGATAGAACATAATCCAACTCACCTCGCGACTCAACCCGTGGCATTCTCGGCATAGCCCATGGCACAATAGTTTAGAATTGCCTGACGCTAAGACAACCAGTCTAAATTCTGACATCACATACAAAATCTAACATACCAGCAAGTAAAGATCTACTCGAACCTCCAAATTTTGATAGCCGTTAAATAGTACCAACGCACACGATCCACAACCACAATATAGTCTGTACATGAGAACTCCCAGTCTCCAACTCCATGTAGCACACGCATCATCATACCTTACCCCAATACTATTGAAGTGCCATCAACTTAATCACATTGGCCTTTTTCTGAAACATGTAACCTCTACAAATCACTATGATTAGAAGTAAAATTTCCTTAATCATCTGAAAATCATTCACCCTAATCATCTGAAGCTCATTTCTCTAATCACCCAAAGTTGCCTGTACTGCCTAAGAATGTTATGAATTTCCATTCAGGACTGAACCATGACCTTACACACGCAATTCTCAATCTTTCACAACATATCGCATATACAATATCATCCTAAGGTAACATGAGGACTTCACCTCCCCTTCCAAAACAGGAATGTTTACGTACTCAATTAGTCAAGAACTTTCATTGATCCCCTCTAGAAGAAAAACCATTACACATCCCATGCTCTGCATGACACATATAGGTCTTGTTCAAATTCTTACAATACCGACACGACGAATAAAATCTGTATAAATTCATAACACTGCCAAATCAATAATTTATTGGGTCTATACTTCTGGCAAAAACTATCACCTCATTCTGAACCAGACAATAGTCTTAGCCCCTTAATTTACTTTATATACTCAGATCGCACTGATCTCAAATTCAATGATCTTGTCTCACCCATTACGAATTGCCCAGGCAATAAGCCACCTCAGATATAATCAAAAGCTGCATATGATGCCCCAATATGCCAATAGGATACTAATTCGAACGTGTCACAAAAGGAAAACAAATTCTGGAAGGAATTACCAGTCCCAACTCTGGAAGCATCACACTATACCGTGTATGAACCTGTAGCTGATGGTAACACCAACACTGGAGCTGTGGTCAGAAGTGCCTTGAGCTTCTGAAAGCTCTCCTCACACTCGTCGGACCATACAAATGGGGCACCTTTCTGAGTCAACTTGGTCAAAGGCGATGCAATAGAAGAAAACCCCTAAACAAATCGGTGATAATAGCCTGCTAGCCCAAGGAAACTCTGAATCTCTATGACTGAGGATGGTCTAGACCAACTCTGCACTGCTTCTATCTTCCTTGGATCAACCTGTATACCCTCGCTGGACACTATGTGTCCCAAAAATGCCACAGAACTTAGCCAAAATTCACATTTGGAGAATTTTGCATAAAGCTTCTTCTCTCTCAATCTCTGCAACACTACACGCAAATGCTGGGCATGCTCCTCCTGGCTACGCGAATACACCAGGATATCATCAATGAATACCATAACAAATGCATCCAGATAAGGCTAAAATACACTGTTCATCAAATGCATGAACGCTGCTGGGGCATTGGTCAGCCCGAAAGACATAACCAAAAATTCATAGTAACCATATCTAGTCCTGAAAGTAGTCTTGGGAATATCCGACTCCCTGATTTTCAACTGGTGATAGCCCGAACGGAGATCAATCTTAGAAAATACCCTCGCTCCCTGAAGCTGATCAAATAAGTCATCAATGCGAGGCAAAGGATATTTGTTCTTCACTGTTACCTTATTCAACTGCCTATAATCAATGCACATTCTCATTGTGCCATCTTTCTTCTTCACAAATAAAATAGGTGCACCCCACGAGGACACGCTAGGTCGAATGAACCCCTTATCTAAGAGTTCCTGAAGTTGTTCCTTCAATTCTTTCAGCTCTACTGGTGCCATACGATATGGCAGAATAGAAATGGGCTGAGTGCCCGACACTAAGTCAATGCCAAAATCAATATCCCTATCCGGTGGCATGCCCGGCAGGTCTGCAGGAAATACATTAGGAAAGTCCCTCACAACTGGGACAGAATCAATACTAGGAGTCTCAGCTCCAACATCCCGCACAAAAGCCAGATATGATAGATAACCTTTCCCAACCATACGCTGGGCTTTCAAGAAAGAAATTACTCTGCTAGAGACATAGTCAGTCATGCCACGCCACTCGATCCTCGGAACACCCGAAATAGCCAAAGTAACTGTCTTAGCATGACAGTCTAGAATAGCATGATATGGAGATAACCAATCCATGCCCAGAATAATATCAAAATCTACCATGCTCAACAGTAGTAGATCAACTCGGGTCTCCAGGCCCCCAATAATCACAGCACATGACCGATACACATGGTCCATAGCAATAGTATCGCACACTGGGGTAGACACCTGAACAGGTAAAGTAAGAGACTCCAGGGGCATACTCAAATGACGGGTAAAATATAAAGACACATAAGAATAGGTGGATTCCGGATCAAATAAAATAGAGGCACCTGTGTGGCAGACTGAGATAATACCATAGTGAGATTAAACTCACTCCTTCATAAGCTTGTGGAAACACAATTCATCTGAAATTTTAACTCTTCCGTGTTTTCTTGCATTCACTCACATAATAGTTAAGCCTACTCTCTAGGGGACCAAATTTTTACTAAGTCCCAAATTTTTCAAAAATTTCGGCAGAGTCTCCTTTGTAATTGGGCTTATCCACCTGCCAGAGAATCACTAAAACCATCCTAACAACACGTCCACAACTTGACAAAGCATCACAATGCATATCAACAACATTAATCTCAATATTACATGTATTATATTATCAAAACTGATACATGGACATGCGTTGCACCTATTTAAATCATAATACATTGAAAATACCTTTCAATCCTCCATTATTGAGCTATTCAACTGAGTAAGAACATATTCTTTCTTTAATGTTTTCGACCCTCAAGGTGGTCTCCTTGACTCAATGATTTAGTCATAATACATTTACAGAAGCGATCTCAGCTCCCAGACTTATCTAACTAGTATGACAAATAGATTCCCCTCATAAGCCAATTACCCACAAGCTTTACCTTTAGTTAATATTTTTTTTGTATACCTTCCACTGTCATACACATTACACAATCACTTAATCTTCCTGAGTCTAAACTCATACTGTAACATGAAATTTACTTCACTCGAAATAGGAGACATAAAAAGATCCTTCACGCACCCATAACTTGGGACTACATATCCTATCACAATGAAAATCATACACTCAATAGTTCATCTCTCATCCAGTAAACCTTCCTCGTCACTTCCAAGTCATATAGATACATATCGCAGTACTATCATACTCCTCACGTAGCTATCCAGCCATGATTCCCACTAATAGAGGCAATACCAAACATATAAGTTCAAAATACTTGCTCACACAATAAGTACCTCGGTGCTAAAGCCATTGGCAAAGATCCGGCCTCAAGTCCTCCAGACTGGCCTAACATCAAACTCAAAACGACCACGTCTCGCCCTTCGATCAGGGAATTACAAGCCATCAAGGCACATCGAATACTGAGCATTCGTTCGCGTATACGAATACGTGGAAGGAATTGTAAAAGTTACTTTTTCAAGCTGAATCAAGGACGCACGATAAGAATTCAAGAATATGAAGTTTTTCCTAAAGGTTCTGCAGCCTCTCGAGGATAAATAAAGACGTCTCCGTACCGATCCGCCGAGACTCTACTAAACCGGCTCATGACTCGTGAGACCAAGTAACCTAGGCTCTGATACCAACCTGTCACGACCCAAAATCCCAACCCGGTCGTGATGGCTCCTCTCGTGAGGACAAGGCCAACCAATCAACAAAACAGTAC
Source organism: Nicotiana tabacum (assembly GCF_000715075.1). NCBI lineage: Eukaryota > Viridiplantae > Streptophyta > Magnoliopsida > Solanales > Solanaceae > Nicotiana > Nicotiana tabacum. The sequence continues at coordinate 156,860,396 of NC_134084.1, forward strand.
ATCTCTTTATAATTACTTAGCAGGAGTAAGTCTAAATCATGGGCAATATAATCTTTAATGCGAAATAAATGTGATAGAACAAGGAAAACCATCCCAACTCAGCCCGAAATCGGGGTGTCACAAGTCATGAGCTACTACAGAGTTTACTAATATTTTACAAAGTCTGAAATTATCATAAATAACAAAGATGAGGGAGAAAACGGGGATGCGGACGTCAACAGCTACCTCGTTACTCCTAGTCACCGCCTGGCCTGGAAAGAATTAGCGCTCATGAGCGAACTCAGCTCTGCCTGTATCTGCACACATGGTGCAGGGAGTAATGTGAGTACTCCGACCCAGTGAGTAATAAAAGTAACTACAGTCCGAAGATAAGAAAACCTAGTAAATACACAAAGTAAGCTAAAATCCAAATATGCAGCAACATATGGAACTGAGCAGCTAAACAACAGTATAGATACAAATACATGAATACAATGCAATGCATATAATGGTACATTCTCGTACCCACTGCGGCGTGCAGCTCGAGCCATCCCTATTTATTTATCATCGACGATGCTCACTGGGGGTGTGTACAGACTCCGGAGGGGCTCCTACAGCCCAAGCACAATATCTTGGTCAGTCATTGTTACCTGACCGGTCAGCCATTGTTACCTGACCAATTTATATCATACAGTGCCATTGTTACCACTGTTCAAGTATATCATCCAGTGTCATTGTTACCACTATTTCAAGTATATCACACAGTGTCATTGTTACCACTGTGTCAAGTATATCACACAGTGTCATTGTTACCACTGTTTCAAGTCACTTTATAATCAGTCCAGAAAATAATATAATAAGCCCCTTGGGCATTTACAAAACAGAAGTTCCCAGCCCGGAATACATTTAAAAATATCATTTAAGTTTTCAACACTTAGAATTATGGCTGAGTTTACAAAACAACATTTAAAACCTTGGACTGAAATTAAATGATATGCAAATCATGCTAAGCAGTAATATCAATCCTCGAAGGATTTTACAAATCGGCACAAGGCCCCAAACATGGCATCAAGCCCAGTAATATCAATGAAGTATGTGTATCAATCACCAGTATAGTATAAATATCACACGGGGTGGACCAAGTCACAATCCCCAGTAGTATCCGACCCCGCACTCGCCATGGAGTCACGCCTCAATATAGCGTTACGATGTGAAAGTTCGGGGTTTCAAACCCTCAGAACAGCATTTACATCTATTACTCACCTCTAGCTCGCTATGCCCTTGCCTCTCTAATTGGCCTCCTCGTGTAACGAATCTGCCAAAAATCACACAAACCTCGATGAAGTTCGATTTCTAAAAGATGGGGTTTTAACCATAGATATCTGAAATTCGCCCCTTAATGATACTATAATGATCCCATACAGTTATGTAACTTCAATCTACAATATAACACTCAATATGGCCAATATTAGTACTAGATCCCATAAATTATGCCATTTAGGCATATTATCAAACATCTTGTAGGTATAAATATTTACACCTCTTAACTATAGCATTGGTTCCTCCAACTATCACCATTAACCAACAATTCATCACACTATTATTCTTTAATAATTTATACTCCTAACATCACATGTGTGATCAACCATTCACACCCAAACCAACAAAAATTCCATCAAATAAACACCTCTAAATCCCTACCATGTTCATGTATTTAAATAGGGAATTTATGGCTTCCAACCACCATACAATAAGTTGTAATACTTGACTCATACTCATATTTCCATAATATATCCATATATGTGAGTCTAAGGTGTAGGATTTACCTTTTGGAAGAAATCTTGCAAAACCCTTCTTTAACTTCTTGAAGGAATTTCTTGAAAATCTAAGGATTTTTAAGATCAATCCATGTTAATATAAGTGTTTGGGAGTATTAATCAACTCAGAATACTCCAAAAATCTTACCTTAAGAGTGCAATTAGGTGCCTTGGTCGAATTGGGGGTGTAGAGGAAGCCCTAAGCTTGAGAAATGACTCAATTCCTTTCATTTCCGGTCTTTAGAGTACTTAAAAACCTTCAATCGCGTAGTTCGCGCGTTGTTCGCGCGTTTGTTCGCGCGTTTTGCTGAGCATTCTGCCTCAGACGTGCGAAATGCGCGACTTCGCGCGATACTTCGCGCGCTCTGACACCTGACCAGTGAAATGGTCATAACTTCCTGTATACACTTCGAAATGACGAACGGTTTATTTCGTTGGAAACTAGACTCAAAGGGCTTTAATTTAATAGGTTGTAGCTCACACAAATCCTTATATAACAAGAGATATTATCGTTCAAAGTGAGGCCTTGTGCGCACTCATTTACAACTTTCGTCTATTATGAAATTTCCAACTTCAAAAGTTCCCGTTAGCCATCCGAAATCATCCCGAGGTCCTCGGGACCTCAACCAAAAATACCAATACATCTTATAATATTATTCAAACTTGTTCCAATTATCAAAACACCTCAACTAATACCAAAATTATCGAATTACACCGAATTCAAGTCTAAGTTCCTTTAAAACTTCCAAAACGCGCTTTCGATCAAAACTCGACCAAAATATGTCCGAATGACTTGAAATTTTGCACACATATCCAAAATGGCATAACGAAGCTCCAGAAATTCTCGGAAATCCATTCCGACCGTCGGATCAAAATTTCACCTATCAACCGGAAATCGCCAAAATACTAACTTCGCCAAAATGAGCTAATTTCTTCGCCGGACCTCCAAAATTAATCCCGATTGCGCTCCTAGGCCTTAAATCATCCCCCGAAACTAACCGAATCATCGGAATTCAATTTCGATCCCTCTAACTCACAAGTCAATGTCCAGTTGACGTTTTCCAAACTAATTCTTCCTTAAAGAGACTAATTGTCCCATTTCATACCAAACTCGATCTGAATTGACTCAAATTCACCAAGTACACATATTGAAACATGAATAAGCCTTTAACGGGGAATACGAGACGAAAATACAGGAAACAACGGTTCGGGTCGTTACAGCTGTACGAAGCCTCTCCTGAATCACCTTCACCTTCTCTAAAACATCTTGAACCAAATCAGTCCCCAATAGCCTAGCCTCGCCAGGCTCGAACTAACCCAGCGGAGATCTACACCACCTCCAATACAAAGCCTCATACAGAGCCATCTGAATACTCGACTGGTAGCTGTTGTTATAAGCAAACTCTGTAAGCGGTAGAAACTCATCCCATGAACCTCCAAAATCAATAACACAAGCACGCAACATGTCCTCCATTATCTGAATAGTACACTCGGACTGCCCATCCGTCTGAGGATGAAAAGCTATGCTCAACTCCACCTAAGTACCCAACTCTCTCTGCACGGCTCTCCAAAACTGCGAAGTAAACTGAGTACCTCTATCTGAAATGATGGAAACCGAAACACCATGCAAACGCACGATCTCTCGAATATAAATCCCCGCCAACCGCTCAAACAAATAGGTGGTACACATAGGAATGAAGTGCGCGGACTAGGTCAGCCGATCCACAATCACCCAAATAGCATCGAACTTCTTCAAAGTCCGAGGAAGTCCGACCACAAAGTCCATAGTGATCCTTTCCCACTTCCACTCGGGAATAACCATCTGTTGAAGCAAGTCACCCGGTCTTTGATGCTCATATTTCACCTGCTGACAATTGAGACACCGAGCTACAAATCTCACAATATCTTTCTTCATTCTTCTCCACCAATAGTGCTGCCTCAAATCCTGATACATCTTCGCGGCACCCGGATGGATAGAATACCGCGAGCTATGGGACTCCTCCAAAATCAACTCCCGAAGCCCATCCACATTGGGCACACAGATCCGGCCTTGCATACTCAACACCCCATCATCACCGATGGTCACATCTCTGGCATCATCATGCTGAACTCTGTCCCTAAGGACAAGCAAATGTAGATCATCATACTGGCGCTCTCTGATGCGATCATATAAGGAAGACCAAGAAACCACACACGCCAACACCCTACTAGGCTCCAAAATATCCAACCTCACGAACCGCTTGGCCAAGGCCTGAACATTAACTGCAAGGGGTCTCTCCCAACTGGAATATATGCCAAACTCCCCATACTCACTGCCTTTCGACTCAAAGCATTGGCCACCACACTGGCCTTTCCCGGATGGTACAATATAGTGATATCATAATCCTTAAGCAACTCCAACCATCTCTGTTGCCTCAAATTAAGATCCTTTTGCTTGAACAAATGCTGAAGACTGCGATGATCGGTGAACGCTTCACAAGACATGCCATACAAGTAATGCCTCCAAATCTTCAATGCATGAACTATGGCAGCCAACTCCAAATCATGAACGGGGTAGTTCTTCTCATGGGTCTTCAACTGACGAGAAGCATAAGCAATAACTCTACCCTCCTGCATCAATACACAACCAATCCCAACTTTTGAAGCATCACAATACACGGTATATGAACCTGAAGCTGATGGCAAAACTAATACTGGAGTTGTGGTCAAAGCTGTCTTGAGCTTCTGAAAGCTCTCCTCACACTCGTCCGACCATACAAATGAAACACCCTTCTAAGTCAACTTGGTCAAGGGCGATGCGATAGATGAGAATACCTGAACAAACTGGCAATAATAGCCTGCCAAACCAAGAAAGCTACGAATCTCTATGGCTGAGGACGGTCTAGGCCAACTTTGAACCGCCTCTATCTTCTTTAGGTCAACTTGAATACTTTCGCTGGACACCACGTGCCCCAAGAAAGCCACTGAACTGAGCCAAAACTCACACTTGGAGAATTTTGCATAAAGCTTCCCCTCCCTCAATTTCTGCAACACAACTCTCAAATGCTCCGCGTGCTCCTCCTGACTACGAGATTACACCAGAATATCATTAATGAAGACTATAACGAACGAATCAAGATAAGGCCGGAACACGCTGTTCATCAAATGCATGAACGCTGCTGGGGCATTGGTTAGCCTGAAAGACATCACAAGGAACTCATAATGACCATATCTGGTCCTGAAAGCAGTCTTAAGAATATCTGAATCCCTGATCTTCAACTGGTGATAGCTCGAAAGGAGATCAATCTTGGAGAACACTCTCGCTCCCTGAAGCTGGTCGAATAAATCATCAATGTGAGGCAAAGGATACTTGTTCTTAATTGTTACCTTGTTCAATTGCGTATAATCAATGCACATTCTCATTGTGCCATCTTTCTTCTTCACAAACAGAACCGGCGCACCCCAGGGTGACACAATAGGCCGAATGAACCCCTTATCTAGGAGTTCCTAAAGTTGCTCCTTCAATTCCTTCAACTCTGCTGGTGCCATACGATACGGCGGAATAGAAATGGGCTGAGTTCCTGCCACCAGGTCAATACCAAAATCAATATCCCTATCTGGTGGCATGCTCGGTAGGTCTGCAGGAAACACATCGGGAAAATCCCTCACAACTGGGACAGAATCAATACTAGGAGTCTTAGCTCCGACATCCCTCACAAATGCTAGATACGAAAGGCAACCCTTCCCAACCATACGCTGGGCCTTCAAGAAAGAGATCACTCTACTAGGGACATAATCAGTCACACCACACCACTCGATCCGCGGTACACCCGGCATAGCCAAAGTGACTGTCTTAGCATGACAGTCTAGAATAGCACGACATGGAGATAACCATTCCATGCCCAAAATGACATCAAAATCCACCATGCTTAATAGCAATAGATCCACTCGGGTCTCCAAACCCCCAATAGTCACAACACATGACCGGTACACACGATCTACAATAACAGTATCGCCCACCGGGGTAGATACATGAATCGGTAAAGCAAGAAACTCCCGGGGCATACACAAATAATGAGCAAAATACGAGGACACATAAGAAAAGGTGGAACCGGGATCAAATAATACAGAGGCATCTATGTGGCAAACTGAAACAATACCTGTAATGACAGCGTCTAAAGCAATAGCATCTGGCCTGCCTGGGATAGCATAGAAACGAGCCTGGCCACCGCCTGATCGACCTTCCCCTCTAGGAGACCCCTGGCTGCCTGACCTCTACCCCTAGCTGGTTGGGCGGGTAGTGAAGTAACTAGAGCAGAAGTCGAGGGCTGACCCCTCTGCTGAGATGAACTAGCAACCCGACGAGGACACTGCCTCCACATGTGGCCCATCTCGCCACACTCATAACAACTCCCAGGTGCTGGAGAAGGGGACTGAAGGGAACCCCTCGCACCAGAGTGACTAGCAGATGCACTCGGCATAGAAGAGCCCTGAGCTGATGGAGCACGAGATGAACTCTGAGCTGGAAGGGCACTAAGTGATGACTGGCCCTGTTGAGATCCATGATAACCATGACCTAAAGATTCCCCGCGATACTATAGGCGGGCTGACTGAGCAGTCCTGAAAGAATGGCCTCTACCATACTGAAACAGGCCCCTCGAAGGAGCACCACTATAACTGCCCGATCCTCGAGGCCTCTTGGCCTCCCTCTCCTCTCGCTCCTGACGGCAAACCGTCTCAATCTCATGGGCGATATCAACCACCTCCTCGAACGTAGCACCCATCACTCTCTCTTTGGTCATAAGAATACGAAGATGATAAGTAAGGCCATAAACAAATCTCCTAATCCTCTCACGATCTGTCGGAACCATCCAGACAGCATGACGAGCCAACTCAGAAAACCACGACTCATATTGTGACACCGTCATATCCCCCTGTCGCAACCACTCAAACTGCCTACGTAGCTCCTCTCTGCGGGACTGCGGCCCATACTTCTCCAAGAAGAGAACGGAGAACTCCGGCCAAGTGAGGGCCGCTGCTCCCACAGGCCTACACCTCTCATACGCCTCCCACCAAGTGAAGGCAGCCACAAAACACTAAATGGTAGTAAATGCCACACCACTAGACTCAAGAATCCCTGCTGTACGGAGCATCCACTTGCACTTATCCAAGAAACCCTGGGAATCCTCGCCCTCTGCTCCGCTGAATGACGGAGGTTGGAGTCTACCAAACCTCTCAAGATGACGCTGTTTATCATCCGGCATAACTTTCACAACAAACTCCTGAGCTGGTGCAACCGGCTGGGCTGGAGTAGCCCCCGGCGTTTGAAGTCCATGTACTACCTGCTCAGGTGTGCGAGCAGCCGGGGTCTGATTGCCTCCCCCGGCCTATGAAGTAGCTGCTACTGTGGTGGTTGAAACTGCTTGAGCCAAGCCAGTGCAAACTGATAAGATCTGTGCCAAGGCCTCTTGTAGACTCGGCATCACGATAGGCACAGCTGGTGCCTGAACTGGTGCTATTGGAGCCTGATCCTGAGCTGGGGCAGCTGGTGGATCAACAGGTGCTGCCCTCGCCGCTCTGCCTCCGTCACGACCACGACCGCGTCCTCGGCCTCTGGTGGTCTCCGCTGGTGGCACTGGGGGTCGTCCACCCCATCCGGTAGCTCATGTACTCACCATCTGTGAGCGAATAGAATAACAAAAGTTTAGTACTCGGAGCAACAAGTTCGCAAGACAAGAATTTCAAGAATATGAATTTTTTTCCTAAAGGTTATGTAGCCTCTCGAGGATAAATACAGACGTCTCTGTACCAATCCGCGAGACTCTACCAAACCTGCTTATGACTCGTGAGACCTATGTAATCTAGGCTCTGATACCAACTTGTCACGACCCTAACCCTGAACCCGGTCGTGATGGCGCCTCTTGTGAAGACAAGGCCAGCCAATTTAACACAATTCACCCTTTTAAGCGGATAAATAACATAAAGATACTTTAAACATGATTTAATAGCAAATTTAGCGGAAATAGAGATAACAAAACAGAAACCCAACCCGATACAACCCTAACCGGGGTGTTACAAGTCATGAGCAACTAAAGATCCTGATACAAGTCTACTAAATACGATATCTGGTACAACTATTTGAGGAACATAGAAATAATGAGATAAGGGACACACGGGGCTGCGGACTCCAACAGCTACCTCGTAGCCTCCAAAACACCGCCTGGACTGGAAGGATCAACACTCAGGAGCGGGATCTGCTATGCCTGAATCTGCACACACGGTGCAGGGAGTAATATGAGTACTCTGACCCAGTGAGTAATAAATATAAATAATGACTGAAAGTAAGAAATCACGTAAAACACAAGGCATTCTATACCGAAGTAGTAAAATCACTTAAAATCAGTAAATTAGTGAAGAATCAAGTAAAATCCCTTTTTCAGCTGGTAAAACAAGTAATTGACAAGTAAATAACAAGCAAAAGTTCGCCCCTCGGGCACAATATCAACAAAACCGCCCCTCGATCAACATCTCAGAACAGTACCAGCCCCTCGGGCGCAATCTCAGAATAGTGCCAGCCCCGCGGGCTCAATCTCACATCACAATGGGTACCCGCGCACACTAGGGGTGTACAGACTCCGGGAGGGGCCCCTTATGGCCCAAGCGCAATATTAAGTCATCTCGTAGCATCAAATCTAGGCCCTCGGCCTCATGTCAATCAAGCCACCTCGTGGTGTATATATGTATCTCAGGCCCTCGGTCTCATATCAGTATCAGTGTATCCTCACATCTGGCCTTCAGCCTTACTCAGTCCAAAACTCATCACAAGCCCCTCCGGCATTAGTAAAATAGTATTTCTCGGCCCAAAACATCATTTAAAATATCATTTAAGTCTCAAAACTGAGTAAAAATGGCTGAGTAGTAAAACAATGGAAAATAGCATGACTGAGTTCAAGTAATAAGTAAAAACAGTGAGGAAATAGTGATAAAAATTCTTGAAGGGTTCAAATAGCTGGCACGAAGCCCAAATATGGCAATCAGCCCAAATCATGATGATAGCAAATAAGTTTCAATCAGTACGTGGTAAATCATCAATCGGAACGGACCAAGTCACAATCCCCAATAGTGCACAACCCCACGCTCATCATCAAGTGTGTGTGTCTCACCTCAATATAGCACTACAATGTACAATCCGGGGTTTCAAACCCTCAGAGCATCATTTACAGTCATTACTCACCTCGAACCGGCTAAATCTCTTGCTCGTGACACCTTTGACTCTCGAAACAGCCTCCACGCGCATCAAATCTATCCAAAATTAGAACGAAGACGTCACAATATGCTAAGAGAACAAAGCCCAAGTGAAAACAATCGAAAAATACCAAAAATCCCGAAATTGGCAAAACCCGAGCCCCGGGCCCACTTCTCGAAACTCAGAAATTTTTACATCATTAGATTCCTTATCACCCCATGAGTTCATACATATCAAAAGTTCTCAAATCCGACCTCAAATGGTCCTTCAAATCCCAATTCAAAAGTCCAAAATCCCAAGCCCTAGTTCTTCCATTTTTAGCTTAAGTTCCATGAAATTCTAGGTAGATTTCACAATAGAATCGAATTTTAGGTCCGAAATTCTTACCTCCCAACGTTTCCCCTTGAATCCAACTTTCATCTCCTTCAAAAACCTCTCAAAATGCTCAACTATGGAGGAAATGGCCCCAAAATCGCGGATGAAATGACTTAAAACATTCTGCCCATGTCTGTCTCCCCCTTCTTCGCGATCGCGGTCAACACCTCGCGATCGCGATGCACAAATTTACGTTGACCAGACTTTCCTCTACGCGAACGTGATACACCAGTCGCAAACGCGATACACTAGTCGCGAACGCGATGCTTTCTTCTCTTACACCTTCGCGTACACGACACCCCTTATGCGAACGCGATGAACAAAAGACCTTGGACCCATCTGACTAAAATCCTTCTTCGCGATCGCGTACACCCACTTGCGAATGCGATGCACTCAACCCTAGCCTTCCGCGAACACGAAGCCCATCTCGCGATCGCGAAGGCTAAATCCTGACCTTCCTCACATCCTTCTTAGCGAATGCGAGGCTCCTCACACGAACGCGAAGAGATAATCTCTGCAACACCTGATCAGATTTTTCTGCAACTTCCCAACTCCAAAAATGACCCGAATGACCATCTAAAACTCACCAGAGGCCCTCGGGACCTCAACCAAAGGCACCAACACATCCTAAAACCTTATTCAAACTTGCTCTAGTCATCAAAACACCTCAAACAACATCAAATCACTCAAAACACATCGAATTCAAGCCTAAGTTTCTAAAAATCTTCCTAAATACGCTTTTGATAAAAAACCCAACCAAACCACATCCGAATGACCTGAAATTTTGCACACACATCTCAAATGACACAACGAAGCTACTGCAACTCTCAGAACTCCTTTCCGACCCTTATATCAAAATCTCATCTATCAACCGGAAATAGCCAAAATATCAATTTCGCCAATTCAATCCTAATTCTACTCCGGACCTCCAAAACCCATTCCAATCACACTCCTAAGTCATAAATCACCTCCCGAAGCTAGCCGAGCCATCGAAACTCGCATCCGAGCCCTCTAACACAATAGTCAACATCCGGTTGACTTTTCCAACTTAAACCTTCTTAAAAGAGACTAAGTATCTCATACTTCACCAAACTCATTTCGGACTCGATCCGACCAACCCAATACCACAAAACACAAATAACGACGCATAAAGAAGCAGAAATGGGGGAAACGGAGCGGTAACTCATGAGACGACTGGCCTGATCGTCACACATTCTCTCCCACCTAAACATACGTTCGTTCTCGAACGTGCTAAGAACTGTGTTGGAGTTGTCTGAAATCACAGTTAAACACCTCGTGCACCTATCCGCGCTACCACAACTCAGTTGAGAACATTAGCTCGATCAATTCTAAAAATATTCCCTTTTATTCAAGCAAATAAGCTTAGATCCCAATTCCAACATCCGGAATTCTCTGTCAGGTCTGCTTCCAATATATGAACACAGTATCAATTACTACACGAGGTACCAGAACATGACTGCATGCCTTTGCTAAATTCTCACCATGCATCACAGGACCATAATGACATTCTCTGATCATAATAACCAACATTTCCCGAATCTGATGCTCACAACGCACCTCAAAATATATATAATTCTTATTCCAACTCTCGCAATACCGCCACGACAGAAGAGATGTGTAGAAATTCATAACTAACTACCAAGTCAACAAATCATTGAGGCTTCACTCCTGACAAGAACATTACTTCATTCTGAACCAAATAATGTCCTTTGCTCTTTAATATACTTCATACAATTCGATTGCACTTATCGTAGATCCAATAACCTTGTCTCACCCAGTACGAACTGCTCAGGCAACAAGACACCCCAGACATGACCAAAAGTCTCGTATGATGCCACAATGTGCCAATAGGCTACCAACTCGAACGTGATACATAAGGAAACTGGAAGGGACTACTCAACTCACGCTGCTAATTTGGACTTTCCTCAGAAAATGGAAAACAAAACACACAAAAATTAGAATATAGAAAACTGTACTCAACATCATACTATTGCGGCGTGCAACCCGATCCAAACAACATACCCATGGAGGCATGCCACCCGATCCAAACATAAAATTCACATAAGGAGATACACACCGAGCTAAATTGCTCATTACAATAAAATACCGAATATCGGTCCCAAGCACGCTAAGTGCATAATACCATCCCTGAAGGGACATATAGCGCCATAAGCTAACAAACTCAAGCACAATTGAGGTGTGATATATGTTCTAAAGCTAAAGAGCCATCCTGCTCACATATCACCATCGCTACGCGGAACGTCAATACATAAGAAAATTATCGAGTCGTTCACAACTCACACGACACAATATAGCATTAAATGAAATAGCCGATGACGAAATAACACCCCACGTCTGAATACTCTTCCATAAGGAGTGTTATGCTGAAATGAACACATTCGGCCTGATATGAGGCCCATATTCGTACGTAAATCCATTCACATACCTCAAGCCGATCCTGATTGCACCAAACTAAGTCCATAATCTTTCCTGGGTCCATAATAACCCTCTTTTTCCCTAACACGTGGGAACAACCATCATAATCGGAGGAATCCTCCACAGTTCACAACCCAATAAATCGAGTTCCCTCCAGGCATAAATTCTCAAATTAACGATATCACCACAATCTTCATACTTGGTTTAATTCTTCAATCAATCAAGTAATTACATGCCACACTTATACAATCTTCTCATGGGACACGCTCCCACGACCTTCTGTAATAGAAAACAAGTCTACACATCCATACAATCGACCGCACTAACGCTGAAAAGCCATCAAAACTCCATAACCAGGATGCAAAGCCTCTTTCACAAATTACCGACCTCAGCGACGCTGTGGACAATACCAACTTACTCCAAATATCCAAATCCCCTTCCTGCTCATCCGAGCTCGTGACATCCTCGTCAAACACCGAACTGCAACCTTGATCCTCACCTTCAAATTTCATACCGTTCACAGCACCTAACCAGCCATGCGATAGAACACGATTTTTGTTTTCATAACTCCGGAACCACTAAAAGACTAATACTTCATCAAATAGAAACTTTTCACTTAACTCATTTCAGGAGAACCATAACAACATACAAGTGAATTCTCATAACCGTAGAACATCCAAATCCTCAAGTAGTGGCCTAAACCTAAGGTTGTATTTTGGGATGGGCCCGGGCCTAAATGGGCTAAACGGGCCGGGCCAAACGGTCTCGGGCTTTGGCGGGCCGGGCTTTGGCTGTCCCGGGCCTAACGGTCCAAATGGGTGGAACTGGCCCACTGTGGGCCTAAGCCCACATGGTCCCAGGGTTAAATGGGTCGGGCCTACGGGCCTAAATAGGCTTTTTCGTTCCGGGCTATTTTTTTAAAATTCTTTTTATCTAAGGAAATTTTTTTTTAATTTTTTATCTAAGACACTTTCTTGTAAACTATATATGTATATACTAGTATAAATTGCTTATATATAGCTATATAAATATATATAGTATATATAGTATGTATATATAATTATATATTGCCTTATATAATATATATATATATATATATATATATATATATATATATATATATAGATATATATTATATATACTATATCTATATCTATAATATATATATCTACAAATATATATATATATATATATATATATATATATATATAGTTTATATGTATTAGATATATAATATATATACTATATCAAATTTAAACACAAAATAAATTGCAAAGAAATATTCAAGGGAATGTCTTATAATTTTTATTATTACGACATTAACAAAAAATGGCAATATCTTTCTTAGTCTTCCTCCCCCCCAATGGAATGAGCACAACAAGGTACTAATACCACCATTAAAAGAAAAAAAAACTAAGGAAGATGTGCCAAAATACAAGTTACATATTAGTCTATGTATTATCTCTAACAAATCTCATAAATCCTTCAAGGTCCGGAGGAATTTCCGTTGGTGGTGGTGTAAAAAAAGCTTGTTCATCACCACTTCCGGGCGAAGCAGCATCCTACACAAGTTCCGCTAGCATTTCTTCATAAGATTCATCTATCTTCGATTGTGATTCTGCAAGTCCAAAATTTCTTCTTTCCAAACGGATCCAATCTTTGAAGAGTATTGATTTTTCCAAGCTCTCCCTCATAGACGCTCTATGATCACCGATTTGAAGTCTCACTTGACTGAAAGCGCTCTCCGATGCCACTGTTGAAGCTTGAACACTTAAAATATATCGAGCCATCCTTGAAAGAACTGGATAGTGTTTTTGTTTGTCCTTCCACCATTCCAAAACATCGAAGGAGCCATCGGTATTCTCTGATTCAAGTCCCTACGACAAATAAACTTAAAGCTCATTTAGTTGTGAACTATCACTAATATTATCACCTTGAGAACCCCTGAACTCCGTCTAAGAACTAAGGGTTTTTAGGCCCGCAGTTCTTTTAGATGATTGCGAACTAGACGAAGTAGGAGTTGGAACATTTGGTCTAGCATGATCTAAGGCAAGTTGATAAGCATTATAAATTGTTTGAGCATTTATTTTAACTGAGGTTTTTGCATCTTCAAGTGTAGCAAATTCCTCAGTTGAAAGTGATAAAGAGTTATAAATTTTTGAGTACTAAAAGTGAGGATCTCCTAATTTCATTGTAGGATTTAACACTGCAGCAACACCAAAAATTGGGGGGATAGGGAAAAAATATTTTTAAACTTAGCTTTCATAGAATTAATAGCTTGTTGATAAATTACCCCACCCTCTGAAAATTGAGTAAATAAATCTGCAAGTGCTGCAATATAAACAAAACAGTTAGAAATAGTAGGATACTATTGTCCAGATAATTCATTTGTAACAACATGAAATTGTTCTAAAAAGTCTACAAGCATTTTAACATTAGTCTAATCTTGATTTGTAAGATGCTCATAATCATCATCATCATCACCTACACTAGCATGATACGTTGCTCTTATTGAGTTTCTATATTCATATGCAACAACTAAACTTTCATACATGTAATTCCATCTAGTCGGACAAGGTTTAGGAACCTTTCTTTCTCTAAGGCCAAATTCATCACATTTTTTAAAATAGTCTCTAAGTCTACTTCTACGGTTTGAATAAAAAAGCCAATTAAGAGCCATTTTAACCTTTTCAATTTCTACATTTAAACTTTTATACCATCACCGACGATGAAATGATAAATATGACAAATACATCTAACATGAAAAATATTATTAAATACAGGATTTAGTGTAGTTGTAAGCAAGCCTATAACATTAGTGTTACTAGAAGCATTATCCGTTGAAACCGACATTATTTTATCTCTAATGCAAAAATATCTACAAATATCTGCAACTGTGTTAGCAATAAACTTACCTGTGTGGCGTGAATTAAATTATTCTATAAGCAATAATGCGCTTTTGCATTATCCAGTCCTCATCTATCCAATGACTTATAACAGTTAGATAATCACAGTCATTACCACTTCTAACAATATCAGTAGTAATAGCAATGCGACAATCTATATTTATGAGCCATCAAAGACCCAAAAGTTTTACACTTAGTCTTATTTTGTTCTCTTAGTTGAGTAAAAAAATGTCAAACAAGAGATGTTTCGGGCCGTTTATAAGGTTGTCTATTAAAAGTTGGGGTTACTACAGGAGGGTCAGGCGGGACATCAATTGGGTTATTAACAGGACTAGTAGGTGTATCATCTAAATCCAGTTGCGTTTCATCTAAATCATTATTTTCCTCATCATTTCCAAAGATAGTTTGATTAGGATAAAGAGCATTCATAATTTCTTCATTTAATTGTTGACCTGGTGCAATATCATAGCAAAATTGACTATCGGAAAATTGAAAACAAAGGTTATCACTATCAAGAATAACAGGTGGAGGAGGACGGGTAAGAGGTCTAGGTCAGGGAGCCGGGGGAAGAGTAGTAGCTTGGCAACTAGATTCACCAATTTTAGATTTTCTCTTACCTTACCACCAAATATTTTTTTCAAAGAAAAGTCCATATTAACTATAATTATACTAACTAAAACAAACAAAACTATAATATTAAAACTTAAGAGTTGGAACGAGTTTACCGAATTGACGAACAACTTCTTGAAAATTAAATATCGTTGAAGACTTGAATACTTCAATTCACCAACTTCACAATTTTTCACGAAATTGCAATAATAAAGTAGGCAATTATAGAAGAGAGATTGAGAGAGAGTGATGAATTTGTGAGTAAAAATGAAAGAATGAGGGGGTATTTATAGTTGAGAATAGGGAAAAAGTGTAATTATAAAAAGTTTGGGGTTAAAACAAAGTTTGGGGCCAAATGGCTATTTTTGAAAGTGCCAAATGGCTACAAATGCAGGCCAACGGCTACATTTTAAAATTTTGACCGTTGGACCTTTTTAAAAAAAATTAAAAAAAATAGTTGTTGGGCCTGTTTGGCCCGGTTGAACCGGCCTAGGCTTGCCTGCCGGTCCCAGGCTCACGGGCTTTTTGGTGAGGACCGGCCCATTGTGGGCTTTTTGGACCGCTAGAGACCGACCCATTTGGCCCGTTTGCATGCGGTCCCGGGCTGGGACCGGCCCACAATACACCCTTACCTAAACCACCACACCCTTTCGGGACCCACCTACATATAACAGGCCATAATACTTGAATACTTCCAAACATTATCAATTACGGCGGTCGTCGAGCCTCGAACGCACCGCCATCACTATGCCAATTCAATCATGGCTAACCAATCTATCTTCTTCTAATTCATCCTTAACTTGCCTTAGAGATAATAATAGCTCCATTCCTTACATCACCAACCTGAATCTGCGCTCACCTTGAGTGACCCCATCCCACGAGACCACCCTGTCTCCAAACCTATGAATCGTTTTATACACTCCTTGCATGCACCTTCGCATCTTTAACTGATACACCCGTTCTGATAATTCCTTTACAAATCCAAAGTAAACTTCTGAGCCTCTTATCATAAGCTACTACAAAAAGCTTGATTCTTAACCATACTACCGGCTTGAACCCTTAGGCACCTCATTTTTTGACCTTTGAATTCACTAGAACCGTTATTGAGAGTCACCCACTCTGACATGGTCCCGAATATAATCAACTGCAAGGCTCCACTAGCACATGACCACACTCTCAAAGAAGCACCCGACCGAATCACTTTCCTTGCAACTCACTTCTACGCGAAGCATAATTCTTGAGTCTTCCCAATACCCGAACATGAATCGATGATGACAATTATAGAACTCATTCTTCAATTCCTTTGCTCAAATTACTACTGATGTTCTCTTTCCTTAGTCGCGATAACCCATCAATATGCCGATATCTAGAAATCTTACAAATAGGCGACCAGACAATCAACCGTAGGAGGTGGGACTCTCCCACTTATCTTGAAGCCACTATTACACAACTTTGGAACCCACCAAGATTCTTTATCTCTTATTGACATGACCTTGCGCAATTAAACCACCAGATTCCTCGAAATCCTTCCTTTAGCATTTCATGAACATTCTGAATCTCTAGCAACATTCACACATTAGACCTCTTACCGGATAGTTAATAGAATCCTTCGACGAAGCTTTGCCAACCACGTGACCGCTGATCTGCTCATAGGAGACATCCCCCAAATTTGGAGACTACGCGACGACATCTTCCAACGTCGCGGCACGGGGTACAATTACTACGACATCAATAATCCATCCTAAGCTCGTGTTCATCCACCAGCTGCACAAGTCCATTCACTCCTCGTGGAGATTAACTAATTGTGCGATAATATCTTCCAATTCAAAGTTATGTTGTATCCTTCTTCATATCAAGCAGCTCCTTTCCGTCATATCGAATCTCCCGCCGTTATGCTAGCCAATATTTCAAATTAAGCTCGTAGACCCAATCACCGTCCACTAAAATTTCCCAAATCACTCCAACTTTCCTCAAGGGTGTAGTTATCCTACCATTGAATCCACGTGCTGCTTTGCTAGTCTCCCACTTTGGCCGGACCCTCTTCTTTAAGCAACTATTCGACTTCCGCTTCTTACTCTTGGCCTTCTAGAAATTTAACCATCGCCTGACACTTCCCATACGTCCTTCCTCATCCTTTGATGCTCAGTTGATGCCTTAGATCAAAGTCTAATTCGGTAGCACTTGAACTAATAGACTGCTACTAACTTTTAAACCTTTCCGAAGATCATCTTTCTCGAGCCGTCAGCATTAAAAATACACATTAAATCCTGAACCACCGCACCTCGCGATCTCTGATAGTCGCTTCTCTAATACTATCTTACAATATCCTGCCCCAAAGGCGAATTGTTGAAGGTCTTAACACCGGCAAACTTAGTACATTCAACAAGGACAACGGCACCTCATCACAGGTGAAAATTCCACCATGCTCTCAAATACCAAGACTCGTTACTCCATCAACCCAAATCTGAACATTCTTAGCCCGGTTTCCTTTCCCCTGCCAGAAATAAAATAATGAATCTCTAAATCATGCACTGAGTAAACCTCCCTTCAAGTCGTTCACTGCCCCGACATGTAGGCAAGCATCCTACCATCACATCAATACTGCGTGACAATCGTTCATAAGCATCATGGCAACTTGTTCCTAGCCTTACAGCTCTCAGAAGTACAACTACTATGGCGGGGCGGTGCCTATTATTCCTTAGGTCATTTTTTATGGTCCTGAAAAATTTTAGACAGTCCGGATTCGGTGTCCAGACCCACGTGGATGGCAAAGGTTATAGCACACGAAAATCTGAGTATTAGGCATAATTCTTGTTTTATGGCCCTAAAATGAACAAAAACGAGGAACGGTAATGGCGAGGCAGTGACTAATGCTCCTAAGGTCATTTTTAATGGTCCAAAAAAGGTTTAGGCGGTCCATGTCTGGTGTCTAGTCCCATGCGGAAGGCTTGTGCTATAGCACATAAAATATGGTAATTGATCCGAAATCTCATTTTATGGCCATAAAACACCAAAAAAAAACGATGTACGATCATGGAGGGGCAGTGAATAATATTCTTTAGGTTATTTTTTATCGTCCGAAATTTTTTAGGTTATCCGGGTCTAGGCGCCTGGGCCTTCTGGAAAGTGTGGGTTATAGCATCAAAAATATGGGAATCGAGTACAATTCTCATTTGCATGGCCATAAAATGCCAAAAAATGAGGAATGGTCATGGCGAGGAAGTGACTATTATTCCTTATTTAGAGTTTGATGGCCCAGAATAATATTAGGTGGTCAGGGTGTGGTGGCCCGGACTCACTTGGATGGCAAGGGTTATAGCACACGAAAATAAGGGAATTGGACCGAATTCTCGTTTATGGCCCTAAAATGCCAAAAAATGAAGAACGTTCATAGAGGGGTGATGACTATTGTTTTTAGGTTATTTTTTATGGTCCAAAAACGTTTTAGGCAGTCCAAGTCCGGGCGCCTAGGCCTACGCGAAAGGCATGTGCTATAACACATGAAAATCTCAGAATCGGGCAGAGTTCCAATTTTATGGCCCTAATACTCCAAAAAATAGGAACGGTCATGGAAAGGCAGTAACAATTGTTCCTTATTCATTTTTGATGTTCTGGCTAAAGTTTAGACTATCCGAGTCTGGTAGTCCGGACCCACGCGGAAGGCGTGGGCTATAACACATGAAAATTTGGAAATCGAGCCCAAATCTCATTTTATGGCGCTAAAATTACAAAAAATGAGGAGCGGTCTTGGCAGAGTGGTGACTATTGTTCCTTAGGTAATTTTTTATAGTCCGAAATTTTTTAGGTGGTTCGGGTTCTGACGCTCGGGCCCACGCGGAAGATGTGGTCCATAGCACATTAAAAAATGAAAATTGGACCGAAATCTCTTTTTATGACCTTAAAATACCAAAAAAGAGGAACGGTCATGGCTGGCGGTGACTATTGTTCCTTAGGTCGTTTTTTATGGTTCGGAAAATTTGTAGGCATGATGGTAGGCTAGAATCACGTGTTTTAGTCATAGTTTGCACTCTAATTACTATATTTTACTTGTGCTTGAGCTTAAATGTTAGTGTATTGCACTTTTTATATGTTTTATGCCTTTTAGGAAGTGATTTTGAGTTTAAAAAAAAGATATTCAGATCTAAATTTAACAAGTTAGAACTTTAAAGTCTGAGTAAAAGCCCAAACATTAAACCAGGATCACGTTCGGGGTCGGGTGCCAATTCTCGATATCAAAAATCGAAGAAAAAACAAAACACTCTAGAAAACTTCCACTGCCGTGCCACATGGGGCGGTGCATAGGGAGGCATGACAGTAATTTTGGTTGTTGTCTGTGAGAACTTGCTCTCTGAACTTTCCCATAAGCGCCCCGCATGGGGAGGCGCGCTTGTGCAATTTTCTCAGAGTATTTATCCTGTTTGGGCTAGGGAAAGTTAATTTCACCTGGGCCCACTCCTACAAGGTATAAATACACCAAAAAGACATTTTTGAAGGGACTTTACCTGGAAGCTTTGGGAGAGCATTGGCGGCTACAAGACACGGGATTTCATCATCTTTCCATCAATTCAATATGAGAGTTTGGATTGTAACGTGAGATTGATGTATTGTCATTCTTTAATTATATTTGTGATGACTTCCTCCATAATTATGGAGTAGTTTACCTTAGGGTTTGAAGGATATGGTGTTTTGATAAATATTTGTGTATTTTAACTCTAGTTCATGCTAGAATTCGTTTATGGGATTTTGAATTGTTGCAACATTATTCATCAGTTTATTTAATCGAAAGAGGAATGTCTTGGTGATTATCTCTGCATTATTTTGTTTGATTTAATTTATTGATTCCCTTAAGTAATTGAAAGAGCTTGTTGAATTGTTGATTGAATCAAGTTAGGAGAATGTTCGAGAGACGTTTTCTTAAGGACCAATCCATTAATGCATGACTGCATACTTCATAGTGCTTATATTAGTTCATCTCATAGTTAAGATTTAATCGAGAGAGGAGTGTTGACTACACGTTTAAACTAATCATCGAGTGGATTCGTGAGAATAAGTAAAATATTAGAGTGAGTTAAACTAGAGTTAAGTCTCAAATAGCTATCTTGCACTTATCCTCTCAAACCCTTATTCTCACATCGATAAGAAACCAACTCTGCAATCTCCAATTCCTTGTTGTCAATTATCAGTTGCTTTATTTTAGCTGTTAGACTTAGTTCATAATAAATTAATTCAAGTGTTGAACCTCCTGAATAGAAATTAAACCAGAATTACTTGAACATTATTTAAATTCAATCCCTTTGAAGACGATATTATACTATACTATCTTTGATTAGTGAGTATCAATTTTGTATTATGTTTTGCGCTCGTCAAGGCAGTCCGAGTCCCGTGGCCCCGGCCTACACGGAAGGCGTGGGCTATAGCACACAAAATTCTGGGAATCGAGCATAATTCCAGTTTTATGGCCCTAAAACGCCAAAAACGTGGAATGGTCATGACGGGGCAATGACTATTTTCCTTAGATCGTTTTTAATGGTCCTAAAAAATTTTAGGTTGTCCGAGTCCAGGCGCGACCCATTTCTCATTTTCTGATCCTAAAACGCAACAAAAAAAAAAGAACGGTCATGGCAAGGCGATGACTATTATTCCTTAGGTCATTTTTAATGGTCCAAAAATATATATGCTCTTCGGGTTTAGTGGCCCTGACCTATGTGGAAGGCGTGGGCTATAGAACACAAAAATCTTGGATTCGGACGTATTTCCAGTTTTATGGCCCTAAAATGCCAAAAACTAGGAATGGTCATAGCGGTTGCGATTATTGTTCCTTAGGTTATTTTTTATGGTACAAACATTTTTTGGCGGTTCAGGTTCCGACTCTTGGTCCCACGTGGAATGAGTGGGCTATAACAAATGAAAATATGGGAATCGGGCCGAATACTCATTTTATGGCCCTAAATCGCCAAAAAACGAGGAATAGTCATGGCAAAAATGAGGAATGGTCATGGCAGGGAAATGACTAAAGTTCCTTAGATAGTTTTTGATAGTCCAAAAAAGGTTAAGGCAGGCCAGGTCCGAGATCCCGGGCCCATGCATAAGACGTGGGCTATAGCACATGAAAACATGGGAATTAAATTGAATACTCATTTTATGGACCTAAAACACAAAAAAAATAAGGAACGGTCATGGTGGGGCAATGACTATTGCTCCTTAGGTTGTTTTTGATGGTTCGAAAAAAATTTAAGCCGTCCGGGTCCGGTGGCTCGGACCAACACGGAAGGCGTGGGCTATAGCATACGAAAGTATGGGAATCGGATGTAATTCCAGTTTTATGGTCCTAAAACTCCATAAAACGATGAACGGTCATCGCGTAGCAGTGACTAATTTTCTTTAGATTATTTTTTATGGACCCAATAATTTTTAGGCGGTCCGAACGCCTAGACCCTCGCGAAAGGCATTTGCTATAGCACACAAAAATATGAGAATCAGGCGTAATTACATTTTTGTGGTCCTAAAACGTTAAAACTGAGGAACGGTCAAGGAGGGGCGGTGACTCATGTTCCTTCAGTCATTTTTTATGATCTAGAAAATGCCAAAAAAAAGGAACAGTCATGGCGGGGTGAGGACTAATGTTCCCTAGGTCGTTTTTGATGGTACAAAAAATATTAGGTCCGGGTCTGGTGGCCTATACCCACGCGAATGGCGTGTGTTGTAGTAGCCAAAAAATCTGGGAATTGGGTGTAATTCAAGTTTTATGGCCCTAAAACGCCAAAAAACGAGGAACAATCATGGAGGGGCGGTGACTAATGTTCCTTAGGTTGTTTTTGATGGTCCAAAAACTTTTTAAGTTGTGGAGGTCCGGGCGCCTGGGGATACGCGGAAGGCATGTGCTATAGCACACAAAAATAATGGAATTGGATCGAATTCTTCTTTATGGTCCTAAAACGCCAAACAAAGACAAACTTTCATGGTGGGGCAGTGACTATTGTTCCTTAGATTGTTTTTGTTGGTCCAAAAAAATTTAAAATGATCTAGGTCTAGGAGCCCAGGCCCACGCGGATAGTGGGGGCTATAGCACAAGAAAATCTGGAAATCTATCGAAATTCTCGTTTAAAGGCCCTAAAACGCCAAGAAACAAGGAACGGACATGGTGGTGCAGTGACTAATATTCCTTAGGTAATTTTTGATGGTCCGAAAAAATTTTAGGCGGTCCGGGGCCGTTGTCCCAGACCCACGTGGATGGTGTGGGTTATAGCATATGAAAATGTAGGAATCAGGCCAAATTCTCATTTTATCGCTATAAAATGCCAAAACTTGTGGAACAGTCATGGCGGGATGGTGACTAATATTCCTTAGGTCATTCTTGATGTTCCAAAAAAATTTTAGGCGATTCGGATCTGGGCGCATGGTCCCACGCGGAAGGCATGGGCTGTAGCACACGAAAATATGAGAATCAGGTAGAATTCTCATTTGCAAAGCCATAAACTGCCAAAAACGAGGAACGGTCATGGAGAGACAGTGGTTATTGTTCCTTAGATAGTTTTTGATGGCCAGGAAAAATATTAGGCGATCCAAGTCGGGCACACGAGCCCACGCTGAAGGCGTGCTAGCACATGAAAATAAGGAAATTTGACCGAATTCTCATTTATGGCCCTCAAACGCCAAAAAATGAGGAACGTTCATGGAGAGGCAGTGATTATTTTTTCTTAAGTCGATATTTATGGTCCAAAAAAATTTTAAATGGTTCGGGTCCAGTTGACCGGGCCCATGGGGAGGGCGTGGGCTAAAACATATGAAAATCTCAAAATCGGGCAGAATTCCAATTTTATGGTCTTAAAATATAATAAAATAAGAAACAAACATGGCGAGGAAGTAACAATTGTTCCTTAGTTCAATTTTGGTGGTCAGGAAAAATTTTAGACTATCCGAGTCAGGTGATCCGGGCTCAAGTAGGAGGCGTGGGCCCTAAAATGCTAAATAACGAGGAACAATCAAGGGAAAGGCGGTGACTATTATTTTTAGGGTCTTTTTGAAGGTCATAATTTTTTTTAGGCGAACCAGGTCTGGTAGCCCAGGTCCATGCAGGAGGCGTGGGCTATAGCACATGAAAATCTAGGAATGGGGTGGAATTCCTGTTTAATGGCCCTAAAATGCCAAAAAATGGGGAATGGTGATGGAGAGGCATTGACTATTATTCCTTAGGTTGTTTTTTAGGGTCTGGCAAAATTTTAGGTGATCCAAGTCTTGTGGCCCCGCCCATGCAGGAGGCGTGGGTTATATTACACGAAAATTTGAGAATTGGACGAAATTCTACTTTTACGGCCCTAAAACGCCAAATAACAATGAACGGTCATGGCAAGATAGTGACATTTGTTCCTTAGGTCATATTTGATGGTCCGCCAAAATTTTAGGCGATCCATGTCTAATAGCTCGGGCCCCTGCAGGAGGCATGGACTATAACTCACGAAAATCTGGGAATTGGGCGGAATTCAAGTTTTATGGCCCTAAAATGCTAGAAAATAAGGAACATCAAGGCGAGGCGGTGGCATTGTTCCGTAAGTCATTTTTAATCGCCCGAAAAATTTTAGACAATCGGGTTCCGCTGTCCTGGTTCATGCAAAAGGCGTGGATATAACACACGAAAATCTGGGAATCGATTGGAATTCCTTTTTTATGGCCCTAAAACGCAAAAAAATAATGAACTGTCGTAAAAAGGCGGTAACTATATTTCCTAGGTCATTTTTGAGGGTGCGAAAAATATTTAGATGATCGGGATTCGGTGGAGCGGGCCAATGTAGGAGGAGTGGGCAGTAGAGAACAAAAATCTGGGAATCAAGCAAAATTCTAGTTTTATGGCTCTAAAATGCCAAAAAATGAGGAACGGTCATGGTTAGGCGGTGACTATTGTTCCTTAGGACGTTTTTCATAGTCAGGCAAAATTTTAGGTGATCCGGATCTGGTGGCTTGGGCCTATGCATGAGGCGTGGGCAGTAGCACACGAAAATTTGGGAATAGGGTGGGATTACAGTTTTATTGCTGTAAAATCCCAAATAAGGATGAACGATCATGGCAAGGCAGTGATTATTGTTCCTTAGGTCATTTTTTATGGTCCAGCAAAATTTTATGCGCTCGCGGACCTAGTGCCTGTGCCCATGCAGTAGACGTGGGCTAGAGCAAATGAAAATATGGGAATCGAGCAGAATGCTAATTTTATGGCACTAAAATACCAAAAAACAAGTAACGGATATGGCGAGTCATTGAATATTGTTCCTTAGGTCATTTTCTATGGTCCAAAAAATTTTAGGCGATATGTGTCTGGTGTCCTAGGCCTATGCATGAAGTGTGGGCTATAGCACACGGAAATTTGAGAATCCAGTAAAATTCTAGTTTTATGGCCATAATACACTAAAAAATGAGGAATGGTCATGGCGAGGCGGTGACTATGGTTTGGCAAAATTATGATATGTGTCCGGTTGCTCGGAACCATGTAGGAGCCGTGGTGAATTCGGCAAAATTCCAGTTTTATGGCCATAAAATGCCAAAAAATTAGGAACGGTCATGGCGAGGTGGTGAATATTGTTTCTTAGGTCGTTTTTGAATATACGGCAAAATTTTAGACGATTCAGGTCTGGTGGCCCGAACACATGCAAGAGACGTGGGGTATTGCACATGAAAAACTAGGAACCGGGCAGAATTCCAATTTTATTACCCTAAAATTCCAGAAACTAGGAACGGTCATGTCGAGCGATGACTATTATTCCTCAGGTAATTTTTGATGGTCCGGCAAAATTATAGGCGATCAAGGTCCAATAGCCCGGGCCCATGTAAGAGGCGTGGGCTATAGCATATAAAAATATGGGAATCGGGCAAACTTCAAGTTTTATGGCCATAAAATGCCAGAAAATGAGGAACGGTTATGGAAAGGCATTGACTATTGTTTCTTAGGCCATTTTTGAGGATCCAACAAAATTTTAGACAATCCAGTTCCTGTGGCCTAGGCCCATGCATTAGGCGTGGGCTATAGCACACCAAAATCTAGGAATCCGGCAAAGTTCTTGATTTTTGGCCCTAAAACGCCAAAAAATGAGGAACCGTCATGGCGAGATTGTGACAATTATTTCATAGTTCGTTTGTTATGGTCCAACAAAATATTAGGCAATCAGGGTCCGGTGACCCAAGCCCATGCAAGATGCCTGGGCAATAGCACACGAAAATTTGGGGATCGGGCAAAATTCCACCTTTATGACCATAAAACGCCAAAAAGGAACATTCATGACTAGGCAGTGAATATTGTTTCTTAGATCATTTTTTATGGTCTGACAATATTTTCGACGATCGGGGTTCGGTGCCTTGGGCCCATGCAAGAGGCGTGAGCCAGAGCAAACAAAAATCTAGGAATCAAGCAGAATTCTTGTTTTATGACCCCTAAAATACCAAAAAGTGAGTAACAAATATGGAGAGACGATGACTATTGTTTCTTAGGTCATTTTTGATGGTCCGAAATTTTTTTAGGCGATCTGGGTCTGATGGCCTAGGCCTATGGGCTATATCACACGAAAATTTGGGAATTGGGCGAAATTCCGTTTTTATAGCCCTAAAATGCCAAATAAAGAGGAAGGGTCATGGGGAGGCAGTGAATATTTTAACTCAGTTTGTTTTTATGGTCCCACAATATTTTAGATGATCTGGATCCAGCGGCCCAGGCCCATGCAAGAGGCGTGGGCTATATATAGCAGACGAAAATCTAAAAATCGGGTGGAATTCTAGTTTTATGGCCCTAAAACACTAAAAAATGCGGAACGGTCATAGAAAGGTAGTGACTATTATTTCTTAGGTCAGTTTCTTATGGTCGGACAAAGTTTTAGGCGATCCGAGTCCGGTGGTCCGGGAAAAAGCAGGAGGTATGGGCTATAGAACATGAGATTATGGGAATCGGGCCAAATACTCATTTTATGGCCCTAAATTGCCAAAACACGAAGAACGGTCACAGCGGGGAAATAACTAAAGTTCCTTAGATAGTTTTTGATGATCCGAAAAACTTTAGGTAGTTCAGGTCCGGGCGCCCGGGCCCATTCGGAAGGCATGGGCTATAGCACCCGAAAATATGGGGAATCAGGCCGAATTCTCATTTTATGGACCTAAAACACCAATAAAAAAGATGAACGGTCATAGTGGGGCAGTGACTATTGTTCCTAAGGTTGTTTTTGATATTTCGAAAAATATTTAGGCGATACAAGTGATAACTATGGATTGTAGTCTATTCTATGCTTCTTTTTGCTAAAGTTTTGGATTAAAAGTGTGTACAAGTATTCCCAAAAGCTAACTTATTATGCTTGTTTGTGGTGTTTGTTCAAAAAAGAGACAAGAAAGTCAAAACCAGCTCAAAAAGGAGTGAAACCTGCACAAGGCAAAGTTGAGTCAAATGAACGCTGACAGCGAAAAATCAACCGCGGATGCGGAGGGTCCACCGCTGAGGCGGTCTTGATCTCGCGGTGCGCGGTGGCAAAGATCAAAGAGCTGTAATTATGGGCTTAACAAGTCACCGCTGTCCGTGGTGAAATTGCGCGGCAGCGGTGCATTTACTGCCCTCAACGGAAGCAAGATTCAGAGAACCAAGTATGGAGCTAAAAGTTGAAGACCGTAGTCCATGCTTTTTGTGCGGCCGCTGTAGTCTCAGTGCTGCAGCGGTCCATTTTCCGCTGTCAGCGGTACCTTCATAAGGGCATTTTTGTTCGAAAAATTTAGCTGTGTCTAAATACTTCTTTTTCATATTTTTAGGTCATCTGTTGTTTAGCTGAACACGTGAACCGCCTCTTTTTACCTTTTTGAGTAATTTTAGAGCTTGTTTAACAATTAATCTTAGATTCTTATCATGTAATTACTTTTTATGGCTTCTATTTCATCTCAATCTATGATTTCTTCTTTGATTATGAGTAGTTAAAAGCTAGGGTTGTGGCTCAACCCTAGTGTGGGTATCTAATGGGTCTTCAATTTTAGGGCTTAAATGTTTATGGGTGAATTGGTAGTTGCAAACACTGATTTTTGTCTTTTTGACTTAGGCTCTTCTTGAGAAAGAGAGATTAAGTCTAGGAAATTCAGGCCAACAAGGAATTGGGGTGCATTCAAAAGATTGATAGCCCCAATTAAAGGTGTTAAACCTAGATATAACAATACCCGACTTGAGTCAATTTTACTTGCATTGTTTGAACACCCAATTGGGCTTGAGAAAGCCAATTAGGGCAAAGTCACTCAAACTACCAAGAGGTATAGAGTGAGTAGTTACGTGCAATGGCTATATCATGATCCCAATTATAACAACTTTGCCCTAAGTTTTAGATCCCATTAGATACCCACCTAGGTGCAAGTCACTTCCCTAGCGCCTTTAGACCAATTAAGAAAACCTTGCAAAAACATCATGCTTAGCTTATTTTCTTACATCATTAGTCTTAAAGTAGAATAATGAAAAAACAAAGAATGGTTGGAAGTGCAATCAACAACACTGCACATTTCTAGATTAGATAGGAATCCAACCCCAAACATAACTTAGCTCCCTGTGGATTCGATCTTGACCTTTTCGGGTAAAAACTGTATCGACCGCTCTTGCCACTCTATAGTGGTGTAGGGTTGGAACCGATCACTTTTTGGCGCCGTTTCCGGGGAGCTAAATGGTTTTGGCTATCTAACTAGTTTTGTGTCTTGTTTTTCTTTCCTTCTGTGTTACTAACTTGTGTGTGCCATTAATTCAGGCGCAAAATGGCAAACAATGATCCTCTTGGAAATTTTCTGCCGGGGAGGAGGTAGATGATAATGGTGAGGATAAGGTGCCTCTAGTACCTCAAGGTCAAAGACGAGGCCGCTAGGCCAATGACAATGTTCCAGAACCTCATCCGCCTCCTCCAAGAGTCGCTCATTGGGTGCTTCCAAATGAAGGATACGCTAGTGCAATTGTCCCACCCTGGATCAATTTAGGTGCAAAATGGAAAACAATGATCCTCTTGGAAATGTTCTGCCGAGGGAGGAGGTAGATGATAATGGTGATAATGAGGTGCCTCTAATACCTCAAGGTCAAAGACGAGGCTGCTAGGCCAATGACAATGTTCCAGACCCTCCTCCGCCTCCTCGAAGAATCGCTCCTTGGGTGCTTCCAAATGAAGGATACGCTAGTGCAATTGTCCCACACCGGATCCGGGCGGGCAATTTTCAAATTACAAATGTGATGTTGGCTTTATTGGAGCAGCGAGGGTATTTCATAGGTGATCCCCATCAGAATGCATATAAACATCTTAAAGGCTTTGTGGATACCAGCTAGGGAAGCAAACAGACCAATGTGTCGGAGGATGCATTGAGATTGACATTATTCCCTTTTTCACTCAGAGGGAAATCTTTGTACTGGCTCGAAAGGCTTCCCAACCATTCCATCACTACGTGGGATAAGTTGGCGGACAAGTTAATAACTAAGTTTTTCTCGCCAGGGCATATGGCGACTTTGATAGATGAGATTTTGGCCTTCAAATAGGAACCTAATGAACCACTTCATGAGATCTAGAAGAGATATCGGACAATGGTGAAAGAATGTCCGAATAATGACATAACCAAAGCAATGATCCAACAAACATTCCACCATGGCATTAACACGACAAATCAGTGTGTAGTGAACTAGATAGCAGGGGGAAATTTTATGAAAACACCTTATGTTGAGGCGTGTGAGATATTGGATGAGATGACAGATACTTCCTCAGCTTGGCAAAGTCGAGCCAATGTGCCGCAGGGTGACCCCACTATCATTCACTTGCACAAAGAGCTCCATGATCATGGCCAGGCAATAACAAGGTTAACTACAACAATAAACCAGTTGGCAAAAACTCAATTGCAATAAGTTCAAGCACCAAGACAAGTAAATGCTATGGAAGGTGTCAACATGTTGGTCAATAAGAGTAGACAAAGGGGTCAACAAGGTCAAGGTAGTCCGTATCAATATGAGCAAGGTAGTGGTGGTTTCAATCAAGATGATGGCTATGATGAGCAAAGTGAATAAGTTCAGTACGTGAATAATTAACAAGGACAAAGGGGCAATGCTCCTAACCAACAATAATAGTGGAGATCCCAAGGAAATTAGGAGAATCAAAACCAACAAGGAAATAGCAATTGGGGGAACAACAATCAGAATTGGGGCAACCAAAATAACTAGGGCAACTGGAGTGGCAACAACAACAATTGGGGAGGAAACAACAACCAAGGGGGTTAGAATAATGGCAATCAAGGGAATCTAGGGCAAGGCTTTCAAAGGCCTCCGATGTATCAACAACCAAACAACCCACCTCCATTTCCATCCCCAGGTCCTAGCTCGTCAAACAATGAGATGGGAAGGATCGAGATGATGTTTGAACAAATGATGAAGAAGAACGCCGACTCTGATGCCTAGTTGGCATCCCACAATACTTCAATCAGAAATTTGGAGGTCCAACTTGGCCAAATTTCGCAATCTTTGAATACTCGCCCCAAGGGGGCTCTACCTAGTGATACGTTAGTAAACCCGAATGGTGGAAACAACGCTGGGAATGTAATGGCGGTGATTACAAGAAGTGGTCGAGGTGGTGATATGAATACCTCCAAGCAAAAGGAAGTTGTGAATGATGAGGTTGAAGTAAAAGATGATGATGTTCATATAGTTGATGAACAAGTGAGAGAAGAAAATTTGAATGCGGAAGTGAGAATTGATATTCATGATAATGAGGCGGAGACTCAAGATGACGTGAACCCATCTAGGGAACACGTAATAGACATACTGGAAATGGTAGTTCCCAAGTCTAAGGCCTCCTCCACCTTACCCTTAAAGGCTTGCGAAGCAAAAGAATGAATACCAATTTAAGAAGTTTATTGAGATGATGAAAAGCTTGGAAATCAATGTTCCTTTGGTAGAAGCTCTTGAGAAAATACCAGGTTACGCCAAGTTCATGAAAGACTTGGTGACTAAAAAGAGATCCATGGATTGTAAGACCATCAAAATGACTAATCAAGTAAGTGAAATTGTGCACTCGATGGCTCCAAAGCTTGAAGATCCCGGCACTTTCACCATCCCATGTACCATTGGGAGTGCGGATTTTGCAAACGCATTGTGTGATTTGGGAGAAAGTATCAATTTGATGCCTTACTTCGTGTTCAAAACTTTGGGTATTGGTCAACCGAGATCTACTTCAATGAGGTTGTTAATGGCGGATAGAACAATGAAGATGTCGCTTGGTATTATTGATGATGTTCTTGTTCGGGTGGACAAGTTTATTTTGCATATTGACTTTGTGATTTCGGACTACAAGGTCGACTATGAGGTTTCGATAATATTGAGAAGTCATTTCCTTGCAATTGGGAAGGCATTGGTTGATGTGGAAGCAGGGGAGTTCACCTTCCGGGTGGGTGATGAAAAAGTGGTCTTTCATGTGTGCAAATCAATGAAGCAACCGAATAGTGCTGACGTGTGATCTTTTGTGGATCTTGTCACGGAAGTGATAGTTGATGATACTGGTGCCATAATTAATGTGGAGAATTCTCTAGAGGCGGTATTGTTGAACCTTGATGTAAATGAGGATGAAGGTCAAGTGGAGTGTGTCAATGCTTTGCACGGAATAGGCTCTTACTCTTATGAGCCTCGAAAGCTCTATTTGGATCTTGAAAACAGAAAGACTCTACCAACAAAGCCTTCAATTGAAGAACCTCTCGTTTTTGAGTTGAAGCCTTTGCCCTCACATCTCAGGTATGAATTCTTAAGCCCTAGTTCAACTTTACCTGTTATTCTTTCGTCTTGTCTTACTAAGGTGTAGGTAGATGCAACACTGGAGGTGCTCCAAGGAAGGAAGAAGGCAATTGGATGGACTCTTGCTGATATTCGGGGAATAAGCCCTGCCTTTTGCATGCACAAGATTATACTTGAATATGATGCCAAGCCCTTCGTGGAACATCAAGGGAGGTTGAACGAGGCTATGCAAGAGGTTGTCAAAAAGGAGGCGATCAAGTGGTTAGATGGAGGGGTTGTTTACCCCATCTCGGATAGTTCTTGGATTTCGTCGGTGCAATGTATACCGAAGAAGGGTGGTATCACTGTGGTTACCAATGAGCAAAATGAGTTGATTCCCACCAGGACTGTCACTGGATGGAGGGTGTGCATGGAGTACCGCAAGCTAAATAAAGTGACCCGCAAGGATAATTTTCCTTTGCCTTTTCTTGACCAGATACTAGATAGACTTGCTGGGCGTGCCTTCTACTATTTTCTGGATGGGTACTCAGGTTACAACCAAATTTTGATTGCTCCAGAAGATCAGGAGAAAACCACCTTCACGTGTCTGTATGGCACCTTTGCATTTTCTAGGATGCCTTTTGGTTTGTGTAATGCACCGGCTACCTTTCAGCGGTGTATGATGGATATATTTACCAACATGGTGGAGGACTTCTCGGAAGTGTTCATGGATGATTTCAGTGTTGTGGGTGACTTTTTTGATGAATGTTTGAAGAATCTTGACAAGGTGTTGGCCCGGTGCGACGAGACAAATATTTTGCATAACTAGGAAAAAGGCCACTTTATGGTCAAGGAGGGCATTGTCCTCGACCATAAGATCTCAAAGCACGGTAGAGAGGTGGACAAGGCTAAAATTGAAGTTATCTTAAAGATTCCTCCTCCTACTTCAGTCAAGGGGGTTAGGAGTTTTCTTGGGCATGCGGGGTTCTACCAAAGATTCATCAAAGACTTTTCTAAGGTAGTGAATCCTCTGTGCAAGTTATTGGAAAAGGATGCCAAGTTTGTGTTTAATGAGGAATGTATGAAAGCTTTTGAACTTCTCAAGTACAAATTGACAACCACTCCCATTATTACTGCACCCAATTGGAGCTTACCTTTTGATCTCATGTGTGACGCAAGCGATGTTGTGGTAGGAGCGGTCTTGGGTCAAAGAGTAAACAAAATGTTTCACCTGGTGTGCAAGCAAGACAACAAATGATGCACAAGTGAATTACACGGTGACAGAAAAAGAGTTGCTAGCAATTGTGTTTGCAATGGATAAGTTTAGGCCATATCTCATGGGGGCCAAGGTGATAGTTCATACTGACCATGTAGCACTCCGCTACTTGATGGCAAAGAAGGATTCTAAGGATCGGTTGATGAGATGGGTTCTATTGCTTCAAGAGTTTGACCTTGAGATTGTTGATCGAAAAGGTGTGACAACCAAGTGGCGGACCACTTGTCCCGCTTGGAGGAGGAGGGGAGGCCCCGTGATGGCCTCAAAATTAATGATTAATTCCCTGATGAGCAACTTCTCGCCTTATTTGTGTATAGCATGCCTTGGTTCGCGGATGTTGCCAACTTTCTTGTGATCGGTATTGTTCCGCGTGAGCTCTCTTCTAACCAAAAGAAGAAGCTTAAGAGGGATAGCTTTGACTTCTACTAGGATGAGCCTTACTTGTTCAAAATCTGTAATGATGGTATGATCCGGAGATGTGTTTCAGAAGAAGAGAAAATGAGTATTCTGGATGCTTGTCATTCCTCTCCCTACGGTGGTCATCATGGTGGGGCGAGGACAGCTTCAAAGGTGCTTAACTATGGTTTTATTGGCCTACATTGTACAAGGATGCGGGTGAGCTTGTGAAGAGATGTGATGAGTGTCAGAGAGCAGGTGGAATTTCAAAGAAGGATGAAATTCCTCTTACTACTATTCTTGAGGTTAACATATTTGATGTGTGGGGAATTGACTTCATGGGACCCTTTGTTAGTTCATGTGGCAACACATACATTCTAGTAGCTGTTGATTATGTTTCCAAATGGGTTGAGGTTGTGGCTTTACCCAACAATGAGGCCCGGATTGTGGTGGCTTTTCTCAAGAAGAACATCTTTACTCGGTTTGGCACTCCTAGAGCGATCATCAATGATGGGGGTTCTTATTTCTACAATAGGGCATTTGACACTTTGATTGCAAAGTATGATGTCAATCACAAGGTTTCAACCCCTTACCATCCTCAGGCTAGTGGGCAAGTTGAGGTCTCCAACAGGGAGATCAAGAGCATATTGTCAAAGACGGTTAATGCAAATAGGACTGACTGGTCAAAAAAATTGGATGATGCTTTGTGGGCTTATAGGACTGCTTACAAGACTCCGATTGGTATGTCTCCGTACCGGTTGGTATTTGGGAAAGCTTTCCATCTCCTCGTTGAGTTAGAGCACAAAGCCATGTAGGCCTTGAGAAAGTTGAATCTTGAATGGGATGTTGCACAAAATATCCGGGTGGAGCAACTCAATGAGCTTGATGAGTTCCTGTTTCATGCCTATTCCAGCTCGTCCTTGTTTAAGGACAAGATAAAGTACTTACATGAAAAGTATGCCCCTAGCAAGGAGTTCAAAGAAAGTAACTTGGTTCTTTAATTCAACTCCCGGTTACGACTGTTTCCGGGAAAGCTTAAATCAAAATAGAGTGGACCTTTTGAGGTGGTGCTTGTTACTCCGTTTGGTGCTCTTGATTTGAAAAACAAATGGTGAAATCTTCATATTTAATGGGCATAGAGTGAAGCACTATCTTGGCAAGTTTGATGATAGCCATGTGGTGGTAATGATCCATCACAAGTGATTGATGGTAACATGCGTCGTGCCGCGACGTTAAATCAGGCGCTTCTTGGGAGGCAACCCATGTGTTTTTCTTGTTTTTAATTTTCTTCTTAGTGTAGGATTTATTTTTGAACTAACTGGTTGTGAGATGTGTGTAGGGATATTTGATGTAGTGCATGACTAAGCTGGAAAAATTTGGCACTCTCTGAAGTTGGACCACTGACGGTGCTCGATTTTTTGCAGTCAGCGGTGGCCTTATCGCGGAGGCGAAAATTGGTGGCGGAAGCGGGATTGAAAAGCCCAAAATGAGACATCTCTGAAGTTTCTACCACGTCCGCGGTGCATTCTTCGCAGTCAGCGGTGCTTAACCGCAGTCGCAGAACATTTTCCGCTCTCAGCGGTAGTCTCAGGATAGCATCCCTTTAGTTTTTCACAAGCGCGGACCGCAGTGTTTTACCCTGGCCGCACTAGGTAAGTTTTAGTGGGCCCCTGGGTGTTTTATATAAATAGGCATTCATAAGGCCTTTTACCCTTTTTCGCCCATTTCACTCTCAAACTAAAATCACTATTGTTCATCCACGCCCTAAGTTGCACAAACACAAGACTTAGAGTCCATTTTCATTGCACATTTCACATTTGGTAAATTCGTTCCCTCATTATTCTTCAATTTTGGACTTGTTTTTACTTCTTCTTCTTCTTCTTCCTTTCTTTTAATTTTTGACCTAGGGTTGCTTAATGTTAATTAGGTTAGGCTTAAAATAGTTAGGAGTTATTAATGAATACCTAGTGGGGTTTGAAAATTTAGAGGAGATTGCTAAATGCATGAACAACTGAAACCCTATGTTTGCTGAGCCAACCTTTGACTTCCATGGTCGCGGTTGATTTACCATGGTCTGTATTCATAAGTTTTATCTAAGATTGGATATCCTGATAACCGTGGTCAGTGGTGCCTCTCTGCGGCCGCGATGCTTTTCTCGCGGTCCGCGATGCTCAAGTTCAGAGAGGTTTAAACAAGGGTTTGCGGCCGCAGTTGATTTTTCGTGGACCGGTGCAACTACCGCGACCGCACTCAACTTACCGCGCTCAGCAGTGAAATAGAATCAGAGGGTGGGTAGTCTGATACCCACACCTTAGCAGCCGCGATGCATTTACTGCGGTCTGCAATGTAGCCTCCGTGGCCGCGCTCCTTTTTCCGTGGTCCGCGATCTGCAATTTTGTTCAAGCACTGTCAACTGTTCTTCTACTTTTCTACACTGCGTCTTCTAGTATTAGTACTAACAATTTTCCACTAATTATGTTTGCAGACAATGGTTAAATCTATAGGTGGCGGTGGAAAGCAAAAAGGGAAAGCAGAGTCCTCCCGGGGTAGGGAACAAGGACAAATTAAGTTGACCCCAGCAATTCGGAAATCAATTGGGGAAATGAAGAAGATTATCAGAGCTACTTACCACTCAGAGGGGAGTGAGTATGTGCCCTCGTGGGAGGCATCAAAGACTGACTTAGTGCCAGTATATGTACCAGACTTCCCGGAGAGACTTAGGTTGATAGATGAGCCTACACCTCCAGCCTCTCCCACTTCTCCTGCTTCTTCTAAGTCGTCTGATGGCTCAGTGGAGAGTGGTGAGTCCTCATCTTTAGCCTCATCTACAGCTTCGTCACCGGCACAAGATCCCTTA
Source organism: Nicotiana tabacum (assembly GCF_000715075.1). NCBI lineage: Eukaryota > Viridiplantae > Streptophyta > Magnoliopsida > Solanales > Solanaceae > Nicotiana > Nicotiana tabacum. The sequence goes on from NC_134084.1 coordinate 156,896,011, forward strand.
GATTTAGATACCAAGGTACTGGATGACGAGAGAGGGGGTGCCACCCAGACTGAAGGTGTAGAAAGGACAAGAAACCCAGAGGTTTGGAAACAGAGATTTGTCAGTGAGCTGGCATACCATAAATTCAGGGAATGGTGGCCTCAGAAGTCCCTAATTCATGAGTGTCAATTCATAGAGCGAGATCTTCTACCTCACAACCCTAATGTGAAGCAGCACTTTAATGAACGAGTGGGATGGGAGTACTTCACTAGCAAGGTGTCGGAGGCTAATGAGCACCTAGTCAAGGAATTATACGCCAATGTATCCCACATCAAGAAGGACACAAAAGTGACTAAGGTGCGGAACCTGAAGGTCAAGTTTGATGGGAAAATGATTAATGTTTACCTGGGCTTCAATGATGAAGATGAGACATTGTACTTAGAGAAGGTGGCAATGGATGAGGCATCCCGCCCGTGGTTGGCATCACTTCTGACGCTCCTAGATACCACTCAAGCATGGTTGATAGTAGGGGTTCCTATCTTGAGGAACACCCTGTACTTTGAGGCAAAGGGTTGGGAGACCTTTGTGTGCAGCAAACTAGACCCAACTACTCATGAAAACACCATACCGGGGTTCCGTGCGATCATAGTGGTGGCTATCATGGCGGGGTTCCCGATCAATGTCGGGAATATCATGTCTAGGGTGATCACCAGAGTGGTCAATGAGGGTGATAGATCCTACCCCTTCCCAAACTTTCTCACCATGTGCTTGGAGGATCAGGAGGTGGAGAAAAGAAATTTCGATGTCAAGGTAAAGCCCAAGATGCCCTTTGTATGGTACAGCCTTAAGGGTCCAGGCAACCCCAAATCCAAGGGATCGAAGGGCAAAGCTACTATATCTACTGGCCAGTCTAAAGAGCCAGTAGTGGTAGTCACTACTTCACAGCCTCCCACTACCGGATCTTGCCTCAGTATCATCTACTTCCATGCCGTCCTCAGTTTCATCCTACTCAACATACCCATTGACTGCTCACAGGTTGAGCCAAACACTCTCCAGTATCAACAACTGGATGCAGGCAGCAACTTCTAACCTGTATGTGTTATCTAGGTCAGTGGCAGCCCAATCAGTTCCTGCATAGCCATATGTCCCAACTTTAGTAGATGAGTCTCTCAAGGAGCTTCTGGACAACCAGAAGAAGCTCCTGGAGAAACCAAAAGTTTATTATGGATGCTCTTGCAGTTTAAGGAAAAACACTTAAGAGCTGAGCAAGCAGACAAAGAAGCTGTAAAAGACTCGGGCCTCAAAGTAGTCGGTGAAGCAATTGAGGGGAGAGGTCGAGAAGATGAAGTTAGCTGGTGATTTGCCATTAGAGCTACTATTATAAGACCAGCTTCCAACAGCTCAGATAGAGCAGGCTCAGGAGCAGAAGACTGAGAGAGAGCCCAAGAGGAGGAGAGTGGTGCCCCGGGTCAATGATGTAGAGATTTAACTGGAGGACCCTGAGGGAGGTGCCTTAGGCCAGCCACAAGACCCCGAGCCAGATGATCTAGGCACACAGCCATATGACCCCATGCAGACAAAGGACCCATACGGAGTTTCCTTTACTCTCTACCCTTCTTTTTTATCTTATTTTTGGTTAGTTAGCATTGAGGACAATGCTAATTTTCATTTGAGGGGGTGGTCCTACTTTGATGATTTGGTAGTTGGTTTGTAATGATGATACTATTTTTTCTTTATGCTTATTTTTCACTTTTGGTATGTATATAATTTTACCATATATATCACTTTCCATTATTTTTCAATCTTGGTCTGTATATAAAGTTACTCTCTCATGTATATATTTATTCTCTCTTATGTATATTCATCTAAATCCCTTATTGTACATATTTAGTTTACTTTTCGCATTTTACTTTATAACTTCTTTTGCAATTAACCTTAATAGTATAGCTTCTTATTTCATTTAATAGCTTCTTTTTCGGTTCGTAGCTCTTATTTTACAAGTTTCATTGATCAATAAGCCTTTGGTTTTCTTAATACCACGGTTCTTTTCAAAGGTGGAGTTTGTGTGAACCGGGTGGCTCTTCCCGATGATGGATGGCATGACAACCTTCTCAAGGGTTTGAGTCTATTTTTCTTTTTGTTTTTTGTGTGTAAATAGTAGTTAGTGAGCAATGGTGCCTCAGGCAAAGCTTCACTTGGGCCTAACACATTTACCTTTGACCTTATGGTTAAAAACAAATTGGTGTGTATAGGATAGTGATAGTTGTGATCTTGAGACTCTTGTGTTGATTAAACAATCATCGAGTGGTTTCTCGGAAGCATTTGTGTTGCTCAAATCTTAGATAAGGTTGTTGTGGGCCCCCTACTCTGTTTCTTTAGCAATCCTATAGCTTGTGTGGTGCGGTATTGATTTGCAAGTTCAAGTCCCGTGCCAATGAGTCTAGAATTTGCCCTGAATATTTGTCTAGGCAAAATCCTAAGTGAAACTCAACTTGAGAAGTGTTTATAGGCTCTCCTTGATCCTAATTGAGACTTGAAAACATCCATAGCCCACCAATGATGATATCCCTAGTCAACCCCGTTGAGCCATAGCCCTTATTCTTTCAAAAACCATGATACAAGCCTTTATCTGTTCTAAAATGATCCTCTTTTGGCACCCGATCTTTCCTTAGCACAAGGCAAAAGCATAAGTTTGGGGGGGAGAGACGATGAATGCAAAAGTGATAAAAGGTGCAAAATGAAGAAAAGGAAAGGCAAAAAGAAAAAGAAAGAAAATCCAAAAAGTCAAAAAGAAAAGTGAACAATGTAGAAGAAACGAAGGGATTCAATAAAAGCAAAAGATGAAAGGCATGGAAAGATTAGAAAGGAGAAAAAGGATTGAAATGAATAAGATTGACAATGTGTCTCTCTAGCCCTAAGGAATACGTAAATGACTCAAAGAGTCAAGAAAATGTGTGCCAAAATAAAGCAAATGAAGTGCTTAAGGAAAATTGAAACTTTCTCAGACAAATATATCCTACCCTGAACCAAAAGCCTTCATTACATGCCCGCAAAAGCCACATATGATCTTGAGTTGAGTGAGCTCACATTAGTGGTGACTTACATAAGGGGCAAGCTTATGGTACTTAGAGCCGGACTTGTGACCTTCCTTTGAGAGAGGTGAGTGTGTTTTCCAAATCCTCGTTCTAAGTGCTACAATCTAAAAGTGAGGTTTGCTTATGGAGAGTTTAGGAGTATGAGTTTGGATTCCACAATGACCAAAGTAGTAGAAAGAGTTTCATTGATGAGTTGAGTCAACTCTTGATGCTTTTGTGTCGCACAATAACCATGGTGCTAAAAAGGTTGTGTATTGTTAATAATGCATTTGAGTTGAGGTTAATTGTTAGTCTCAATTGATTCTTGATGAGGTTACTTTAGGACAGCTGAAATTTTCTTTCTTTAATCTTGAGGAGGTGAGAATTACATTGTTTGCATGAGGACAAGCAAAAGCTTAAGTTTAGGGGAGTTGATAACTAGGGATTCTTGTCTATTTTATGCTCCTTTTTGCTTAAGTTTTGGATTAAAAGTGTGTAAAAGTATTCCCAAAAGCTAACTTATTGTGCTTGTTTGCAGTGTTTGGTCACAAAAGAGACAAGAAAGTCAAAACCAGCTCAAAAAGGAGTGAAACCTGCACAAGGCAAAGCTGAGTCAAATGAGCGGTGACAGCGGAAAATCAACCGCGGACGCAGAGGGTCCATCGCTGAGGCGGTCTTGAGCTCGTGGTCTGCGGTGGAAAAGATCAGAGAGCTGTAAATATGAGATTAAACAGTCACTGCTGCCCGCGATGAAATTGCGCAGCAGCGGTAGCTTTAGCGCGGTCGTGATACATTTACCGCCCTCAGCGGAAGCCAGATTCAGAGAACCAAGTATGTAGCTAAAAGTTGAAGACCGCGGTCCGCGCTTGATTTTGTGCGGCCGCGGTAGTCTCAGCACTGCAGCGGTCCATTTTTCGCTATCAGCGGTGCCTTCGTAGGGGCATTTTTGTCCGAAAAATTTAGCTGTGTATAAATACTTCTTTTTTGATTTTTAGGTCATCTGATGTTTAGCTGAGCACGTGAACCGCCTCTTTTTACCTTTTTGAGTAATTTTAGAGCTTGTTTAATAATTAATCTTAGATTCTTATCTTCTAATTACTTTTTATGGATTTTATTTCATCTAAATCTAAGATTTCTTCATTGATTATGAGTAGCTAAACTCATTAGCTAGGGTTGTGGCTCAACCCTAGTGTGGGTATTTAATGGATTTTCAATTTTAGGGCTTAAATATTTATCGGTGAATGATATTTGCCCTGATTCATGCTTTAAATGTTAAATTGGTGGTTGCGAATATTGATTTTTGTCTTTTTGACTTAGACTCTTCTTGAGAAAGAGAGATTAAGTCTAGAAAATTCAGGCCAACAAGGAATTAGGGTGCATTCAAGAAATTAATAGCCTCAATTAAAGGGTTAAACCTAGAGATAGTAATACCCGAATTGAGCTAATTTTGCTTGCATTGTTTGAATACCAATTAGGCTTGAGAAAGCTAACTAAGGCAAAGTCACTCAAACTACTGAGAGATATAGAGTGAGTAGTTACGTGCAATGGCTATATCATGATCCCAACTATAACAACTTTGCTCTAAGTTTTAGATCCCGTTAGATACCCACCTTAGTGCAAGTCACTTCCCTAGTGCCTTTAGACCAATTAAGAAAACCTTGCAAAAACATCATACTTAGCTTATTTTCCTGCATCATTAGTCGTAAAGTAGAATATAGAACAAACAAAAGAATGGTTGGAAGTGCAATCAAAAACACTGCACATTGCTAGATTAGATAGGAATCCAACTCTAAACTATTATAGCTCCCTGTGGATTCGATCCCGGCCTTTTCGGGTAAAAGCTGCATCTACCGCTCTTGCCACTCTATAGTGGTGTAGGGTTGGAACCGATCAACGGGTCCAGTGTCCCGAGCCTATATGGAAGGTGTGGGCTATAGCACATGAAACTATGGGAATCGGACGTAATTCCTGTTTATGGTTCTAGAATGCTAAAAATAAGGAACAATCATGGCGAACAGTGACTAATTTTCCTTATGTCATTTTTGACGGCCCCAAAATTTTTTAGGCATTCCGGGTAGGGGTGCCTGGTCCCTCGTGAAAGGCATATGCTATAGCACACCAAAAATAAGAATCGAGTGTACTTCCAATTTATGGTCCAAAAACGCTAAAAATGAGGAACGGTCATGGATGGGCGGTAACTAATGTTCCTTCCGCTGGTTTTGATGGTCTAGAAAACGCCAAAATAGGAGGAACAATCATGGAGGGGCGATGACTAATAATACTAAGGTCATATTTTATGGTCCGGAAAAATATTAGGCGGTTTGGGTCTAGTGGCTCGGACCCACGCGGATGGCGCGTGTTATAGCACACGAAATTCTAAGAATCGGGCGTAATTCAAGTTGTGGCCCTATAATGCCAAAACAAAGAGGAACAATAATGGCGGAGCGGTGACTAATGTTCCATCGGTCATATTTGGTGGTCCGAAAAAATTTTAGGCAGTCCAAGTCCGAGCGCCTGGGCCTACGCGGAAGGCATGCACTATAGCACGCAAAAATAAGGGAATTGGACCGAATTCTTGTTTATGGCCCTAAAATGCCAAAAAATGAGAAACATTCATGGCGAGCGGTGACTATTGTTCCTTAGGGAGTTTTTGTTGGTCTGGAAAAATTTAAAGTGGTCCAAGTCTGGGATTCGGGCCCACGCGGACGACGTGGGTTATAGCACAAGAAAATTTCGGAATCGAGCGTAATTCTAGTTTTATGGCCCTAAAACGCCGGAAAACGAAGAACGGTCATGGTGGGGAAGTGACTAATGTTTTCTAGGTCATATTTTATGGTCCGTAAAAATTTTAAGTGGTCCGGGTGCCCGCGCCAACACGAAAGGCTTGTGTTATAACGAAAATATGAGAATTAGGCCTAATTATCATTTTATGGCCATAAAATGCTAAAAACAAGGAACATTCATGGAGGAACGGTGACTAATGTCCCTTAGATTATTTTTGATGGTCCAGAAAAATTTTAGGCGGCTCGGATCTGGGCTGAATGGCCCACGCGGAAGACATGGGCTATAACACACGAAAATATGGGAATCGGGTGGAATTCACATTTGCAAGGCCATAAAATGCCAAAAAATGAGGAACGGACATGACGAGATAGTATTTATTGTTCTTTTGTTAGTTTTTGATGGCCCGAAAAAATGTTAGGCGGTCTGGGTCCGATGGCCTAGACCCACGTGGATGGCATTGGTTATAACATACTAATATTCGGAAATTAGGCATAATTCTAGGTTTATGGCCCTAAAACGCCAAAAAACAAGGAACACTCATGACGAGGCAGTGACTAATTTTCCTTAAGTCATTTTTTATGGTCTAAAAAAATAGGCGATGCAAGTCGGGCACCCGGGCAGATGCGGAAGGTGTGTGCTATAGCACACGAAATAAGGGAATTTGTTTGAATTCTCGTTTATAACCCTAAAACGCCAAAAAACGAGGAACATTCATGCCAGAGCGGTGACTATTGTTTCTTAGGTTGATTTTTATGGTCTAGAAAAATTTTAGGCAGTCCGGATCTGGGCGCGTGGGCCCACGTGGAAGGAATGGGCTATATCGCATGAAAATATGAGAATCAGGTGGAATTCTCATTTTCAAGGCCATAAAATGCCAAAAAATGAGGAACGGTCATGGCGAGGCAGTAACAATTGTTCCTTAGGAGGCGTGGGATGCACACAAAAGTTAGGGAATCAGGCAGATTTCTAGTTTTATGGCTCTAAAATGCTAAATAATGAGGAAAGGTCATGGCAAGGCGGTGACTATTGTTCCTTAGATTGTTTTTGATGGTTAGGAATAGGCGAACTGGGTTCGGTGGCCTGGGTCCATGTAGAAGGCGGGGACAATAGCACATGAATAGGGCGGAATTCTTGTTTAATGGCCTTAAAATGCCAAAAATATAAGGAATAGTGATGGAGAGGCGATGACTATTTTTCCTTAGGTTGTTTTATACGGTTTGGCAAAATTATAGGCGATCCGAGTCTAGTATCCCAGCCCATGCAGAAGACGTGGGTTATAGCACACGTAAATCAAGGAATTGGATGGAATTCTAGTTTTATGTCCCTAAAATGCCAAATAACGATGAAGTGTCATAGCGTGGCAGTGACTATTGTTCCTTAGGTTGTATTTAATAGTCCTCCAAAGTTTTAGGCGATCCGAATTCAATGGCTTGGGCCCTTGCAGTAGGCATTGACTATATCACATGAAAATCTGTAAATCTGGCGAAATTTAAATTTTATGGCCCTAAAACGCTAGAAAATGAGGAACGTCAAGACGAGGCGATGGCTATTGTTCCTTAAGTCATTTTTTATGGTCCGGATGAATTTTAGATGATCGGGTTTCATTGGCCTGGGCCCATGCAATAGGCGTGGATATAGCATACGAAAATCTGGGAATCGATCGAAATTCCTTTTTTAGGGCCTTAAAATGCCAAAAAACAAGGAACGGTCATGGAAAGGCAGTGACTATTGTTCCTAGGTCGTTTTTGATGGTGCTGAAAAATTTTAGATGATCTGGGTCCGGTGGACCGGGCCAATGTAGGAGGAGTGGGAAATAGAACATGGAAGTCTGGGAATCGAGTGGGATTCCAGTATTATGGCCCTAAAATGCAAAAAATGAGAAACGGTCATGGCTAGGCAGTGACTATTATTCCTTAGGAGTTTTTTGATAGTCAAGAAAAATGTTAGGCAATTCGGGTCCGGTGGCCTACGCCCATGTAGGAGGCATGGGCAATCACACAAAAATCTAGGAATCGAGCAGAAGTCCAGTTTTATGGCCCTAAAATGCCAAATAATGAGGAACAGCAATGGCGAGGTGGTGAATATTGTTCCTTAAGTCTTTTTTGATATTATGCCAAATTTTAGGCGCTTAGGGACCTGTGGCCCAGTCCGATGCCGGAGGTGTGGGATATTGTAGAGGAAAATTCTGGAATCTGGCGGAATTCCAATTTTATGGCCCTAAAATGCCAGAAACGAGGAATGATCATGACGAGGTAGTAACTATTGTTCCTTAGGTTATTTCTTATGGTTCGGAAAATTTTTAGGCAATCGGGATTTGGTGGCCCGGACCCATGCAGAAGATGTGGGCTATATCACACAAAAATATGAAAATCAGGCAGAATTCAAATTTTATGGACTTAAAATGCTGAAAAATGAGGAACGGTCAAGGAGATGCGGTGATTATTCTTCCTTGGGTCATGTTTTATGATTTGGCAAAACTTTAGGTGATCGGGGTCTATTGGCCTGGGCCCATGCAAGAGGTATGACTTTAGCACACGAAATTTTGAGAATCTGGTAGAATTCCTGTTTTATAGCCTTAAAACACCAAAAAATAAGGAACGGCCATGGAGAGGCAGTGACTATTATTCCTAGATCGTTTTTTATGGTGTAGAAATTTTTTGGATGATCGGGGTCCATCCGATGGACCGGGCCAATGCAGGAGGGGTGGGCTATAGAAAATGAAAATCTGAGAATCAAGCAAAATTCTAGTTTTATGGTCCTAAAATGCAAAAAAAAAAAATAAGGAACGGTCATGGTTAGGCATTAACTATTATTCCTTAGGTCGTTTTTAATAGTCCGGTAAAATTTTAGGCGATCCGGGTCTAGTGGCCTGGACCTATGCATGAGGCGTGGGCAATAGCACACGAAGACATGAGAATCGGGCGGGATTACCGTTTTATGATCGTAAAATTTAAAAAAATGAGCAACGATCATGGCGAGGCAGTAAATATTGTTTCTTAGATCATTTTTTATGGTCTGGAAAAATTTTAGGCACTCAGGGACCTGTGGCCCGGGCCCATGCATTAGACATGGGATATAGCAAACGAAAATAAGGGAATAGGACCGAATTGTTGTTTGTGATCCTAAAATGCCAAAAAAAATGAGAAACATTCATGGCGGAGCGGTGACTATTGATACTTAGGTCTTTTTTATTGGTCCGAAAAAATTTAAAGCGGTCCAGGTCTTGGAACCTAGGTCACGCGGACGGTGTGGGCTATAGCACAAGAAAATCTCGAAATATGTTTGAATTCTAGTTTAATGGCCCTAAAACGCCAAGAAACAAGGAACCGACATGGCAGAGCTATGACTATTATTCCTTAGGTTATTTTTATGCTCTGGGAAAAGTTTAGGCAGTCCGGGACCGGTGGCCCGGACCCACGTGGATGGCATGGGTAGAACAGAAAAATTTAGGAATCGGTTGTAATTCAAAGTTGACGGCCCTAAAATCCCAAAAACGAGGAACAGTCATGGCGGGATAGTGACTTATATTCTTTAGGTCATTTCTGATGGTTCAGAAAAATTTTAGGCGGTCTGGGTCTGGGTGCGCGGGCCCACGCAAAACGTTTGTTCTATAACATACGAAAATATAGGAATTGGGCCAAATTCTTATTTTATGGTCAGAAAATGCCAAAAAATGAGGAACAGTCATGGGGGACGGTGACTAATATTCCCTAGGTCATTTTTTATGGTCCAGTAAAATTTTAGGCAGTGCGGATCTGAGCGCATGGGCCCACATAGAAGGCATGGATTATATCACACGAAAATATGGGAATCGGGTGGAGTTCTCATTTGCAAGGCCAAAAAATTCCAAAAAACGAGGAACGGTCATGGTGAGACAGTGGATATTGTTCCTTAATTACTTTTGATGGCCCGAAAAAATATTAGGCGCTCTAGGTTCGGTGGCCCGGACCCACGCGTATGGCGTAGATTATAGCATTCTAAAATTCGAGAAATGCCCAAAAAACGAGGAACAATCATGTAGGACATTGACTAATATTCTTTAGGTCATTTCTGATAGTCCAGAAAATTTTTAGGCAGTCCAGGTCCGGGTTACCAGGTCCACATCAAAGGTTTGTGCTATACCATAAGAAAATATGGGAATTTGGCAAAATTCTCATTTAATGGCCATAAAGTGCCAAAAAATGAGGAACAATCATGGAGCGACAGTGACTAATGCTCCTTAGGTCATTTTTTATGGTCCAGAAAAATTTTAGGCAGTCCGAATCTAGGTGTATGGGCCCACGCGGAATGCATGGGATTTATCACATGAAAATATGGGAATGAGGTGGAATTCTCATTTGCAAGGCCATAAAATGCCAAAAAATTGAGGAACAGTGGAGAGACAGTGACTATTGTTCTTATGTATATTCATCTAAATCCCCTATTGTACATATTTAGTTTATTTTTCACATTTTACTTTATAACTTCTTTTGCAATTTCCCTTAATAGTATAGCTTCTAATTTCATTTAATAGCTTCTTTTCGGTTCGTAGCTTCTTATTTTACAAGTTTCAATGATTAATAAGCCTTCGGTTTTCTTAATGCTATGGTTCTTTCCAAAGGTGGAGTTTGTGTAAACCGGGTGGCTCTTCCCGATAATGGATGGCATGACAACCTTCTTAAGGATTTGAGTCTGTTTTTCTTTTCGTTTTTTTGTGTAAATAGTAGTTAGTGAGCAATGGTACCTCAGGCAAAGTTTCACTTGGGCCTAACACATTTACCTTTGACCTTATGGTTAAAAATAAATTGGTGTGTATAGGATGGTGATAGTTGTGACCTTGACACTCTTGTGTTGATTAAACAATCATCAAGTGGTTTCTCGGAACCATTTGTGTTGCTCAAATCTTAGCTAAGGTTGTTATGGGCCCCCGACTCTATTTCTTTAGCAATCCTATAGCTTGTGTGGTGAAGTATTCATTTGCAAGTCCAAGTATCGTGCCAATGAGTCTACAACTTGCCCTGAATATTTGTCTAGGCGAAATCCTAAGTGAAGCTCGACTTGAGAAGTGATTATACGTTCTTCTTGATCCTAATTGAAACTTGAAAACATCCATAGCCCACCAATGATGATATACCTAGTCAACCCCGTTGAGCCATAGCCCTTATTCTTTTAAAAACCGTGATACAAGCCTTTATCCGTTCTAAAATGGTCCTCTCTTGGCACCCGATCTTTCCTTAGCACAAGGCAAAAGCATAAGTTTGGGGGGAGAGACGAGGAATGCAAAAGTGATAAAAGGTACAAAATAAAGAAAAGGAAAGGCAAAAAGGAAAATAAAGAAAAGCCAAAAAGTCAAAAAGAAAAGTGAACAATGCACAAAAAATGGAGGGATTCAATAAAAGCAAAAGATGAAAGGAATGGAAAGATTAGAAAGGAGAAAAAGGATTGAAATGAACAAGAAAGAGTGACAATGTGTCTCTCTAGCCCTAAGGAAGAAGTAAATGACTCAAAGAGTCAAGAAAATGTGTGCCAAAATGAAGAAAATGGAGTGCTTAAGGAAATATGAAACTTTCTCAGACAAATATATCCTACCCTGAACCAAAAGCCTTCATTACATGCCCGCAAAAGCCGTATATAATCTTGAGTTGAGTGAGCTTACATTAGTGGTGACTCACATAAGGGGCAAGCTTATGGTACTTAGAGCCGAACTTGTGACCTTCCTTTGAGAGAGATGAGTGTGTTTTCCAAAATCCTCGTTCTAAGTGCTACAATCTAAAAGTGAGGTTTGCTTATGGAGAGTTGAGGAGTATGAGTTTCCTTGATGAGTTGAGTCAACTCTTGATGCTTTTGTATCGCACCATAGCAATGGTGCTAAAAAGGTTATGTATTGTTAATAATGCATTTGAGTTGAGGGTAATTGTTAGTCCCAATTGATTCTTGATGAGGTACTTTAGGACAACTGAAACTTTCCTTTCTTTTATCTTGAGGAGGTGGGAATTACTTTGTTTGCATGAGGACAAGCAAAAGCTTAAGTTTGGGGAAGTTGATAACTAGGGATTCTAGTCTATTTTATGCTCCTTTTTGCTTAAGTTTTGGATTAAAAGTGTGTACAAGTAATCCCAAAAGCTAACTTATTGTGCTTGTTTCAAGTGTTTGGTCAAAAAAGAGACAAGAAAGTCAAAACCTGCTCAAAAAGGAGTGAAACCTGCACAAGGCAAAGCTGAGTCAAATGAGCGCTGATAGCAAAAAATCAACTGCGGACGTGGAGGGTCCCCTGCTAAGGCAGTCTTGATCTCACGGTCTGCGGTGGTAAAGATCAGAGAGCTGTAATTATGGGCTTAACAAGTCACTGTTGCCCACGGTGAAACTGCGTGGCAGCGGTAGCTTTAGCGCGGTCGCGATGCATTTACCTCCCTCAGCGGAAGTCAGATTCAGAGAACCAAGTATGGAGCTAAAAGTTGAAGACCACGGTCCGAGCATGATTTTGTGCGGTTGCGGTAGTCTCAGCGCTGCAACAGTCTATTTTTCGCTGTCAGCGGTACCTCCGTAGGGGCATTTTTGTACGAAAAATTTAGCTATGTATAACTACTTGTTTTCCAGATTTTTGGGTCATTTATTGCTTAGCTGAGCACGTGAACCGCCTCTTTTTACCTTTTTGAGTAATTTTAGAGCTTGTTTAACAATTAATGTTAGATTCTTATCTTGTAATTACTTTTTATGGCTTCTATTTTATCTCAATCTATGATTTCTTCAATTTTTATGAGTAGCTAAACTCATTAGATAGGGTTGTGGCTCAACCCTAGTGTGGGTATTTAATGGGTCTTCAATTTTAGGGCTTAAATGTTTATGGGTGAATGATATTTGGCGTGATTCATGCTTTAAATGTTGAATTGGTGGTTGCAAACACTTATTTTGCCTTTTTCACTTAGGCTCTTCTTGAGAAAGAGATATTAAGTCTAGGAAATTCAGTCCAACAAGGTATTGGGGTGCATTCAAGAGATTGATAGCTCCAATTAAAGGATTAAACCTAGAGATAGTAATATCCGACTTGAGCTAATTTTGCTTGCATTGTTTGAATACCCAATTGGGCTTGAGAAAGCTAATTAGGGCAACGTCACTCAAACTACCGAGAGGTATAGAGTGAGTAGTTATGTGCAATGGCCATATCATGATCCCAACTATAACAACTTTGCTCTAAGTTTTAGATCTCGTTAGATACCCACCTAGGGGCAAGTCACTTCCCTAGTGCCTTTAGACCAATTAAGAAAACCTTGCAAAAACATCGTACTTAGCTTATTTTCCTACACCATTAGTCTTAAAGTAGAATATTGAACAAACAAAGAATGGTTGGAAGAGTAATCAAGAACACTGCACATTGCTAGATTAGATAGGAATCCAACTCCAAACATATCTTAGCTCCCTGTGGATTCGATCCCGACCTTTTTGGGTAAAGGATGCATCGACTGCTCTTGCCACTCTATAGTGGTGTAGGGTTGGAACCAATCAACGGGTCCGGTGGCTTTAGCCCACACGAAAGGCGGGGGCTATAGCACATGAAACTATGGAAATCGGACGTAATTCCTGTTTTATGATTCTAGAATGCTAAAAGATAAGGAACGGTCATGGCGCAACAGTGACTAATTTTCCTTATGTCATTTTTGATGGCCCCAAAAAATTTTAGGCATTCCGGGTCGGGGCGCCTGGGCCCTCGTGAAAGGCATATGCTATAGCATAAAAATTTTTAAGAATCGAGTGTACTTCCAATTTATGGTCCTAAAATGCTAAAAATGAGGAACGGTCATGGATGGGCGGTGACTAATGTTCCTTCCACAGTTTTTGATAGTCTACAAAATGCCAAAATAAGAGGAACAATCATGGCGGGGCGGTGACTAATAATACTTAGGTTATTTTTTATGGTCCGGAAAAATATTAGATGGGTTGGGTCCAGTGACCCGGACCCACGCGGATGGCACGTGTTATAGCACACGAAAATTTGAGAATCGGGCATAATTCAAGTTGTGGCCCTATAACGCCAAAAAAGAGCAACAATGATGGCGGAGCGGTGACTAATGTTCCAAAGGTCATTTTTGATGGTCCGAAAAAATTTTAGGCATTCCAGGTCCAAGCGCCTGGGCCTACGCGGAAGGCATGCCTTAAAGCACGCAAAAATAAGGGAATTGGACCGAATTCTTGTTTATGGCCCTAAAACGCCAAAAAATGAGAAACGCTCATGGAGAGTAGTGACTATTGTTCCTTAGGGTGTTTTTTTCATCTGGAAAAATTTAAAGTGGTCCAAGTCTGGGATTCCGGGCCCACGCGGACGGCGTGGGTTATAGCACAAGAAAACCTCGGAATCGAGCGTAACTCTAGTTTTATGGCCCTAAAACGCCCAAACATGAAGAACTGTCATGGTGGGGTAGTGACTAATGTTCTCTAGGTCATTTGTGATGGTCCGGAAAAATATTAGGTGGTCCGGGTGCCCACGCCAACGCGAAAGGCTTGTGTTATAACGAAAATATGAGAATTAGGCCAAATTATCATTTTATGGCCATAAAATGCTAAAAAACAAGGAACAGTCATAGAGGACGGTGACTAATGTCCCTTAGATTATTTTTGATGGTCCAGAAAAATTTTAGGCGGTCCGGATTTGGGATAATGGGCCCACGTGGAAGGCATGGGTTATAACACACGAAAATATAGGAATCGGGTGGAATTCACATTTGCAAGGCCATAAAATGCCAAAAAACGAGGAACGACCATGACGAGATAGTGATCATTGTTCTTTTGTTAGTTTTTGATGGCCCGAAAAAATATTTGGTGGTCTGCGTTCGATGGCCTGGACCCACGCGGATGGCATTGGTTATAACATACTAATATCCGAAAATCGGGCGTAATTCTAGTTTTATGGCCCCAAAACACCAAAAACGAGGAATAGTAATGGCGAGGCAGTGACTAATTTTCCTTAAGTCATTTTTTATGGTCCAAAAAAATAGGCGATCAAGGTCGGGCGCCCGGGCCGATACGAAAGGCATGTGCTATAGCACACAAAATAAGGCAATTTGTTCGAATTCTCGTTTATAGAGCTAAGACGCCAAAAAATGAGGAACATTCATGGCAGAGTGGTGACTATTGTTTTTTAGGTTGATTTTTATGGTCCAAAAAAAATTTAGGTAGTCCGGATCTGGGCACATGGGCCCATGTGGAAGGCATGAGCTATATCACACAAAAATATGAGAATCAGGTGGAATTCTCATTTGCAAGGCCATAAAATGCCAAAAAAAAGAGGAACGGTCATGGCGAAGCAGTAACAATTGTTCCTTAGTTCATTTTTTATGGTCCGGAAAATTTTTATACAATCCGAGTCTGGTGGTTCGGGCCCAGGTAGGAGACGTGGGATGCACACAAAAATTAGGGAATCGGGCAGAATTCTAGTTTTATGGCTCTAAAATGCCAAATAATGAGGAACGGTCATGGCAAGGCGGTGACTATTATTCCTTAGAATGTTTTTGATAATTCGGAATAGGCGAACCGGGTTCGGTGGCCCGAGTCCATGTATAAGGCGTGGGCTATAGTACACGAAAATCTGGGAATATGGCAGAATTCTTGTTTAATGGCCCTAAAATGCCAAAAATGTAAGGAACAGCGATGGAGAGGTGGTGACTATTGTTCCTTAGGTTGTTTTATACTGTTTGGAAAACTTTTAGGCGATCCGAGTCTAGTATCCGATCTCATGCAGAAGGTGTGGGTTATAGCACACGTAAATTAGGGAATTAGATGGAATTCTAGTTTTATGTCCCTAAAACGCCAAATAACGATGAATTGTCATGGTGAAGCAGTAACTATTGTTCCTTAGGTTGTATTTGATGGTCCGCCAAAATTTTAGGCGATCTGGATCTGATGGCTTGGGCCCTTACAGCAGGCATGGACGATATCACATGAAAATCTGGGAATCGGGCAAATTTAAGTTTTATGACCCTAAAACGCTAGAAAATGAGGAACGTCAAAACGAGGCAATGGCTATTGTTCCTTAAGTTGTTTTTTATGGTCTGGATAAATTTTATACGATCGAGTTCTGTTGGCCTGGGCCCATGCAAAAGGTGTGGATATAGCACACGAAAATTTGGGAATTGATCGAAATTCCTTTTTTAGGGCCCTAAAATGCCAAAAAACAAGGAACGGTCATGGGGAGGCAGTGACTATTGTTCCTAGGTCGTTTTTTATGGTTCTAAAAAATTTTAGATGATTTGGGTGTGGTGGATCGGGCCAATGTAGGAGGAGTGGGAAATAGAACATGAAAGTGTGGGAATCGAGTGGGATTCCAGTATTATGGTCCTAAAATGCAAAAAATGAGAAACGGTCATGGCTAGGAAGTGACTATTATTCCTTAGGAATATTTTGATAGTCAGGTAAAATGTTAGGCAATTCGAGTCCGATGGCCTACGCCCATGTAGGAGGCATGGGCAATTACATGAAAATCTAAGAATCGAACGGAAGTCCAGTTTTATGGCCCTAAAACGCCATATAATGAGGAACGACAATGGCGAGGTGGTGAATATTGTTCCTTAAGTCATTTCTAATAGTCTGCCAAATTTTAGGCGCTCAGGGACCTGTGGCCCGGTCTGATGCCAGAGGCGTGGGATAAGTAGAGGAAATTCTAAAATCGGGCGGAATTCCAATTTTATGGCCCTAAAATGCCAGAAACGAGGAATGATCATGACGAGATAGTAACTATTGTTCCTTAGGTTATTTCTTATGGATCGGAAAAATTTTAGGTAATCGGGGTTCGGTGGCCCGGACCCATACAAAAGATGTGGGCTATAGCACACGAAAATATGGAAATCGGGCGGAATTCAAATTTTATGAACTTAAAACACCAGAAAATGAGGAACGGTCAAGAAGAGGCGATGACTATTCTTCCTCATGTCATGTTTTATGATTTGGCAAAACTTTAGGTGATCAGGGTCCATTGGCCATGGCCCATGAAAGAGGCATGGCTTTAGCACATGAAAATCTGAGAATCCGGCAGAATTCCTGTTTTATAGCCTTAAAACACCAAAAAATAAGGAACGGCCATGGAGAGGCAGTGACTATTATTACTATGTCATTTCTTATTGTGTAGAATTTTTTGGATGATCGGGTTCGATGGACTAGGACAATGTAGGAGGGGTGGGCTATAGAAAATGAAAATTTGAGAATCAGGCGAAATTCTAGTTTTACGGTCCTAAAATGCAAAAATAATAAGGAACGGTCATGGTTAGGCATTAACTATTATTCCTTAGATTGTTTTTCATAGTCCGGCAAAATTTTAGGTGATCCTGGTCTGGTGGCCTGGACCTATGCATGAGGCATGGGCAATAGCACACGAAGACATGGGAATCGGGCGGGATTACCATTTTATGACCGTAAAATTCAAAAAAATGAGCAACGGTCATGGCGAGGCGGTAAATATTGTTCCTTCGATCATTTTTTATGGTCTGGAAAAATTTTAGGCACTCAGGGACCTGTGGCCCAAGGCCATGCAGTAGACGTGGGCTATAGCAAACGAAAATAAGGGAATAGGACCGAATTCTAGTTTGTGACCCTAAAATGCTAAAAAATGAGAAACATTCCTGGCGGGGCGATGACTATTGTTCCTTAGGTCTTTTTTATTGGTCCAAAAAAATTTAAAGCGGACCAGGTCTTGGAGCCCAGGCCCACGCGGACGGCATGGGCTATAACATAAGAAAATCTCGAAATCTGTTTGAATTATAGTTTAGTGGCCCTAAAACGCCAAGAAACGAAGAACGAACATGGCAGAGCGGTGATATTATTCCTTAGGTCATTTTTTATTGTTCAGGAAAAGTTTAGGCAGTCCGGGACCAGTGGCCCGGACCCACGTGGATGGCATGGGTAGAACAGGAAAATTTAGGAATCGATCGTAATTCAAGGTTTATGGCCCTAAAATTCCCAAAAATGAGGAACAGTCATGGCGGGACAGTGACTAATATTACTTAGGTCATTTCTGATGGTCCAGAAATATTTTAGGCGGTTCAGGTCTGGGTACTCGGGCCCACGTAAAACGTTTATTCTATAGAACACGAAAATATGGAAATTGGGCCAAATTCTCTTTTTATGATCATAAAACGCCAAAAGGTGAGGGACAGACATGGCGGGACAGTGACTACTATACCCTAGGTCATTTTTTATGGTCCAGAAAAATTTTAGGCAGTGCAGATCTGGGTGCATGGGTCCACGCAGAAGGAATGGGTTATATCACAAATATGGGAATCGGGTGGAGTTCTCATTAGCAAGGCCAAAAAATTCCAAAAAACAAGGAATGGTCATAGCGATACAGTAGCTATTGTTCCTTAGTTACATTTTTATGGCCCGAAAAAATATTAGGCGCTCTGGGTCCGATGACCTGGACCCACGCGGATAGCGTAGATTGTAGCATTCTAAAGTTCGTTAATCGCCCAAAAAACGAGGAATAATCATGCAGGATAGTGACTAATATTCTTTAGGTCATTTTTGATGGTCTAGAAAAATTTTAGGCAGCCCAGGTCCGGGTGCCCGGGCCCACGTCAAAGGTTTATGCTATACCATAAAAAATATGGGAATTGGGCAAAATTATCATTTTATGGCCATAAAGTGCCAAACAATGAGGAACAGTCATGGAGCGATGATGACTAATGTTCCTTAGATCATTTTTTATGGTCCAGAACAATTTTAGGCAGTCCGGATCTAGGTGCATGGGCCCACGCGGAAGGCATGAGCTTTATCACACGAAAATATGGGAATGAGGTGGAATTCTCATTTGCAAGGCCATAAAATGCCAAAAAACGAGGAACGGTCATGGCGAGATAGTGACTATTGTTCCTTAGTTAGTTTTTGATAGCCCGAAAAAATATTACGTTCTCTAGGTCCGATGACCCGGACCCACGTGGATAGCGTAGGTTATAGCATACAAAAATCTGGGAATCGGGCATAATTCTAGTTTTATGGCCCTAAAACGCCAAAAAGCCAGGAACGATCAAGGCGGGGTAGTGACTAATGTACCTTAGGTTGTTTTTGATAGTCCGATTAAAAACTAGGCGGTTCAGGTCTGATGGCCCGGACCCATAGCATATGAAAATTTGGGAATCGGGCATAATTCTAGTTTATGGCCCTAAAATGCCAAAATATGGGGAACGGTCATGGCGGGGCGGTGACTAATATTCTTTATGTCGATTTTGATGGTCCAAAAAATTTTTAGGCGATCCAGGTTGGGCGGCCGGGCCCACACGAAAACACGAAATAAGGGTATTTGACTGAATTCTCATTTTTGGATATAAAACGCCAAAACATGAGGAACATTCATGGCGAAGCAGTGACTATTATTTCTTAGGTTGATTTTTATGGTCTGAAAAAATATTAGGTGGTCTGGGTGTGGTAGACTGAGCCCATTGGGAAAGCGTTGGCTAAAATACGCAAAAATCTTAGAATCGGGCAGAATTCCAGTTTTATGGCCCAAAAATGCCAAAAAATGAGGAACGGTCATGGCGAGGTGGTAACAATTATCCCTTAGTTCGTTTTTTGTGGTCCAAAAATTTTTAGGCCCTAAAACGCTAGAAAATGAGAAACGTCAAGGCGAGGTGGTGGCTATTATTCCTTAAGTCATTTTTTATGGTCCGGCAAAATTTTAGACAATCGGGCTCCATTGGCCTAGGCCCATTCAAGAGGCGTGGAGATAGCACACGAAACATTGGGAATCGATTGAAATTCCTGTTTTATGGCACTAAAATTTCCAAAATACAAGGAACGGTCATGAAGAGGAGGTGACTATTGTTTCTAGGCCGTCTTTTATGGTGCTGAAAACTTTTATATGATCGGGGTACGGTGGACCGAGCCAATACAAGAGGAGTGCGCTATAGAACACGAAAGTCTTGGAATCGGGTAAGATTCCAGTATTATGGTCCTAAAACGCCAAAAAATGAGAAACAGTCATTGCTAGGCAGTGAGTATAATTCCTTAGGTTATTTTGATGGTCAAGCAAAATTTTAGGCGATTCGGGTCCGGTGGCCTATGCCCATGGAGGAGGCATGGGCTACACACGAAAATCTAGGAATCGAGCAGAAGTCCAGTTTTATGGCCCTAAAACACCAAATAATGACGAACGGTCATGGCGAGGTGGTGAATATTGTTCCTTAAGTCATTTTTGATGGTCCAGCAAATTTTAGGCGCTCAAAGACTTGTGGCTCGTTCCCATGTAGGAGGCGTGAGCTATTGCATAGGAAAATCTGAGAATTGAGTGGATTCAATTTTATGGCCCTAAAATGCCAGAAACGAGGAACGATCATGGTGAGGTAGTAACTATTGTTCCTCAGGTTATTTCTTATGGTCCGAAAAAATTTTAGGCAATCGGGGTACGGTGGTGAGGACCCATGCAGGAGACGTGGGCTATAGCACACGAAAATCTGAGAATCGGGTGGCAAATTTTATGGACTTAAAATGCTATAAAATGAGGAACGGTCAAGGTGTTGCGGTGACTATTGTTCCTTATGTCATGTTTTATGGTTCGTCAAAATTTTAGGCGATTAGAGTCCACTGGCCTTGGCCCATGCAAGAGGCGTGGTTTTAGCACACGAAAATCAAGGAATCAGGTAGAATTCATGTTTCATAGCCTTAAAACACCAAAAAACAAGGAACGATCATGGAGAGGCGGTGACTATTATTCCTCGGTCATTTTTGATGGTGTGAAATAATTTTATATGATCATGGTCCGATGGACCGGGCCCATGCAAGAGGCGTGGGCTATTGCACAGAAAAATCTGGAAATCGGGCGGGATTCTAGTTTTATGGACCTTAATTATCAGAAATGAGGAACGATCATGATGAGGCAGTAACTATTGTTCCATAGGTCGTTTTTCATAGTCTAGCAAAATTTTAGGTGATCCGGGTCCGGTGGCCTAGGCCTATGCATGAGCGTGGGCTATAGCACACGAAAATTTGGCAATCAGACGCAATTCAAGTTTTATGGACCTAAAATGCCAGAAAATAAGGAATGTTCAAGGCGAGGCGGTGATTAATGTTCCTTAGATCGTGTTTTATGGATCGTAAAAATTTTGGGCAATTGGGATCCTTTGGTCTGGGCCCGTGCAAGAGGCGAGGCTATAACACACAAAAATCTGGGAATCGGGCTAAATTCAAGTTTTATGGTCCCAAAATGCCAAAAGAATGAGAAATGGTCAAGGAAAGGCGATGATAATTGTTTATTAGATCATTTTTATGATCTTACAAATATTAGGAGATCGGGGTCCGATGGCCCGGGTCCATGCAAGAGGCGTGGGCTATAGCAAACGAAAATTTGGGAATCAGGCGGAATTCTAGTTTTCTGGCCCTAAAATGCCAAAAATGAGAACAGACATGGCAAGGCGTTGGCTATTATTTCTTAGGTCATTTTTTATGGTCTCGTAAAATTTTAGTCGATCCAGGTCCGGTGGCCCGGACCCATGCAGAAGGCATGGGCAGTAGCACACAAAAATCTAGGAATCAGTCGAAATTCCAATTTTATGGCCCTAAAATGCCAAAAAATGAGGAACGGTCATAGAGAGGCAGTGACTATTACTTCTTAGGTCGTTTGTTATGATCTTGCAAAATTTTACACGATCCAGGTCCGATGACCCGGGCCCATGGACGAAGCGCGTGCTATAAGACACGAAAAATTAAGAATCGGACAAAATTCCTAATTTATGGCCCTAAAATGCCAAAAAAAAATGCTCATGTCGAGCCAGTGACTAATTTTCCTTGGGTTATTTTTGATGGTCCGACAAAATTATTTGCGATCGGGGTCCAGTGGCTCAACCCATGCAGGAAGCGTGGGCTATAGCACACAAAAATATGAAAATTAGGCGAAATTCCAGTTGTATGGCCATAAAATGCCAAAATACTAGGAATGGTCATTGCGAGGGGGAAACGATTAATCCTTAGGTCGATTTTTATGGTCTGGCAAATTTTAGGTGATCCGGGTTCATTGGCCCGTGCCCATGCAGAAGGCATGGGCAATAACACATGAAAATCAGGGAATCTAGCAGAATTCTAGTTTTGTGGCATATAACGCCAAAAAAAAGGAACGGTCATGGCCAGGTGGTTATGAACTTTTCTTAGGTCGTTTTTGTATGTCCGACAAAATTTTAGGCTATCCGGGACTGGTGGCCTTGGCCCATGCAGGAGGCGTGTGTTATAGCACACGAAAAATTAGGAATCGGGTAGAATTCCAGTTTTATAGCTCTAAAATGCCAAAAAAATAAAAAAAACACTCATGTTGAGGCAGTGATTATTGTTCCTTAGGTAATGTTTGATGGTCCGCCAAAATTTTAGACGATCGAGGTCGGGTGGTCCGGGCCCATGCAAGAGGCGTGGGCTATATATAGGACACAAAAATCTGGAAATCGGGCGGAATTCTAATTTTATGGCCCTAAAACTCCAAAAAATGAGGAACGGTCATGGCGAGGTAGTGACTATTGTTTCTTAGGTCATTTTTTATGGTCCGGCATAATTTTAGAGAATCCGGGTCTGGTGGCCTGGTCACATGCATGAAGCGTGGGCTATAGCCCATGCATGGTGAGGCAGTAACTATTTTTCTTTAGGTCGTTTTTGATGGTCAGGAAAAATTTTAGACAAACCATGCATGAGATATGGGCTATTGCACACGAAAATCTTAGAATCTGGCAGAATTCCAGTTTTATGGCCCTAAAACGCCAAAAAATGCGGAACGGTAATGGAGAGACGATGACTATTAATTATTAGGTCATTTTTTATGGTCTGGAAAATGTTTAGATGATTCGGGTCTTGTGGCCCGGGCCCATGCCATAGGCATGGGTTATAGCACATGAAACACTAGGAATCAAGCGATATTCCAGTTTTATGATCCTAAAACACCAAAAAACTAGGAACGATCATAGCGAGGAATGGAAAATAATTCCTTAGGTCATTTTTCATGTTCCGGCAAAATTTGAGGCAATCCAGGTTCAATGGCCCGGGCACATGCAGAAGGCGTAGGCAATAGCACATGAAAATCTGGGAATCGGGCGAAATTCCTATTTTATCGCCCTAAAATGCCGAAATATGAGGAACGATCTTAGCCAAGTGCTGACTATTGTTTTTTAATAGCTTTTGATGTTCTGGAAAAATTTATGCGATCTGATTCCGGTGTCCAAGGCCCATGAAGGAGGTGTGGGCTATAGCATACGAAAAAACTAGGAGCCGGGCAGAATTCTAGTTTTATAGCCCTAAAATGCCCTGAAATGAGGAACGGACATGTCCAGGTGGTGATTATTGTTCCTTAGGCCATTTTTTATGGTCTGGCAAAAATTTTAGGCGATCCAGGTCCGGTGAAACGGACCCATGTAGGAGGCACGTAGCACATGAAAATCTAGGAATTTGGCTAAATTCTAGTTTTATGGCCCTAAGATCCAAAAATGAGGAACAATCACAGCAATGTGGTGACTATTGTTTTTAGGTCATTTTTATGGTCCAGCAAAATTTAGGCGATCTGGGTCTGGTGACTCGGGCCCACGTATGAAGCATGGGCTATAGCACATGAAAATTTTAGAATCAGGCAAAATTCTAGTTTTATGGCCTTTAAATGCCAAAAATGAGGATTGGTCATGTCGAGAGTCACTATTGTTCCTTTGTTCGATTTTAGTGGTCCGAAAATTTTTTAGATGATCCAGGTCCGGTGGCCCGGGCCTATATAAGAGGCGTGGGCTATAGTATACGAAAATCTAGGAATCTGGCGGAATTCTACTTTTTTGGCCCTAAAATGCCAAAAAATGAGGAACTGTCATCGCGACACTACGATATTGTTCCTTAGATCGTTTGTTATGGTTCGACAAAATATTAGGCGATCGGGGTCCGGTGACCTAGGCCTATGCAAGAGATGTGGGCAATAAGAATTGAAAATTCGAGAATCGGGTGGAATTCAAGTTTTATGGCCCTAAAACGCAAAAAAAAATGAGCAACGGTCAAGTAGAGGCGGTGACTATTATTTTTTAGGGCAAAATTTAAACAATTCGAGTCTGGTGGCCCGCGGCCATGCAGGAGGTGTGGACTATAGCACATGAAACGGTAGGAATCGGGCGGAATTCCAATTTTATGGTTCTAAAACGCCAAAAAATAAGGAGCGGTCATGGCAAGGCGGTGACTATTATTTCATAGATCATTTTTTATGGGATGAAATTTTTTTAGGCGATCGGGGTCCAGTGCCTAGGCCCATGCAAGAGGCTTGGTCTATAGCAAACAAAAATTTGGGAATCGAGCGGAATTCTAGTTTAATAGCCCTAAAACGCCAAAAATGAGTAACGGACATGACAAAATGGTGACTATTGTTCCATAGGTCATTTTTTATGGTCCGGAAAAATTTTAGGCGATCTATGTCTGCTGGCCTGGGCCCATGTATGAAACAAGGGCAATAGCACATGAAAATTTGGGAATCGAGCAAAAGTCCAGTTTCATGACCCTAAATCCCGAAAAATTGAGGAATGGTCATGGCGAGGCGTTGACTATTTTTTCTTAGTTCGTTTTTTATGGTTTGAAAAATTTTAGACGATTCGGGTCCGATGGCCCAATCCTATGCATGAGGCATGGGCTATAGCTTATGAAAATCTTGGAATCGGGCGGATTTCCTATTTTATGGCCCCAAAACGCCAAATAACGAGGAACGGTCATGGCGAGGTGGTGACTATTATTTATTAGGTGGTTTTTGATGGTACAACAAAATTTTAGGCGATCCGAGTCTGGTGGCCCGGGATCATAGAGGAGGCATGGGCTATAGCACACGAAAATTTGCTAATCGGGCAGAATTCCGGTTCTTATGGCCTAATATACCAGAAAAATATGGAAGGATCATGGAGCAGTGGTGATTATTGTTCCTTAGGTCATTTTTGATGGTCCGACAAAATTTAAAACGATCCAAGTCTGGTGGCCCAAGCCCATGTATGAGGCGTGGGTTATAGCACACGAAATCTTGAAATCGGACGGAATTCCAGTTTTAGGGCCCTAAAATGCTGAATAATGAGGAACGATCATGGAGAGGTAGTGACAATTGCTCCCCTGGTCATTTTTCGATGGACCTCCAGAATTTTAGGCGATCCATGTACGGTTGCCTTGGCCCATGCAGGAGGCGTGGGCTATAGCACATTAGGAATCGGGCGGAACTCTAGTCTTTTTGCCATAAAATGCCAAAAAACAAGGAATCGTCATGGTCTAGTGGCTCGGGCCCATGCATGAGGTGTGGGTTATAGCACACAAAAATTGGGATTCGGGGAAAATTCCAGTTTTATGTCCATAAAATGCCAAAAACGAGGAACGATCATGAATAGGCGATCATTATTTTTCCTTAGGATGTTTTTTATGGTTCGGCAAAATTTTAGACGATCGGGCCCATACAGGAGGTGTAGGCTATAGCATAAGAAAATCTGAGAAATAGACGAAATTCCAATTCTATGACCGTATAAAGCCGAAAATGAGGAACGGTCATCATGAGGCGATGACTATTGTTCTTTAGATCGTTTTTATGGTCTGGAAAATCTTAGGCAATATGGGTCCGGTGACCCGGGCCCATGGAAGAGGCGTGGGCAGTAGCACACGAAAATCTTAGAATCCAACAAAATTCTAGTTTTATGACTCTAAAATGCTAAAAATTTAGAAACGGTCATGGAGAGGTAGTGAAAATTATTTCTTAGGTCATATTTTATGGTTAAATAAAGTTTTAGGTGATCCGGGTCTGATGGCCTAGGCCAATGCATGAGGTGTGGGCTATAACACACAAAAATTTGGGAATCGAGCGGAATACCAATTTTATTGATCTAAAATGCCAAAAAATGAGGAACGATCATGGCGTAATGGTGAATATTATTTCCTAAGTCTTTATTTATGAACCAGAAAAATTTTAAGTGATCCGGGTCCGGTGGCTTGGGTCCATACATGATGTGTGGGCTATAGCATCCGAAAATTTGGAAATCGGGCGAAATTCCAGTTTATGGCCCTAAAACGCCCAAAAGTGAGGTACAGTCATGGCGAGGTGGTGACTATTGTTCCTCACTTTATTTTTTATTGTCCGGTAAAATTATAGGCAGTCGGTATCCGGCGGCTCGATCCATGCAGGAGGCATAGGTTATAGCCTACGAAAATCTGGGAATCAGGCAAAATTCTAGTTGTATGGCCATAAACGCCAAAAAACTAGGAATAGTTATAGCGAGGTGAGGACTATTGTTCCCAAGGTTGTTTTTGATGGTCTGGCAAAATTTTAGGTGATTCGGGTCTGGTGGCCCGGTGTTATGCATGAAGTGTGGGCTATAGCACATGAAAATCTGGGAATCTGGCGGAATTCCAGTTTCATTCCTGTAAAATGTCATAAAAAAAGGAACAGTCATGGAGACGCGGTGATTATTTTTTCTTAGGTCATTCTTTGAAGGTACAGAAATATTTTGGGTGATCCGGGTCCGGTGGCCCGGTCCCATGCATGAAGTGTGGGCTATAGCACACAAAAATCTGGGAATTAGACGGAATTCTAGTTCTATTGCCCTAAAATGCCGAAAAATGAGGAACGGTCATGTCGAGGTTGTGACTATTGCTCCTTGGGTTATTTTTTATGGTCTGGCAAAATTTTATGTGCTACAAGTTCGGTGGCCCGCGTCCATGCAGGAGGCATGGGTAATAGCACACGAAAATCTGAAAATCTGGCGGAATTCCAGTTTTATGGCCCAAAAAGGCAAAAAATGAGGAATAGTGATGCAGAGGTGGTGACTATTATTTCTTGGGTTGTTTTCAATGGTCTAGAAAAATTTTAGGCGATTCGGGTGCAGTGGCCTGGGCCCAAGCATAAAGCGTGGGCTATAGCTAAGAAAATTTGGGAATCGCACAAAATTATAGTTTTATGGCCATAAAATGCCAAAGAATAAGGAACGGCCATTGCGAGGTGGTGACTATTGTTCCTCAAATCGTTTTTGATGGTCCTAAAAATGTTTAGAAGATCTAGGTTTGGTGGCTTAGTCCCATTGAGGAGGTGTAGCCTATAGCACATGAAAACCTAGGAATCCGATGGAATTCTAATTTCTGCCCTAAAACGCCGAAAAACAAGGAACGGTCATGGCGAGGCGGTGTCTATTGTTTCTTACATCGTTTTTGTGGTCATAAAAAAATTTGGCGATCAAGTCCCAATGACTCGGTCCCATACAGGAGGTGTGGGCTATAGCAAATGAAATTCTGAAAATCAAGCAGAGTTCTAGTTTTATGAAACTAAAATGCCAAATAATAAGGAACGGTCATGGAGAGGTGGCGACTATTGTTCCTTAGGTCATTTTTTATGGTTCGGAATATTTAAGGCAATCAAGTCCGGTGGCCCAGGCCATGCAGGAAGCATGGGGCACACAAAAATCTGGGAAACGGGTAGAATTCCAGTTTTATGGCCCTAAAATGCCAAAAATGAGGAACGGTCATGGCGAGGTAGTGACTATTGTTCCTAAGGTCGTTTTTTAAGGTCCAAAAAAATTTTAGGCATTCGGGGTTCGGTGGTCAGGGCCCATGCATAAGGGTGGGTTATAGTACACGAAAATTTGGGAATTCAGCAAAACTCTATTTTTATGGCCCTAAAATGCTAAAAAGGAGGAACGGTCATGGCGAGGCAGTGACTATTATTCATTGGTCAATTTTTATGGTCCAACAAAATTTTAGCCGATCCGAGTTCGGTGGCCCGGGCCCATGTAGGAGGCGTGGGCTATAGCATACGAAAATCTGAAAATGGGGCGGAGTTCCTATTTTATGGACATAAAATGCCAAAAAAAAACTAAGAAAGGTCATGGCGAGACAATGACTATGCAAGAGGCGTGGGCTATAAATAGCACACAAAAATATGGGGATCGGGCGGAATTCTAGTTTTATTGCCCTAAAATACCAAAAAAAGAGAATCAGACATGGTGAGGCGGTGACTATTGTTTCTTAGGTCATTTTTTATGGTCCGGAAAATTTTAGGCGATCTGGGTCTGGTGGCCTGGGCCCATCAGGAGGCGTGGGCTATAGCACATGAAAATCCGAATAATCGAGCAGAATTCCCTTTTTATGGACCTAAATGCCCAAAAAATAGGAACAGTCACGGAGAGGCGGTGACTATTGTTCCTTTGGTAATTTTTATGGTTCGAAAAAATTTTAGGCTATGCGAGTCCCGTGCAGAAGGCGTAGGTTATAGCACTCAAAAATCTAGAAATCTGGCGAATTTCCAGTTTATGGCCCTAAAATGCCAAAAAATGAGAAACAGTCATGGCAAGGTGGTGACTATTGTTCGTTCGGTCGTATTGATGGACCGACAAAATTTTGGGCGATCTAGGTCTGGTGGCTCGGCCCCATGGAAAAGGTGTGTGCTATGGCACACGAAAATCTCATAATCGAGTGGAATTCCAATTTTAAGGCCATAAAACGCCAAAATATAAAGAACGGTCATGGCGATGATCTGACTATTGTTCTTTAGGTTGTTTTTTATGGTCTAGAAAAATTTAGGTGATCCTGCTCTGGTGTGTCGAGCCCATGCAATAGGCATGGGCTATAGCATGCGAAAATCTGGAATCGGGCAGAATTCCAGTTTTATGGTCCTAAAGAGCCAAAAAAAGAGTAACGGTCATGGCGAAGTGGTGACTATTGTTCCTTAGGTCATTTTTGAAGGTCTGGCAAAATTTTAGGCGATCAGGGTCTGGTGGATTGGGCCCATGTAAGAGGCATGAGCTATAGCACACAAAAAACTAGGAATCGGGCGGAATTCCAGTTTTATGGCCATAAAATGCCAAAAATGATGAATGGCCATGTCGAGGCAGTGACTATTGTTCCTTAAAATGCCAAAAAATGAGGAACGGTCAAGGCGAGGTCGTGACTATTGTTCTTTAGTTCATTTTTATGGTCCAGCAAAATTTTAGGCGTTCCAGGTCCGGTGGCCCGGGCCCATGCAAGAGGCGTATAATTGGGGATCGGGCGGTATTCCAGTTTTATGTCCCTAAAAGTAAAAAAGAAAAGGAAGGGTCATGGAGAGGTGATGGATATTGTTCCTTAGGTCATGTTTGATGGTCCAGCAAATTTTAGATGATTGGGATCCAGTGGCCCAGGCCCATGCATGAGGCATGGGCTATAACAAATAAAAACATGGGGATTGGGCAAAATTCCAGTTTTATGGCCTTAGAACGACAAAAATGAGTAACAGATATGGTGAGGTGGTGACTATTATTCCTTAGGTCATTTTTTATGGTCCGGCAAAATTTTAGGCGATCTGGCTCCGGTGCCCCGGGTCAATGCATAAAGTGTGTGCTATAGCACACAAAAATTTGGGAATCGGGCGGAATTCCATTTTTATGGCTCTAAAATGCCAAAAAATGCGGAACACCATGGCATTGAAGTGACTATTGTTCCTTACTTCAATTTTGATGGTCTGTCAAAATTTTCGACGATTCAGGTCAAGTTTCTCGGGCCCATGCAAGACTCATGGGCTATATAGCGTAACAAATCTAGGAATCGGGCGAATTTTTAATGTTATGGCTCTAAAATCCCCAAAAAACAAGAAACGATCATGAAAAGGCGGTGACTATTGCTCCTTAAATCTTTTTTGATGATCAGACAAAGTTTTAGGTGATAGGGGTCCGGTGGCCCAGGCCCATACAAGAGGTATGAATTATATAACATACGCAAATCTAGGAATTGGGCGAAATTCCAGTTTTTTTGCCATAAAATGCCAAAAACGAGGAATCGTCATGGCGAGACTGTGACTATTGTCCCTTAGGCGTTTGAAATTTTCCGACAAAATTGTAGGCGATCCATCTAGTGGCCTAGGACCATGCAAGAGGCGTAGGAAATATCACACGAATATCTAGGAATCAGGTGGAATTCCATTTTTATGCCCCTAAATGCCAAATAACGAGCAACGATCATGGAGACGTGGTAACTATTGTTCCTTAGGTCATTTTGATAGTCTGCCAAAATTTTAGCCGATCTGGTAGTAGTGGCCCGGCCCATGCAGGAGGCATGGGTTATAGCACAAAAACATCCAGAAATTAGGTAGAATTCCAGTTTAATGGTCCTAAAATACAAATGAGAAATAGCCATGGCGAGGCGATGACTATTGTTCCTTAAGTCATTATTGATGGTCTGATAAAATTTTAGGCGATCAAGGTCCATTGGCCCGGACCCATGCAGGAGGCGTGACTATAACACACGAAAATCTAGGAAACGAGTGGAATTCAAATTACATTGCCATAAAATGCCAAAAAATAAGGAACGGTCATGGCGAGGCAGAGACTATTGTTCTAAAGGTCATTTTTGTTTGTCCGGAAAAATTTTAGGTGATCAACGTCTAGTGTCTCCGTCCCATGTAGGAGGCGTGGGCTATAACACGATAATCCAAGAATTAAGCGGAATTCCAGTTTTATGGGCTAAAACGCCAAAAACATGGAACGGTCATGGAGAGGCGATGACGATTGTTCCTTAGATCATTTTTTATGGTCCAGCAAAATTTTAGGCAATCCGAGTCTAGTGGCCTGGGCCATGCAGGAGGCGTAGGCTAAAGCATACGAAAATCTGGAAATCGGGTAGAATTCCAATTTTATGGCCCTAAAATGCCAAACAATGAGTAACAGTCATGGCAAGGTGTTGACTATTATTCCTTAGGTCGTTATTGATGGTCCGACAAAATTTTAGGCGATCAGGGTCCGATGTCCTGGGCCCATTCAATAGGTGTGGGCTATAGCACGAGATAATTTGGGAATCGGCGGAATTCCAGTTTTATATCTTTAAAAAAACAAAAAACGAGGAACGGTCGTGGCAAGATGATGACTTTTGTTCCTTAGGTCTTTTTTGATGGTCCAACAAAATTTTACATGATCGAGGTCTGATGGCCCCGGCCCATGCAGGAGGCGTGGGATATAGCACACAAAAATATGGAAATCGTGCGAAATTCCAATGTTATGGCTTTAAAATACCAAAAAATGAGGAACGGTCATGACGAGGCGGTGACTATTGTTCCTTAGGTCATTATTGATGGTCCAGCAAAATTTTAGGCAATCAGGGTCCGGTGGCCCGGGCCTATGCAGGAGGCGTGGGCTAAGCACACGAAAATATGGGAAATGAGCGGAATTCCTGTTTTATTGCCCTAAAACGCCAAAAAATGAGAAACATCCATGGCGAGGCGATAACTATTGTTCCTTAGGTCATTTTTGATGGTCCAAAAAATTTTTAGGCGGTTGGGGATTGATGGTTTGGCCGCATGCAGGAGGATTGGGTTATCGCACATGAAAATCTGAGAATGAAGCAGAATTCTAGTTTTATGGCCCTAAAACGTTAAAACAATGAGGGGCGTTCTTGGCAAGATGATGAATATTATTCCTTAGGTCGTTTTTAATGGTCCAACAAATATTTTTGCAATTCGGGTCTGATGGTCAGGGCCCATGTAGGAGGCGTGGGCTATAGCACACGAAAATATGCGAATCGAACGCAATTCTAGTTTTATGGCGCTAAAATGCCAAAAAACATGAAACAGTCATGGAGAGGTGGTGACTATTATGCCTTAGGTCATTTTATATGGTACAAAAAAATTTAGTCGATCGAGGTCCAGTGGACCGGGCCCATGCAGGAGGCGTGGGTTATAGCACACGAAAATTTGGGATCAGGCGTAATTCAAATTTTATGGCCCAAAAATACCAAAACATCATGAACGGTCATGGAGAGGAGATAACTATTCTTCCTTAGGTCATTTTTAATAGTCCGATAAAATTTTAGGAAATCGGGATCTGGTGGCCCGGCCCATGCGGGAGGCTTGGCTTATAGCACAATAAAATTTGAGATCAGGCAAAATTCAAATTTTAGTCCCCCTGAAACACTAAAAAGGAAGAACGGTCATGGAGAGGTGGTGACTATTGTTCCTTAGGTTGTTTTATGATGGTCTGGAAAAATTTAGGCGATCGAGGTGCGGTAGGCCGGGCCCATGCATGAGGCGTGGTCATAGCTTACGAAAATTCAAAAATCGGGCAGAATTCCAGCTTTATGGCCCTTAAACGCCCAAAAATGAGGAACGGGAATGGAGAGGCGGTGACTATTATTCCTTAGGTTATTTTTGATGGTCACGAAAAATAAATTACGATCAAGATCCGATGGCACGGGCCTATACAGGAGGCGTGGGCAATATATATCACACTAAAATCTAGGAATCGGGCAAAATTCCATTTTTATGTCCCTAAAATGCTGAAAAACGAGGAAAGATCGTGGCGAGGCGGTGAATATTGTTCCTTATGTAGTTATTGATGGTCGGACAAAATTTTAGACAATCAGGATCCGATGGTCTAGGCCCATGTAGGAGACGTGGGCTATAGCACATGAAAATTTAGAAAACGGGCGTAATTCCAGTTTTATAGCCCTAAAACGCCAAAAAATAAGGAACGGTCATGACGAGGTGGTGACTATGGTTCCTTAGCTCATATTTGATGGTCCGGAAAAATTTTAGGCGATCGGGGTCCGGTGGCTAGGCCCAATGCAGGAGGCGTGGGCTATAACATATGAAAAACTCAAAATCGGACAAAATTCTAGTTTTATGGCCCAAAAGCACCAAAATACTAGGAACGGTCATTGCAAGGCAATGAAAATTATTTCATAGGTTATTTCTTATGGTCCAAAAAACTTTTATATGATCAGGGTCCGGTGGCTTGGGTCCATGCAGGAGACGTAAGCCATAGCACACGAAAGTTTTGGAATCGGGCACAATTCTAGTTTTATGGTCATAAAATGCAAAAAATGAGGAACAGTCATGGATAGGCGGTGAATATTGTTTCTTAGGTCATTTTTATGGTTCGACAAAATGTTAGGTGATCCAGGATCGGTGGCTCGGGCCCATGCAGGAGGCGTTGGCTATAGCATACGAAAATTTGAAAATCAAGCAAAATTCCAATTTTATGGCCCTAAAACGCCAAAAACAAGGAACATCCATGGAGAGGCGGTGAATATTGTTCCTTAGGTCATTTTTATGGTCCGAAAAAATTTAACACAATTAGGGTCCGGTGACCCAGGCCCATGCAGGAGGCGTGGGCTATATATAGCATACAAAAATCTGGAAATCGGGCGGAATTCCAGTTTTATGGCTCTAAAATGCCAAAAAACGAGGAATGGTCAAGGCGAGGCGGTAACTATTGTTCTTTAGGTCGTTTTTGATGATACGACAAAATTTTAGGTGATCCAAGTCTGGTGGCCCGGGCCCATGTAGGAGGCATGGGCTATAGCATACGAAAAACTGAGAAACGGGCGGAATTCAAGTTTTATGGCCCTAAAATGCTAAAGAATGAGGAACTGTCATGACGAGGCGGTGAATATTGTTCCTTAGGTTATTTTTTATGGTCCCACAAATTTTAGGCAACTGGGGTTCGATGGATCGGCTCCATGCAGGAGGCGTGTGCTATAGCACACAAAAATCTGAGAATCAGGCAGAATTCTAGTTTTGTGGCCCTAAAATATCAAAAACGAGGAAGGTCATGGAGAGGCAGTGACTATTGTTCCTTATGTCATTTTTAATTGTCCAGGAAACTTTCAGGTGATTCAGGTCTGATGGCTCGGGCCCATCAGGAGTCGTTGGCTATAGCGCACAAAAATATGAGAACCTAACACAATTCCAGATTTATGGCCCTAAAATGCTAAACAACTTGGAACGGTCATGGCAAAGCAGTGACTATTGTTCCATAGGTCGTTTTTGATAGTCCAAAAAAATTTTAATCGATCTAAATCTAGTGGCCCGAATCTATGTAGGAGGTGTGGGCTATAGCACACGAAAATCTGGGAATCGAACGGAAATCTAGTTATTTGGCCCTAAAAGGCGATGGAGAGTCGGTGACTATTGTTCCTTAGGTCATTTTTATGGTCCGGAAAAATATAAGGCAATCGGGTTCCGGTGGCACGGGCCTATTCAAGAGGTGTGGGCTATAACAAACGAAAATATGTGAACCGGGCGGAGTTCTAGTTTTATGGCCCAAAACCGCCAAACAATGAGTAACAGACATGGTAATGCAGTGA
This sequence comes from Nicotiana tabacum, assembly GCF_000715075.1. Taxonomy (NCBI): domain Eukaryota; kingdom Viridiplantae; phylum Streptophyta; class Magnoliopsida; order Solanales; family Solanaceae; genus Nicotiana; species Nicotiana tabacum. The sequence goes on from NC_134084.1 coordinate 156,929,862, forward strand.
CTATTGTTCCTTAGGTTATTTTTTATGGTCCAAAAAAATTCTAGGCACCCGTGGTCAGGTGGCCCGAGCCCACGTAGGAGGCATAGGTTATAACACATGAAAATCTGGAAATCGGGCAGAATTCTAGTGTTAAGGCCCTAAATTTTAAAAAATGAGGAGATGTCATGGCGAGGCGGTGACTGTTGTTCTTTAGTTTGTTTTTTATGGTTTGGAAATATTTTGGATGATCTAGGTCCGGTGGCCCAGGCTCATGCTGGAGGCATGGGCAATAGCACACAAAAATTTAGGAATCGGGGGTAATTCTAGTTTTATGGACCAAAAATGCCAAAAGAATGAGTAACGGTCATGGCGAGTCGATGACTATTGTTCCCTAGGTAGTTTTTGATGGTCCGGAAAAATTGTAAACGATCCGAGCCCGGTGACTCGGGCCCAGGAAGGAGGCGTAGGTTGTAGCACATGAAAACTTAGGAATCAGGCGAAATTCTAGTTTTATGGCCCTAAAACGGCAAATAATGAGGAACATTCATGGCGAGGCAGTGATTATTATTTCTTGGGTCATTTTTGATATGATGGAAAATTTTTAGGTGATCGGGGTCCGGTGGTCCAAGTCCATACATGAGGCGTGGGCTATAGAATACAAAAATCAAGGAATCGGTTGGAATTTTTGTTTTATTGCCCGAAAACGCAAAAAACATGGAATGGTCATGGCTAGGCGGTGACTATAATTTCTTAGTTCATTTTTTATGGTCCGAAAAAATATAGGCGACCGGAGACAGATGGTCGGGCCCATGCAGGAGGTGTGGGCTATAGCACACGAAAATGTGCGAAGCAAACGGAATTCAAGTTTTATGGCCCTAAAATGCCAAAAAATGAGGAACGCTCATGGCGAAGAGGTAAATACTGTTCCTTAGGCATTTTTGATGGTCTGAAAAAAATTTAGGCTATCGGGGTCTGATGGCCCAGGCCCATGCCGGAAGCTTGGGCCATAGCACATAAGTATTTGTGTATCAGGCGAAATTCAGTTTTATGAACCTAAAACGCCAAAAAATGAATAACGGACATGGAGAGTTCGTAATTATTGTTCCTTAGGTCATTTTTTATGGTCCGACAAAATTTCGGAGATCCAGTTTCGGTGGCCCGGGACCATGCAGGAGGTGTGGGCTATAGCACACGACAATCTAGCAATCAGAGGGAAATCCAGTTTTATGGCCCTAAAAGGCGATGGAGAGTCTGTGACTATTGTTCCTTAGGTCATTTTTTATCGTCCGGAAAAATGTTAGGTGATCGGGTTCCAGTGACTCAGGCCTATGCTGGAGGCGTGGGCTATATAACAAATGAAAATATGTGAATTGGGCGGAATTCTAGTTTTATGGTCCTAAACTGCCAAAACATGTAACGGACATGGAAATGCAGTGAATATTGTTTCTTAGGTCGTTTTGATGGTTTGAAAATTTTTTAAGCGATCGTGGTTCGGTGGACCAGGCCCACATAGAAGGCGTGGGTAATAACACACGAAAATCTAGGAATTGGATGGAATTCTAGTGTTATGGCCCTAAAATTCCAAAAGAAGAGGAGATGTCATGGGGAAATGGTGACTATTGTTCGTTAGTTCATCTTTTATGGTCCGGCAATATTTTGGATGATCCAGGTCCGGTGGCCTAGGCCCATGCAAAAGGACGGGGAATTCTACTTTTATGGCTCTAAAATGCCAAAATATGAGTAACGGTCATGGTGAGTTGATGACTATTGTTCCCTAGGTAATTTTTTAGGGTTTGTCAAAATTGTAGGCAATCTGGGCCAGGTGTCTCGGGCCCATGCAGAAGGCATGGGTTGTAGCACATGAAAACCTAGGAATCGGGCAAAATTCTAGTTTTATGGCCCTAAAACGCAAATACTGAGTAGCAGTCATGGTGAGGTGGTGACTATTATTCCTTAGTTCATTTTTGATGGTCAGGAAAAATTTTAGGCGATCGGGGTCCGATGGCCTGGGTCCATACAGGAGGTGTGGGCTATGGAACACGAAAATCAAGGAATCGGTTGGAATTTCTATTTTATGGCCTGAAAATGGAAAAACTAGGAATGGTCTTTGCAAGGTGGTGACTATTGTTTCTTAGGTCATTTTTATAGTCCGTAAAAATTTAGGCAAGCGGGGACCGGTGGCCCAGGCCCATGCAGGAGGCGTAGGCTAAAGCACACGACAATGTGGGAAACGGCGGAATTAAGCTTTTATGGCCATAAAACGCTAAAAAATGAGAAACAGTCATGGAAAAGAGGTGATTATTGTTCCTTAGGCATTTTTGATGGTTCAGAAAAATTTTATCCTATTCGGGTTTGATGGCCCAGGACCATGTCGGAAGCAGGGGCCATAGCACACGAGTATCTAGGAGTCAAGCGGAATTTAAATTTTATGACCCTAAAATGCTAAAAATGAGTGATGGTCATGGCGAGTTGATAACTATTGTTCCTTAGGTCATTTTTTATGGTTCGATAAAATTTTAGGCGATCCTAGTCTGATGGCACGGGCCCATGCAGGAGGCATGGGCTATAGCACACGAAAATCTGGGAATCGAACGGAAATCCAGTTTTGTGGCCCTAAAAGGCGATGGAGAGCCGGTGACTATTGTTCTCTAGGTCATTTTATATGGTCTATCAAAATTTTAGGCGATCGGGTACCGGCGGCCCGGGCCTATACAGGAGGCGTGGGCTATAACAAACGAAAATATGTTAATCGGGCGGAATTCCAGTTTTATGGCCTAAACCGCCAAAAAATGTGTAACAGACATGGCAATGTGAGGACTATTATTCCTTAGGTCGTATTTTATGGTCCAAAAAATTTTTAGGCGATCATGATCCGGTGGCCTAGGCCCATGTAGGACGCGTGGGTTATAACACATGAAAATCTTGGAATCGGGCGGAATTCTAGTATTATGCCCTAAAATTCCAAAAATGAAAAGATGTCATGACGAGGCAGTGACTATTGTTCCTTAGTTTGTTTTTTATGGTCCGGAAATATTTTGGATGATCCGAGTCCAGTAGTATATGGGAATCGGGTGGAATTTCAGTCTTATGACCCTAAAACGCCAAAAAAAGAGTAAAGGTCATGGCAAAGTCATAATTATTGTTCCTTAGGTCATTTGTTATGGTCCGATAAAATTTTAGGCGATCCAGGTCCAGTGGCCCTGGTCCATTCAGGAGGCGTGGGCTATATAGCACACGAAAATCTCGAAATGGGACGGAAATCCAGTTTTATGGACCTAAAAGACGATGGAGAGTCGGTGACTATCGTTCCTTAGATCATTTTTTTATGGTCCGACAAAATGTTAGGCGAGGTGGTTGGAATTTCTATTTTATGGCTGGAAAACATAAAGCCAGGAATGGTCTTGGCAAGGCGGTGACTATTGTTTTTATGTCATTTTTTATGGTCCGTTAAAATTTAGGCGACCTGTGACCCGTGGCCTGGGCCCTTGCAAGAGGCGTGGGCTATAGCATACGAAAATCTAGGAATCGGTCAAAATTCCAATTTTATCACCCTAAAATGCCAAAAACGAGGAACGGTCATGTCGAGACAGTGACAATTATTTCTTAGGTCGTTGTTTATGTTCGGAGCAAATTTAGGATATCGGGGTCCGCTATCCCGGGCCAATGCAGGAGGCATGGGCTATAGCCTATAAATATCTGTGAATCGGTTGGAATTCTAGTTTTATAGTCATAAAAAGCCAAAAAACGAGGAACGGTCATGGAGAGGTAGTGACTATTGTTCCTTAGGTCATATTTGACAGTGCGGTAAACTTTTAGGCGATTCCGATCTGGTGGCTCGGGCCTATGCAGGAGGCGATGGCTATAGCGAACTAAAATCTGGAAATTGGGGAGATTTTCAGTTTTAATGCCCTAAAAAGCCATAAAACGAGTAACGGACAAGGACAGGTGATGACTATTGTTCCTTAGGTCATTTTTTATGGTCCAAAAATTTTTTAGGCGACCTGGTTCCTGTGGCCCGAGCCCATGCATGAAGCGTGTACTATAGCATACGAAAATTTGGGAATCGAGCGGAATTCCAGTTTTATGTCCCTAAAACAACAAAAAATGAGAAACGGTCATGTTGAAGCGGTGACTATTGTTCCTTACTTCGGTTTTCTGGTCCTTCAAAATTTAAGACTATCCAGGTCCGGTGGCCTGGGCCCATGCAAGAGGCATGGGCTATATAGCTCACAAAAATTTTGAATCGGACAAAATTCTAGTTTTATGCCCTTAAAACACCAAATAACGAGGAACAGTCATGAAGAGGTAGTGACAATTGTTCCATATGTCATTTTTATGGTCCGACAAATTTAAGGGGATCCAGGTTTGATGTCCCAGGCCCATGCAGGAGGTATGGGTTGTAGCACACAAAAATTTGAGAATTAGGTGGAATTCCTTTTTTATGGCCCTAAATGCGCAAAAAAGAGGAACGGTCATGCAAAGGCGGTGACTATTGTTCCTTAGGTCATTATTTTATGGTTCGACAAAATTTTAGGTGATCCGTGTCTGGTTTCCCAGGCCCATGCACGAGGCATGAGTTATAGCAAACAAAAACCTAGAAATCAGGCGGCATGTCAGTTTTATGGCCCTAGAATGCCAAAAAATGAGAAACGGTCATGGAGAGGTCTATTGTTCCTTAGGCCATTATTGATGGTTCAAAAAAAGTTTAGACGATTGGAGTCTGGTGGCTCGACCCCATACAGGAGGCATGGGCGTACACGAAAATCTCAGAATCGGGCGAAATTTCAATTTTATGGCCCTAAAACGTCCAAAAAAAGAGGAAAGATCATGGAGAGATGGTGACTATTGTTCCTTAGGTCATTTTTTATGGTTTAGAAAAATCTAGGCTATCCGGTTCCGGTGGCTCGGGCCCATGCAGGAGGCGTGGGCTATAGAACACAAAAATCTAGGAATCGGGCGGAATTCCAGTTTTATGGCCCTAAAAACCAAAAAAAGAGTAACGGTCATGAGGAGGTGGTGACAATTGTTCCTTAGGTCATTTTTGAAGGTCCAGTAAAATTTTAGGCGATAAGGGTCTGGTGTCTCGGGCCTATGCAGGAGGAATGGGCTATTATAGCACACAAAAAAATGGGAATCAGGTGGAATTTCAGTTTTATGGCTCTAACATGCCAAAAAATGAGGAACGGTTTTGTCAAAGCAGTGGCTATTCCTTAGGTTGTTTTTGATGGCCCGGCAATGTTTAGGCGATCGGGGTCGAGTGGCTCGGCCCCATGTAGGAGACGTGGACACACAAAAATATGAGAATCGAGCGGAATTATAGCATTATGGCCTTAAAATGCCAGAAAATGAGGAATGGTCATTGAGAGGCAGTGACTATTGTTCCTTAGTTAGTTTGTGAAGGTCCAGAAAAATTTTAGGCTATCCAGGTCTGGTGGCCCGGGCCCATGCAGGAGGCGTGGGCTATAGCACACGAAAATCTTGGAATCAGGAGAAATTCCAGTTTTATGTCCCTAAAAGAAAAAAAAGAAGGAACGGTCATGGAGAGGTGATTATTGTTCCTTAGGTCATGTTTGATGGTCCAGAAAAATTTTAGGCTACCGGGATCTAGTGGCCCAGGCCCATGCATGAGGCGTGGGCAGAATTTCAATTTTATGGCCCTAAAATGCAATAAATGAGTAACGGACATGGGGAGGTGGTGACTATTGTTCCTTAGATCATTTTTGATGGTCCGGAAAAATTTTAGGTGATCTGGCTCTGATGGACGGTGCCCATGCATAAAGCGTGTGCTATAGCACACGAAAATTTTGGAATCAGACGGAATTATAGTTTTCTGGCCCTAAAATGACAAAAATTGAGAAACGGTCATCACGATGCGGTGACTATTGTTCCATAGCTCGATTTTGATGGTCCTCAAAATTTTAGAGGATCCAGGTCTAGTTGCCCGGGCCCATGAAGGAGGCGTGGGCTATATAGCTTTAAAAAATATAGGAATCATGCGAAATTCTAGTTTTATGGCTCTAAAACGTCCAAAAACGAGGAATGGTCATGGTGAGGCGATGACTACTACTCCTTAGGTCCTTTTTGATGATCCGACAAAATTTTAGGCGATCGGGGTCCGGTGGCCTAGGCCCATGTAAGAGGCATGGGCTAGCATATGAAAATCTTTGAACCGGGCAAAATTCTAGGTTTTTGGCCCTAAAATGCCAAAAAAATGAGTAATCATCATGGCGAGACTGTGACTATTGTTAGTTAGGTCATTTGAATTGGTCTTACAAAATTTTAGGCGATCGGTCCGGTGGCCCAAGCCCGTGCAAGAGGCGTGAGAAATAGCACACGAAAATCTGGGAATCAGACGGAATTCCCGTCTAATGCCAAATATCGAGCAACAGTCATGGAGATGCGGTGACTATTGTTCCTTAGGTCATTTCTTATGGCCCGCCTAAATTTTAGCCGATATGGGTGCAGTGGTCGGTCCCTTGTAGAAGGAGTGGGTTATAGCACACAAACATTTGGAAATCGGGCGGAGTTTCCGTTTAGTAGCCCTCAAAAGCCAAAAATCGAGGAACGATCATGGAGAGGTGGTGACTATTGTTACTTAGGTCATTTTTTATGGTCTGGTCAAATTTTAGGCGATTGGAATCTAGTGGCTCGGTCTTATGCAGAAGGCGTGGGCTATAGTTGGAATCGGGCGGAATTTCAATTTTTGGCCCTAAAAAGCCATAAAATGAGTAACGGACATGGCGGCCCGGACCCATGCATGAAGCATGTGCTATATAGCATAGGAAAATTTGGGAATTGGGCTGAATGTCAGTTTTATTGCCCTAAAACGCCAAAAACCAAGGAACGGTCATGGCGAGGCAGTGACTGTCGTTCCTTAGTTCAATTTTGATAGTCCATCAAAATTTAAGACTATCTATGTTTGGTAGCCCGGGCTCATGCAGAAAGCATGGGCTATACAGCATACGAAAATCTTGGAATCGGGCCAAATTATAGTTTTATGGCCCTAAAACACCAAATAACAAGGAGTGGTTATTGAGAGGCACTGAATATTGTTCCTTAGGTCATTTTTTATGGTCCGACAAAATTTAAAGGGGATGCGGGTTCGGTGTCTCGGGCCCATGCAGGAGGCGGGGCTATAGCACACAAAAATCTGAGAATCAGGCGAAATTTTTTTTATGGCCCTAAAAAAGAGGAAGGGTCATGGAGAGGTGGTGACTATTGTTCCTTAGGTCATTTTTAATGGTTCGACAAAATTTTAGGCAACCCAGGTCCGGTGGCCCTGGAGCATGCAGGAGGCATGGGTTATAGCACACAAAAATTTAGAAATCGGGCGGAATTCTAATTTTATGGCCCTAAAATTTCAAAATACGAGAAACGGTCATGGCTAATTGGTGACTATTTTTCCTTAGATATTTATTGATGGTCCGGCAAAATTTTAGATGATCGGGGTCCGGTGGCTCGGCCCCATGTAGGAGCGTGGGCTATAAGTCATGCCTATTGCATGCGCCAAGGCCACCGGATCCTGATCGCCTAAAAATTTTCTGGACCAGAAAAATGACTTAAGGAACAATAGTCACTGTCTCGCCATCACCGTTTCTTATTTTTTTTAGTATTGTAGGGCTATAAAACAAGAATTCCGCCTAACTCCCAGATTTTCGTGTGTTATAGCTCACGCCTCCTGCATGGGCCCCAGCCACCATATCCTAATCACCTAAAATTTTGCTAGACCATAAAAAATGACCTAAGGAACAATAATCACCATCTCTCCAAGACTGTTTATCATTTTTTGGTATTTTAGGATCATAAAATTAGAACTCCGCCCGATTCCCAAATTTTCGTGTGATATTGCCCACGCCTCCTGCATGGGCCCTGGCCACCGGACCCCGATCGCCTAAAATTTTACTGGCCCATCAAATAATATCGAAGGAACAATAGTTATCGCATCGCCATGACCGTTTCATATTTTTGACATTTTAGGGCCATAAATCTGGAAATGCGTTCGATTCCCATATTTATCATTTTCTATAGCTCACGCCTCCTACATGGGCCCGGGCCATCAGACCCCGATCACCTAAAATTTTGCTGGACCATCAAAAACAACCTAATGAACAATAGTCATCACATCGCCATGATCGTTCCTCATTTTTTAATGTTTTAAGACCATAAAACTAGAATTCCACCCGATTCTCAGATTTTCGTGTGCTATAGCCCATGACTCCTGCATGGGGCCAATCCACCGGTCCTCGATCGCCTAAATTTTTCCGGATCATAAAAAATGACCTAAGGAACAATAGTCACCGCCTCGCAATGACTGTTTTTTATTTTATTTTTGTGCGGTTTAGGTCCATAAAACCGAAATTCCACCTGTTTCCCATATTTTCATAGGCTAGCCCACGCCTCCTGCATGGGCCAGGGCCACCAGACCCTTATTGCCTAAAATTTTGTCATACCATCAATAACAACCTAAGAAACAATCATCATCGCCTCTCCATGACCCTTCACTTTTTTGGCATTTTAGGACTATAAAACTGGAATTCCGCGCTATTCCCATATTTTGGTGTATTATAGCCCACGCCTCCTGCATGGGCCTAGGACATCGGACCCCAATCGTGTTAAATTTTCTATACCATAAAATGCGACCTAAGGAACAATAGTCACCATCTCGCCAAGACCGCTCCTCGTTTTTTGGTTTTTAAGTCTATAAAACTAGAAGTCTGCCGATTCCAAGATTATCGTGTGCCATAGCCCACGCCACCTGCATGGGCCGGGCCACCGGACCCTGATAATATCACCACCTCGCCATGACTGTTACTCGTTTTTTTGGCATTTTAGGGCGATAAAATTAGAATTCTGCCCGATTCCAGATTTTGGTATGCCATAGCCCTCACCTCATGTATGGGCCCGATCCACCAGACCTGGATCACCTCAAATTTTGCTAGACCATCAAAAACTAACTAAGGAACAATAGTAACCACCTCTCCATGACCATTCCTCATTTTCTAGTGTCTTAAGGCCATAATACTGGAATTCCGCCCGATTCTCAGATTTTGTGTGTTATAGCCAACAGCTCCTACATGGGGCCAAGCCATTGGACCCCGATCGCCTAAAGTTTTTTGGACTATCAAAAACAACATTAGGAACAATAGTCACCGCCTCGACATAACCTTTCCTCATGTTTTGACATTTTATGGCCAAAAATCTGGAATTCCGCCTGATTTCCAACTTTTCGTATGATATAGCCCACGCCTATTGCATGAGCTCGAGCCACTAGACCCTCATCGCCTAAAATTTTACCAGACCTTCAAAAATGACCTAAGGAACAATAGTCCTCAATTCAAGAACCGTTAATCTTTTTTTGGCACTTTAAGGCCATAAAACTTGAATTCCGCCTTATTCCCAAATTTTCGCGTGCTATAGCTCATGCCTCCTGCGTGGGCCCGAACCACTGGTGCTGGATCGCCTAAATTTTTCTGGACCATCATAAATGACCTAAGGAAAAATAGTCACCCCTTCGCCATGACTGTTCCTCATATTTTGACATTTTAGAGCTATAAAATTAGAATTTTGAATCGGGCAAAATTCTAGTTTTATTATCCTAAAATTCCAAAAAGGAGAAACGGTCATGGAGAGGTGGTGACTATTGTTCCTTAGGTCGTTTAGGATGGTCCGGTAAAATTTTCGGCAATCGGAGTCCGGTGGTCCTGGCCCATGCATGAGGTGTGGGTTGTAGCTCATGAAAATTCGAGAATCGGACGAAATTCCAGTTTATTGCCCTCAAATGCCAAAAAATGAGTAACGGTCATGGAAAGGTGGTAACTATTTTTCCTTAGGTCATTTTTAATGGTCCAGCAAAATGTTAGGTGATCTGAGTCCGATGTCCCGAGCCCATACAGGAGGCGTGGACGCATACGAAAATCTAAAAATCGGACGAAATTTTAGATTTATGGCCCTAAAACGCCAAAATTTAAGGAACTTTTATGGAAAAACGATGATTATTGTTCATTAGATCATTTTTATGGGCCCACAAAATATATGGAGATTGGAGGTCGGTCACTCGAATTCATGCAGATGGCGTGGGCGCACACAAAAATCTAAGAATCGTCCTAAACTCTTTTTTATAGCCCTAAAATAGCAAATTACAAGGAACGGACACGGCAAAGCAATGACAATTGTTCATTAGTTCGTTTTTTATTTCCCCACAAAAATTAAGGAGATTCAGGTTGGTCGCCCGAATTCATGCAGATGGTATGGACTAAAGCACACGAAAATCTGGGAATCATCGTGACTTCCTTTTTTATGGCCCTAAAACTCCATGAAACAAGGAACAATCATGGCGAAGCGATGACTATTGTTCATTAGGTCATTTTTATGGGTCCGCAAACTTTTAGAAGATTCGGGGCCGGTTGCCCGAATTCATGCATATAGCGTGGACTGTAGCACACGAAAATCTAGGAATCGTCTTGAATTCCTGTATTATGGTCCTAAAATTCCAAAAAATGAGGAAAGGTCATGGAAAAGTGATGACGATTGTTCATTAGATGGTTATTTATGGGCCCCTAAGATTTTAGGAGATTCGGGTCCAGTCGCCTGAATTCATGTATATATGACGTGGACTATAGCACAAGAAAAGCTAAAAATAGTCCTAAGTTCCTGTTTTATGGCCCTAAAATGCTAAAAGGGAGGAATGGTTATGGCAAAGCGATGACTATTTTTCATTAGGTCATTTTTTGGACCCGTAAATTTACAGGAGATTCGGAGTCGATCTCCCGAATTTATGTAGATGGTGTGGACTATAACACACAAAATCTGAGAATCATCCTAAATTCCTATTTTATTGTCCTAAAACGCCAAAAAATGAGGAACGGTCATAGCAAAGTGATGATTATTGTTTATTCGGTAGTTTTTTGTGGGCCCCAAAAATTTTAGGAGAATAGGGGTTGTTTATTAGGTAGTTTTTTCTAAGATCCTATTTTATGGCCCTAAAACGCTAAAAACGAGGAACGGTCTTGGCAAAGTGATGACTATAGCACACATAAATCTTGGAATTGTCCTGAATTTCTATTCTATGACCCTAAACACCAAAAAACATAGAACAATTATGGCGAAGCGATGACTATTGTTCATTAGGTTATTTTTTATGGGGACACAAAAATCTTTAGAGATTCGAGGTCGGTCGCCCGAATTCATATAGATGACGTGGACTATAGTACACAGAAATCTGGGAATCTTTCTAAATTCCTATTTTATGATCCTAAAATGGCAAAAAAAAATAGAAACGGTCATGGCGAAGCGATGACTATAGTTCATCTGGTTGTTTTTTATAGGCCCACATAATTTTAGGAGATCCGAGGCTAATCGCCTGAATTCATGCAGATGGCGTGGACTACAGCACATGAAAATTTGGAAATTATCCTGAATTCCGAGTTCATTGCCTTAAAACGCTAAAAGCGAGGAACAGTCATGGCGACATGATGACTATTGTTCATTAGGTCATTTTTTATGGGCTCGCAAAATTTGAGGAGCTTCAGGGCTGGTCGCCCGAATTCATGCAGATGACACGGATTATAGCACAAGAAAATCGGGGAATCGTCCTAATTTCTAGTTTTATAGCCCTAAAGCATGATGGTGTGGATTATAGCACAAAAAAATCAGGAAATCATCCTAATTTCTAGTTTTATAGCCCTAAAACACAAAAAATAAAGAATGATCATGGCAAAGTGATGATTATTGTTGTTTAGGTTATTTATTATGGGCCCACAAAATTTTGGGAAATTAGGGGACGGTCGCCCGAATTCGGAGCCGCATAAACCTAAAATTCATGAAAAATAATGAATATTGATTACTAGGCCGTTTCTTCTTGGATCTATGAAAGAATCTGTTAAAAAAATTACAAAATCAGTATGTACTAATATACACGAAAAAGTAAATATAGTCATAAATTCATGTTGCATGATCCCAAAATATCATAAAATTAACTGGAAAGTTATAGCGAAACAATATGTATAAGCCACTAGGCCATTTCCTATGGACCTGCGAAATATCAGGCTAATCGGAGTTGCCAAATTTTCTTTTACAAAATCAACACATACTAATAAACACAATTGAATATAATCACAAATTCGTGTTGCATCACCACGAAACCCTATAAAATGAACCTGAAAGTCATGGTGAAGCAATGACCATTGTTCACTAGGTTGTTTCCTATGGACGTACGAAATTTCAATCTAATCGGAGTCCGTAAAAAAAATACAAAATTAGCATGTACCACGTTTCCTATGGACCTACGAAATTTCAATCTAATTGGGATCCGCAAAAAATTAATTAGCATGTACTAATACATGCGAAAAAGTTGATATAACCATAAATTCATGTTGCATGACCACGAAACGCCATAAAATGTACCCAAAAGTCATGGCGGATGTGAGTATTGGTTACAAGGCCGTTTCCTATGGACATACTATATTTCGGGTCAATTGAAGTCCGTCGAAAAAAATTTACAAAATCAGCATGTACTAATACAACGAAAGTGAATGTAATCACAAATCCGTGTTGGTCACTACGCCGCTTCTTATGGACCTACGAAATTTCAGGCCAATCAGAGTCTATCAAAAAAATTCTACAAAATCAGCATGTAATGCACACGAAAAAATTGATATAATCACAAATTCGTGTTGCATGACCATGAAACACCATAGAATAAATATGAAAGTCATGGCAAAGCAATGAATAATGGTCACTACACGATTTTGTATGGACCTATAAAATTTCATGCTAATCAGAGTCTGTCAAAAAAATTATAAAATCAGTATGTAATAATACACACAAAAAAGTAGATATAATAACAAACTTGTATTGCATAGCTCCAAAAACACCAAAAAAATAGACCCCAAGTCATGGCGAAGCGATGAGTACTGGTCATTAAGCCTTTCTAATAGACCTAAGAAATTTCAAGTAAATCGGAGTCCGTCAAAAAAAATTACAAAATCAACATATACTAATACACATGAAAAAGCGGATATATCACAAATTCGTATTGCATGACCACGAAATCTCATAAAATGAATATGAAAGTCATTGCGAAGTAATGAGTATAAGTCATTAGGCCGTTTCCGTGGCATTTGCATATATACCTATTTTTGGAGCCACCATTGAATTTATACGCGCATTGCACAAAACATTACAGTGTACCCGCTCAGAAGTAGTTCAATCTCTTCAATGCAACTTTAGAAATCAAATCGAATGTTCTCATATCTTACAATTGCAACTTCAGAAATTATAATCTTAAGTAGTTTAATTTTTCTATACAACTTCATATTCAAAATCTGAAATCTTAATTAGTTCAATTTTCAATACAACTTCATATTCAAAATCTGAAATTCTGAAACATAAACTTGTTTTTCGAATTTCAACAATCCAACACACTAATTAATATCAATCATCAAATTATTAAAATAATAACAAATTTAACAAACTCATTTTGCAAGAAGAAGACGAGGAGAAAAATGTATGTATTTGAAGTTACTAAAAAAATGGGTATCAGTTGAAATAGCAATAGCCGTTACTTCTGTCTGCGACTTCAGGGTTGGAACATTAGAGCGGAAACGGGCATAGAATCTGTGAGTGTTTGAATTGAATCCTTTGGGACTTGAAATTGGATCTTAGTCTTCAGGAATTAAGACTGGTTTGTAGCTTTCCTACCTTATCTTACCTTATCTGAAGTTGAATGGGATTCCTAAGTCGAATGACTGATCTCCGGACTCTTTACGGCTCTCAATCTCAATACTAGCTGGGGTTCAAACAGCCTTGACTCCGAAGGAGAAGATTCACTAGTTTGTTTTTCCAGTGCAGAATATAGGGCATTTGAATAGAATCCCTACCTTTGATTACCCAGATGGGATTGCAACTACGTCATATAAATAAGAATCCTCGAAAACAGAGGAATCCACGGCTCTTCTCAACTCTCTCACTAAGGGCTTTTATTCCAATAAGCCTACTTATACGTTTTATCTGAGCCTAGCTTCCAAAGCCAACTCATTCTCAGGGACGAGATAATAAGAAAGGATGGGAAAGAATAAAGAGTGCTTGCAAGTCGGAGAGCAGAGAATACTTAGATGCGTTCAATCAATCGCTTGTCGAATCACCAGTCATCGAGGACGGGCTAACTCTCATATCGCTAGTTCATCCCGATAGAACGGAAGTGAGTAACCTGGAAAGCAAAACAGTCAAGCAAGTGAAATGATCCGTAAGGGGGGTTAGCCTTTTCTTTATGATCATAAACTCCTCTGATCTACTCCATGGCAAAGCTTATGTTCGCTCTAAGATACTTTTAGCCCCTCTCTATAAAAAAAGTTATTTCCTCTTTTCATATATTTATTATAATAAAAAAATAGTAAAGGCATGCTTCAGCCTCGGTCGATCGCTATTGTTCCCATGACCATCAACTGGATCTTTCGCTATATCAATTTGGCCTTCAACTTGCTTTAATGGACAGTTATCATCCTTAAGGCCATATTTGCCTTTGCCACAATTAAAAGAGATCATATGAAGGCTCTCATACTCAATTTCCACACAGTGCGATTTAAACTTAGATAAAATAAAAGAGGCTTAGTAAGATCAACTTCTGCACACAATAAAATAGAACGATCGCCCTCAGCATCAAAGGTGGTATAATCAATCTTAAGCATCTTTCCAATTTCTTTCCCTTTAGCCGCCGAACATGATATCTGTTTTTTTCTTTTTGGTGGCCCTTAAAGTTTTATTTTTCTCCTTTATTCGGTCATCAAAGACATACTCTGCAAGCATCTTTCCCTTGTCATGTCAGCATGAAAAAAAAGTATTATCAAATTGGGGACCCTTCATCCCCCCCACCCCCGGTATCGAATTCTTTTAGTATCCAGCATGCTCCCTTTGTTCAGTCGGAAGACTTTTCTTTTGAGAAAGACTTTTTAGTCCCGTCCAACAAGAGAGGTAAAGCGTTTCTATTCAAATGAGACGCACTCCCATTGTCTCGCTAAGGTCAGCAGCAGGACATAGAGCAGGGATTGAGCAGTCTTGGGAGGCGGACTTATATTTTCCGGTTACAAATTGACGACATTTTCACTACTCAAACTTGAAAATGTCTTTTATACCTTCAGAAAAGCGTACCGGAAGACCCAACTTTCGCTTAAAATCCCAGTTTGGATGAGCAAAGTTAGGCTCGATTTCGATTCATACTGAAAAATAGGTGAATAGTTGATAGCAGATGGGGTCAAGCTAAAGGTAGAGCTTGAATTGGATTTTCCAGTTGGAAATCCGTTAGAAAAGTTGTACCTTGACAAGTCCCACGATGCTTCTGGCAGCCATCATCGCAGGGACGAAGAGATTCACAAGACCATAACTATAGGCTCATTCTGCACCAGCCCATTAGCAAAACAAAAGGCAAGGAACTTCTTTGACTAGCATAGTATCGGGAACATGCCTAGAAGAGGATTTCAGAATTCTAGAGGCGCGCAAATAAAGCCATGCTTACTTCCTCTTCACTTCATGCTTATACACCAGCTGGACTATCTATCCTTCCTTGCTTTTGATTAGATTCTGACATCAGGAGATGAAAGCAGTCAAGCAGGCAAAACTTTTATTTTTAGATGGATACAAATTCAATCGGTGACACAAAACTAGGTCCAACATGAAAATTTTACGTCGTTTCCCATGGACCTACGAAATTTTAGGCCTGGAGTCCGTCAAAAATATTCGATAAAAATAATATGTACTAATACACAAAAGAATGGATATAATCATAAATTCGTGTTGCATGACTGTTAGGGAACTATCTTAGTACTTCAAATAGCATCATAAACGTTTTTCTTCTGATGGAACCTTTTGGATTTAAACAAAGGTGGAGGCGATTGAAAATCTTGGTAGGGACGCATTCATCTCCGTTGATTCTCTATTCAACTTGTGCTGCAATTTACATGCCCTTTGGCCACTCAGCTAGCTGATATGACCCTTATATGTAGTAGTTATATTCACAGTGCTTTCTAGTTCCCAATTAAAGATGTGAAATAAACCGATTGCACTAAATTTTTACCGGTTCAAAGCAAATTGAAACGATAAACAGGTCAAATCATAACCAACACAATATTTTCTTAGGTCAAAAGAGTGGGTGAATTCGGAATTTTGGACTAAACATAGTGCTCGTTATATCAACATCTCTTCTTTCAATTAAAAATGATTATCCACAATACCAACTCTATGGATCATTTGGTTCAAGGGATTAGTTGTGTTATCTCGATATAAATTTTGGGGTAAAATTTATTCCGTATTTGGTTAAAAGTATTAGTTAAAATCGATATTATTTGTTATATTGAATCTTGATACAACTTGTCTCATATAAAAGGTGGAATAAGCAATTCAAGTTATAGTTTGATTTTAATCCCAAGATTATAATCTGGAATATCCCGGTTTTGAAGAAAACGATACCTAAAAGGTTGACTCCAATCATTCTATTTTTTGGAGTCTAAGTTCATAGGAGCCTGTGGACTCCAAGCAAGTTGAAAGGGCCCATTCTGGAAATCCATGTGTACTTGCGTCCAATCTTATATAGCTGGCCAGGTCTATCCAATTGGCCCCAATCTGGATTAACAGCAGTAAATTCTGATTGAGCTCGGCATTTACGGCAAATCAACATATCTTCATAATTGATGGACGCCCATCACTTAATGCTGTTTTACTCAGATCTAACAAAGCAGATCATTTTGTAGTCAGATCTATGACGCCGTCTTTAAACTGGATGCTGAATTACTACTGAACCACCAAAAAATCACAACACTACCTAAAAGCTCTCAGCACAAAATTGAAAAGCGACATGTCAAATCTGATGACCCCAAGCATCAGGTGACAAGTGAAACAGTTTAATCGTCGTGTCTTATTTTATCAGCAGACATCAAATCCAACATATGCTCTCTTTCAATGATGTGCCTTAGCTTCAGCCTTCTTTTGAGACTTGGCCTTTGCCTAGCAAAAAGATCAAGAGAAAACAAGTGTCACAATTACTGTGATCAAATTTGGCAAATCAGCTAGAGTTAAATAGATTGCAAACATATCTGTCGAAATAAAAAAATAGTATAACAGTTGATACAAGGATAAGAACAGAAACTCTCTATACAAGAGTCGATGTATTTCGTTTATTTGTTGACACGGACAAAATCATGGAAAGCCTCTGAACTTATTTCAATATTGAACCTGGACATATAAGAGAGTTCCTATGGAAAAGCTATTCTTGCGAGCTACTACTTTTGTGAATTTCTAGTGGCATTAACAACAAATTATCCGGTTGAGATTTGGGAACAACAAACCCCAAATACAGCACCACATCCAATATGAAGAGGGAGAGTGGAGCTAACCAAACCCAAATAGATCCATTACAATGAAGAATGTGACAAGCATACATCGTAAGAAAATCAGAGAGAAAATTAAGATTAGTTCTTGAAGCAACTAATACGCAGGGTCTATGAGCCATATGCTTGGAGAGTTAGAACTTAGCTAGTGATAGGGGTGTACATTCGAATCGGTTTATCGATATATCGAATCAATTATTTGTTATCGGTTTATCGATATCGGTTTATCGATTTATTGATTTTGATTTTGATTCCGAAATTTTCCTTATCGAGTTATCGATTTCGATTTTGTCCTCTTCGATTATCGGTTTATCGATAAACCGATAAGATATACTAAAAAAAAAAAATAATAATAATAATAATAAAAAAAATTACCCTTATTCTATAATACCCTTTCATTTACCCTAAGTCCCTAACCCTATTATTTCATCTACCACATTTAAGGAATGATCATATTTAGAGCTCAAGGGAATGAAGTTCAAATTAATGGAAAATAGAATTAGCCGTGAAGATGTATTTTTATTTTTTTTATACCGTTGGAGTGTTGGTGGCATACATTTGATCCCTTATTTAGTTTCGTTGCATGTACTTGTTGACATAATTTTTATGTTATAAACGGTATTCGTCTTATTTTAGCTTCTTTTTGTCCATATTAGTTAGGCGTGTTTATAGCAATATATTTTCCGTGGAATCCCGCAAATTTTCTTATTGGTGTAATCGATAACCGAATCGATAAGCCCCAAAAATCGATAAATCGAAATCGAAAAAATCGAAACCTTATTGAAACGATAAGGATAAGCATATGTACAAATCGATAATCGATAAGTAATTATCGATAAGGGTCAAAATCGAATCAATAAATCGAATGCACATCCCTAGCTAGTGATGAATCCTTATCAAATGTGGAGATTCTAGCCTAAAACACATAATTTAGGCCCATAAATGGACTCTCCTAGCTTTGGAGAGGAAAAGAGGTGGTATTAAGGAGCACAGGTGGCATTTGAAACAATCCTGGTGTCTATATTCATTTCATACCCGGGCAACTTCATTCAATTTCTTTAAGTTTCAGTTGCCGACAAAGAAAATAAACATTATGAATAGAAAAGATGGCGAATATGCATAACCTCATATCTTGTTTACTACTGGTTTTCAGCAAATATTTTGTTTTTTTAATAACTGTGGTGCCTGGGCAAGAATGCGCGCACCTCGACTAATTCTACCCGGTACCCTCCATCTCCCACCAGCAACAAGTATAAGATTTAACGAAGCGGTGTCACGCAACACCGCTTCGTCAGAAAATTTTACTAAAAATATGTATTAATATTGTACTGAAATGGATAAGTAGAAAACAATGACCCCGCTTGACATAAATTGTGTCTTGGCGTGTTGGCCATGTGCTTGATTTTGCTCTAAGAGGTCAAAGGTTCAAACCTCAACTAACACATTTTTCTTTTGCAAATATTTGAGAGAGCCTTTGTGGTTAAAATTGTGAAGAAGTAGAATTGAACCCAGCAACTTTCTAACTTAAGACTCAACAAAACCAATAAACTAAAGCTATTTCTTGTCTAAAAGTATGATAATCAAATTTATATTCCAATTCTTCTATAAATTTCGATACCGCTTTCAAAAATTCCTGCGTACACCCCTGATCCTAGCCTACCAATTATCCTCATTTTGCAATTACAAATATAGGATGCTGGAATCTCGGATTGCATCGAGATTGCATAATTGAAACTCTGCTTAAGCTTAGTTGGAAAAGGCCAAATGTTTCCTTAATTAAGGGAAGGGGGAGAGAGACGTGCCTTGTTAAAATACAGAAAGAGAAGAGACAAGAGGATACTATTCAGGAAATGGAATGATTCTATTGGAAGTGCAGATGATTGCTTCATCAATCTTGTCTCTGAAAGTCTGAGTTCTGAAGCTTCGAACAAGATTGGGGAAAGAAGCCATTTCCAGTTAAAGTTTTTTTTCCCCTTAAATACTATAGCATTTACGTTTAGCATTAACGCGAGTTGTGTTTCTCTAGTTGCTGAACCCATTTATAGGCTGACAATTTTTTACATGAGCCCCGTAAATCAAAGAATTACATGGGACACTTGTATTGATCAACTACGTAACACTTGATTGGATAGTTGGAGGATCATTTTGGCAAAAATGCTTCTCAGCAAAGCCAAAGTCGAAAGGCTAGCATACTACAGCAGCTGAGGAAAGAGATTCTGAGGTGGAGGGAGAGACTGGAGGAGTAAACAAACACAAAAACACACTGTTGAACCAGTGCTTATTACAAAATCAGAAACCCTTAAACACGATAAGTTTAATGGGTTCTGTTTATTGGGCAAGAGTCATGGATAAATAGGTTGTGAATGGTAAGCCAATCTTTAGCCGAACTATGTTGTCAGTGGTTGATTGAAGTACATCAGTGATTAACCTTCGACCTGCAAATAGTTATATCCATATTCCCGGTCATAGATTTCAAAATCTAACAAGCAACAATATCTTAGCAGGGTGCAATACCTGCACTGGAGTTCGCATAACATAATTCAGGACTTCTACACCATACCAAAAGAAATGATTGTATAGGTCCAAAGTTGGCGAGCATGGTAACGGATAAGCAGGACAAAAAAAGGGGTCGATCACGATATAACAGCTAAAGACCGTTCTCACAAAAGTTGATGCCAAAGGCGAGCAACTGAGATAGGATAGTAACAGTAACTTAGGTTCAGAAGGGTTTTTGGAGAATGTCCCTTATAAATAGGAAGAGATATGGAACAAAGGGGGGATCTGCCTTTCTGAACTGGAACATATTGTAAAAGTTGAAAGAAGAATATACGAAAGGGTTGTCTTATTTATTTATTCAAGCACACGTTGTTCAATCTTTATTCATAAATCTCAAGATCTCATATACATTTTGACCTCTCGCTTTTCCACGTCGCCGTCAGAGAAAAGGAACATCCCAATCATATAATCATTGGGTGATAGTTCCTTTCCCATTAGAGTCCTTGTCATTACTTACATTTATTATACATTTATGCTATCACATTTATTGTCAATCATAGCATATTAAGTGTTTGAGCAAATAAATGCTAAATCAATTAATGATAAGTTAGAGGGCGAATCTTAGTTGAACTTAATAAATTCTAGACCGAATAAAATAAAGCTCTTATATAACGAGTAGAGCTCGGGAGCATTAAACAGCGAACTTAATATGTTATGATTGACAATAAATATGATAGCATAGATGTATAATAAATGTAAGTAATGACAAGGACTATAATGGGAAAGGAACTATCACCCAATTATTACATAATTGGGATGTTCCTTCTGACGGCGACATGGAAAAGCGAGAGGTCAAAATGTATATGGGATCTTGAGATTTATGGATAAAGATTGAACGTATGCTTGAATAAATAAATAAGACAACTCTTTCGTATATTCTTCTTTCAACTTTTACAATATGTTCCAGTTCAGAAAGGCAGATCCCCTCTTTGTTCCCTATCTCTTCCTATGTATAAGGGACATTCCCCCAAAACCCTAAAAAGTAGGGCATAAAGAATATCCAAAGCAATATTCTTTATGTCCACTTCTGAACCTAAGTTATCCTATCTCAGTTACCCCCCTTTGGCATCAACCTTTGTGAGAGCGGTCTTCAGCTGTTATATCGTGGTCGATCTCATCCTTTCTTATCCGTTACCGTGCTCGCCAAATTTGGACCTATACAGTTAGTCCCTGCGCTTGTTGAGGTCGTAGTCCTGCACGTCCTCGATAGTGGACATCATTTGCTTTCACCTCGGGAGAATTTGGCTATTGAATCAAGCCGGGTCGACCAGGGTCGAGAGAATGACACAACTAACGTAGTCATGATTGATGTGGTTACCACGGGGTGACGTCACAGCCACGCGCATCATTACTACGCATCTTCCCGAGATAGCGTCTGCGTGCCTGTCGCTTTGGTTTTAGTGACATCGATAATCCTTTGCTTCGATTCTCGCACCATCCAGCCCTATAAATTGATGAGGGTTTCGTTTTTTCAGAAGTTTTTGCCATTTCCCTCTTTGCATGAACGAAATTGGTTTTAGTGCCATCGATAATCCTTTGCTTCGATTCTCGCACCATCCAGCCCTATAAACTGATGAGGGTTTCGTTCCTCTTTGCATGAACACCATTTTCCTTCGATCTTCTTTGCCAGTTCTCGTTGTTTTGTTTATACAATTCCGTTCCTCCTTCTTACCTAATCATCATCTCTTTCTTAAGGTTTGGTGGCACACCTTTCATCGTCAAGATGTCTCAAGCCCTTCACAATCATGACGAAGTTTCGGACGCCACTCTGTTATCGATGGCTCCTCCTTCTAGTGGTGAGGACCTCGTGGCTGAAAAGGGTGACAGTTTTCCTACCGTAGAGGAGATAGTTCCCAGAAGCCCCTTGTCCAAAAGCGATTTCCACAAGGAACCCGCTCCTTCTCCCGTTCCGATGATCTCTGAGACCGAGTCGTCTCATATAGTTGAACTCCGATCTACCTATCGTATCCCTCCTCATGTCGAGATGGTGTGGCGACATCATGGAGGTCCATAGACCTGGGTACTGTGCTTTTTACGTTTATCCTTTCTTGATTGTTTATACTCTCCCTCTTCTTCCGCTGGCGGAGGAGTTCTGCCGGTTTTACAATGTCTGCCCGGCATAGTTGTCTCCGTATTTGTATAAAGTTTTTCTGATGCTGACAAAGTACGCGGAGTTGGTTGATTGTGAGGTCGTCATTTGTCACCTGTTACATTTGTTTTCACCAAGTTTCTACAGAGGCACCATGATACACCTGCAACATCGCAGGACCAATGGATGATAGGACGAACCGGAAGTTTTGGCACAAGTTCCTTTTTATCAAAAACGAAGCACTTGGTGTCGGACCCTGTTGGATTTCCTGAGCATTTCCTGAGCAGTGGAATCATAATCGTACGTGTTGATGACATGCGCCTGTTATCTTCTTTCATCCCTTTTGATTTTTATTCATTTGTGATTTCTCTGTGTTGTTTTTTTTTAGCTGAGAGGCGTGCACCCTTTCACGTCGTGGGCATTAAGGACTGGGTGGCTCGCATGTTACCTCACATGGTGGGAATCCGAGACTAGGCGGTTTTCTACAAACGTTTTAGACCGAAGGTTCCGCCTAGTAAGTGTTACTTTTGTTTCGGCCTTCTGCTGCTTGCCGTCATTTATTGATACGACCTCTTGGTGGTGAGAGGTCGACGGGCTTCCAAAAAGAAAACTCCAGTGCCGACATTTCGCCAGGGCAGGGATGCAATTTACTTTGGTTGAGTCCGCCCGCGGAGATCGTACTCTAACTTTGTCAACAAGGGGACCCTCTCCTCGGGATGTCGTTGTATGGGACGAGATCTCTTCCTGGCCCGTCTACCACCTTATAGATGTGTCCTCTAACGGGGAGGAGTCGTCGTCGAGAAAGAGAAGGATGGAACTCGAGATGGTCGTCGCCACCAGCGTTGAAAAGAAAAAGGTCGTGGCGTCCTCGCCTATGCTAGACGCAAGGGCTATTTTTATGGCGGATGCCATTACGGCAAGGAGGTCCCCTAGGGCCGAGGGGATATGCCAAGGCGGGAAACCTACACGGGTTGCTGAAGGTGGCGCGTCGTTGGCGACCAGAGGGGATGGGGCGGTGCTCGCAGAGGACGATGGTTCAGGCTCGGACATCGATCCCGGAGAGATGCAAGCCTTTTGGGAGAGAAATACCCGTGTGGAAGAGGACGAAGGGTCCTAACCGACACGTAATCATTCCCGTGGGTTACAATCTTTTGGCGAACTCTGAGCAGGCACCCGTGTGGAAGAGGACGAAGGGTCCTAACCGACACGTAATCATTCCCGTGGGTTACAATCTTTTGGCGAACTCTGAGCAGGCAGTGTCGTCCTTCCCCCTTGTGCGCTGCTTCTAAAAACACGGTGCTTCAGGCGATGAGTGATGCATAGCTATCGCAGAGTATTTCTAGCATGGCTTTGCGAGTAAATGTTTTTTCTTTTCCTGTTAGGATTTGTTTCGCATGCGTAATCTGCTTATGCTGATTTTCTTTCTTCTGCATGTCAGACTCTGATTATGGAGATCGAGCGCGATCGAAGGGATGAACGGAGGACGGTCGTTTTTAAGAAGGTGGCCTCCAAGTGCAAAGAGTATCGCACCAAGCACCGTGCGTCGGCCGACGTCTTCACTCAAGATAGCGATTTTCAGCTATTTCGCGATGGGCTTAAACAGAAAGAGGAAGAGTTGGCGCAGAAAATCGAAGAGCTAAAGGAGCAGGATGATGAGCTGATGAAGACCGTAGGTCGATGCAGTGAACTTGAGGCGGCTCTTAAGGCCAAGGATGATGAGCTCGAGGTAAGCAAGGGGGTGTTGGCCGAGAATGCCGATCTTTAGGCGCGGGTGGCCTCTTTAACTGCTCAGCTTGGGCGAAGAGAAGCGGAGGCTGTTAATATGAAGGGTGAGTTGAGCGTTAAAGTCGATGAATTGGCTCGTGCCGAAAAAGGCAAGGTGGCTGCCATATCCGAAGCAGCAGCCCTGGATGATGCCCTCCGCGTTTGTAGGTCTTAGCGGGCTAATGAGGTGGAGACATCGACGCTCAAGGTAGCGGATCCAAGATCTGGAGGCGGAATTGTCCGGATTGAATGAACAAGTTGTTGCTTTGAAGGTAGAGGAAGTGTGACGGTAGTCGCAGTCGTCCACATCTCATACTTTAGTTGATCCCGTCGTGCCGCGGGAGTTGTATAAGATGTGGGTTCATGCCGAGGCTCAGCTTGACGTGTACAAGTCCCTGAAGGCCAACGGAAGGTTTCTGAGGCAGAACTCGAGGGTGTTCATGTTAAAGCACGTGCAACCCGTGAAGCCTGTGGTTATGATCCCGGTACGCCTAGCGGGGATGATGTCGATGATGATGCAAACACATTCACCTCCGATTCTTGGTATAATGAGGAGTATGTCGCGGGGTTGACGCGGCGTAAGGCCGTTGTATTTATTTTGTTTTGCCTTGCTATTTTTGTGATGGCGTCTTCGAGGTTTTGTAGCATAACAGTTGCAATGGAATAGTTACTTTTTTGTTGTGTATCTCCGAATTGTTATTTTTGTTTGCTGTGAGGTGAAGTCCCTGGCTTTTCGGCCGCTTGTGTGTAATGTTTTGGCGTAGTCGGTCGCAGATCTTAAAGTAACTCGGGCTAGGCCGAGTGTTAAGTAACTCGGGCTAGGCCGAGTGTTAAGTAACTCGAGCGAGGCCGAATGTTAAGTAACTCGAGCGAGGCCGAATGTTAAGTAACTCGAGCGAGGACGAGTGTTAAGTAACTCGAGCGAGGCCGAGTGTTAAGTAATTCGAGCGAGGCCGAGTGTTAAGTAACTCGAGCGAGGTCGAATGTTAGATGTGAAAAACGATGGAGAGTAAAATGTTGTTTTTTTCACTCATTGGAGAGTATCTTAGTGGAGAGTACAAATGTTGCTTTATTTCATTCATTGGAGAATACTATATATGTCCGTTTCATACATATATTGGAGAAGTTTCCATATATATAGTCCCTTCATCGTTCGGCCCGGAGATGCAGTCGGCAGGCGGGGCGATGAATCATACTTTGAACTTCGAGACGTCCCTTTCATCGCTTCTTTAAAAACCTCCTCGAGAAAACCCAATTGGGACAAAACCCAGGTGAGGGAAAAAGAGTACGACTTGAGGGGCGTCCTTTTTCAGAAGTTGAAGTATTTGAGGTGGGCGATATTCTAATTGTTTTGTAGTAGTTTTCCTTCCATTGTTTCTAGTTGGAATGCTCATTTGCTTGTTGCTGTTTTGATTTTGTATGGCCCGTCCCAATTGATTCCTAATTTGCCTTCTTTTGGGTCTTTGCTCGCTTGTGTTTTGGCCTTGGGAACATAGTCTCCGACTTTGAGTGGTCGTATTTTGGCGTATTTGTTGTAGTATCTTTCTGCTTGTTGTTTTTGGGCTACCATTCTTACGTAAGTCATGTCTCTTCGTTCTTCTGTCTCGTCGAGGTCTTGTTTTCCGTTCTCGTCGTTGTTTTGTCTGCTTTCATTGGAGTATCTCAGGCTAGGCTCTCCGACCTCAACAGGTATCATGGCGTCAGTCTCGTAGACTAGTGAATATGGCGTTTCGCCTATGCTCGTTTTCGGCGTGGTGCGGTAGGCCCATAGTACCTCTGGTAGCAACTCCAGCCATAACCATTTGCGTCCTCGAGCTTTTTCTTTAAGATATTCAATATTGTTTTGTTGGAGGATTCGGCTTGACCGTTGCCGGCAGGATGATATGGCGTGGAAAGTATTCGCTTAATGCACCATTTTTCGAAGGTGGTCTTTTTCCCGATGAATTGGGGCCCATTATCGCAACTGATTTCTTTGGGGATGCCGAACCGGCATATGATGTTCCTCCATATGAATGTGATGACTTCCTGTTCGCGTATTTGGGTGAACGCATCTGCTTCCACCCATTTGGAAAAGTAGTCAGTTAAAACAAAAAGAAAACGTATCTTACCACACCCCGCCCTGCTGGAAGGGGTTCCACGATGTTCATTCCCCATTTGATGAACGGCCATGGCGAAGTGACAGAGTGGAGGTTGTCGCCCGCTTGATGTATCATAGGCGCGTACTTTGGCACTGCTCGCACCTCTTGACGTAATCTGTGGCTTCCTTCACCACAATGACCTTCGTGCACTTCTTCGAGCACGCACCTTGTTTGATTCGGCCCTAAGCATTTTGCCAAGGGGCCCCCGAACGTTCTCTTGTACAGGTCGTGATTTATGATGTTGTACCTGGCAGCCTGCATTCGAAGCTTTTTGGCTTCTTTTTTGTCTTGTGGGAGTACTCCCTCCTACAAATATGTCATGATGCGGTTGCGCCAGTCCCAAGTCAAATTTATGGAATGTACCTCGAGTTGGTCTATTGACGAGTGGAGAAGGGTTACCACGTTTTCTTTAGTGATATTTTTGGGGGCTGCTGCTAGTTTGGCGAGGCTATCCGCCTCGATGTTTTGAGCTCGAGGTATCTGGTCGAGTCGACATTCATCGAATTCTGGCAGTAGTTTGTGAATTTCTGCTTGGTATTTTTGTAGCCTTTGCTTTTTGATTTGGAAAGTCCCTATAACTTGGTTGACGACGAGTTGTGAGTCGCATCTGAGGATGACTCGCCATGCTCTATATTTGAGAGCTAGCTTTAACCCTACAATTACGGCCTCATACTCGGCCTCATTGTTAGTCATATCGGGGCAACGTATGGACTGGCGGATAACTTCACCTGTTCGGACCTCGAGTACGAGTCCCAGTCCAGATCCCGACGCGCTGGATGCGCCGTCGGTGTAAAGGACCCAAAGATCGGGTTGCCCAAGGGAGGTATGAGAAGCTTCCTGCTCGACCTTAGGCATTATTTTAGCACTGAAATCGGCGACGAAGTCGGTGAGTACCTGCGATTTTATCGCTGTCCGCGGCTAATGTTATATCGTGCTAGCTCAATTCTATGGCCCACTTGGCCAGTCTTGCCGACAATTCGGGTTTATGTAGGATGCTCCGCAGAGGGAAAGTCGTCACCACCGATATGGGGTGGCACTGAAAATAGGGTCTAAACTTTCGTGAAGCTATAACCAATGCTAAGGCTAGCTTCTCGAGGGAAAGTCGTCACCACCGATATGGGGTGGCACTGAAAAATAGGGTCTAAGCTTTCGTGAAGCTATAACCAATGCTAAGTCCAACTTCTCGAAGTCGGGATACCTCGTTTTGGTGTCGACCAAGGTTTGGCTAATATTATAAATTGGAGATTGCGTACCTTTGTTCTCGCGGACCAGCACCGTACTTACCGCGACTTCTGAGACGGCCAAATATACTAGGAGGCGTTCGCCAGGCTCTGCTTTGGCAAGTAGTGGGGGCGAGGACAAGTATGCTTTTAGTTCTCTTAAGGCATCGATGCATTCTGAATTCCACTGGAGCCCGTTGTCTTTTTTCAGTATGTTGAAGAATTTGTGGCATCTGTCGGATGACCGCAAGATGAATCTTGACAGGGCGACTATACGGCCAGTCAGTTTTTGCACCTGTTTCTTGCTGGTTAACACTTCAGGTATCCCTTCAATGGCTTTGATTTGATCTGGATTGACTTCGATGCCTTTTTGTGATACCAAGAAACCGAGAAATTTGCCCGAGGTTATGCCGAAGGCATATTTTTCGGGGTTTAGTTTCATGTCGTACCGCCTCAATATACCGAAGGCTTCTTTCAGATGATCGATGTAGTCTTCTTTCCTTTTTGATTTGACTAACATGTCGTCGATGTAAACTTCCATTGTTCTGTCGAGTTGATCTTTGAACATCTTGGTGACCAACCTTTGTACCTTGCCCCGGCATTCTTCAACCAGAATGGCATGATTCTGTAGCAGTACGTTCCCTGATGGGTGATGAAAGTAGTTTTCTCTTGGTCTTCCTCCTCCATGAGGATTTGGTTGTAACCTGAGTAAGCGTCCAAGAAGCTTAGCAATTTGTGTCCTGTTGTTGCGTCGATGAGCTGGTCGATGTGAGGCAAGGGAAAGGAGTCTTTAGGGCATGCCTTGTTTAGGTCTGTGAAATCTACGCACATCCGCCATTTCCCGTTTTTCTTTTTTACCATGACCACATTGGCGACCCATTAGGGGTATTTTGATTCCCGGATGGAACCGTTGGTGAGGAGCTTATCCACCTCATCGCTTATGGCCTCATTGATTGCGGCATTGAATTTCCTTCTTATTTGCCGCACTGGTGGATAGAGTGGGTCGACGGTCAACTTGTGTATGGCAACGTCTTTCGGGATACCCGGCATATCTGCATGGGAGAAAGCGAACAAATCGGCATTGTCAATTAAAAACTTGTGAAATTTACCTGGTTCTGAGTCCGATGTAAGCCTTTTTGTTGTTATCGCTGTTGTTTAGTTGGACGGGATCGAGATCTTCTACCGTTGACTCAGCGGCTTCCACGATGTCGGGGTCCCTGATGACGTCTGTTTGTACGTCGAATCTGGTCCTCAACTTTGGTAATTACTATGCCTCTGCGTCTGTTCCCTTCAGCTGTTGGGTGTACGTGCAATCTTGGGCGATACGATAGCATTCTTAGACGGTGCGTTGTTCGCCCGGATACTGAATATTCCCCATGGAGTAGGGAACTTGATTACTTGATAGAGGCTTGACGGGATGGCCCTCATAGCGTGTATCCATGGCCGCCCTATGATCACATTGTAGGTTGTGTCTTGGTTCATGACATGGAATGTTGTTTCTAGGGTGACGCCCCCGCTAGAACAAGTAGCGTTATCTTCCCAAAGATTCGCTCAACTGCATTGTTAAAACCTGTTAGTGTTATGCAACGCGGTACTATCTTGTCTTTGAGTCTCATTTGTGCAAGGACTCGAGGGTGAATAATACACGCACCACTTCCGTCGTCTACCATTATTCTTTTTACATCAATATCTGAGATACGTAAAGTAATAACAAGAGCATCGAAATGAGGGAAAGTCAAATCGTCGGTATCCGACTTATCGAAGATGATACTGTCTCTGAGGTCGTCGTACCGTTCGTGAGTGATCGGCCGTTTCAGTTTATGTGTAGTGGTGAACTTCACATGGTTGATCGTTGCTTCATCGCCTCCACTAATGATCATTTGGATGGTGCGGGCGGGGGAGGGTGGCTTTGGAGGTCCTTGGTGTTGTTAACGTCCGCGGGCAAAGTTGGTTCGTCCACGATCGCTCATCGGTTCCCTCAGGTGCCCTTGGTTCAGCATGTTTACTACTTCTTGCCGTAGAGCTATGCAGTCCTCAGTCTTGTGACCCCGCTCCTAGTGAAATTCACAGAGGACGTTCGACTTCCGAGTACTTGGGTCGGACTTCATCCTTTGTGGCCATTTCACCTTTGTGCCAAGCTTATCTAGTGCGTACACTACTTTTGAAGGGGAAACACAAAAATTGTGAGCAAATAAGAGTGGAGTCATACCTCTTTCGTTTCGCCGAGTCCCTGTGTGCGGCCTGGCCGGCCCTTCCGTATGTCGAGGAGACAGTGGGATGGCTGTTCTAACGTAGGGCTGATGTCTTTCTCGATTAAGACGGGGCCCGACTGATCTCTTCGACCGTTGTTACGACGATCCTTCCTCGATT
Source organism: Nicotiana tabacum (assembly GCF_000715075.1). Classification (NCBI taxonomy): domain Eukaryota; kingdom Viridiplantae; phylum Streptophyta; class Magnoliopsida; order Solanales; family Solanaceae; genus Nicotiana; species Nicotiana tabacum. Next base: position 156,959,353 of record NC_134084.1, read on the forward strand.
CTGCTTGAACTAACGTCAACCGTTGGGTCGGGCCATTAAGGTCGTCCTCGTTGGCTCTCACCTCGGCGCAATAGGCAATGTGGATTTCTTCTCAAGTGGTAGGAGGGTATTTCATGAGCCTGCTTAATAGTTTTCTGGTTGCTCTCGACCCATTCCTGCACAACCCGTTCTGGAAGGCTGCTACGGCCATCCTTTGTGATACATTTGGTAGGCTTATTCTCACCCTGTTGAAACGGGCGAGAAAGTCCCTGAGTCCCTCTCCAGGCGATTGTCTGACGGCGAAATGTCATTCACCCTGGCCTCCGCCTTTTTAGCCCATGCATGGGCAGTGACGAACTTGTTAGCCATATCTTCGAGCGTTGCTATTGACCGCGCCGGCAGTTGTGAATACCAGGTTAAGGCTTCCCCCGTTAAGGTTTCGCCGAATTTTTTAAGTAACACTGATGGTACTTGCTCCTTCGAAAGGTCGTTGCCCTTTACCGCTGTGACATAATGGATGATGTGATCTTCAGGGTCTGTAGTACCATCGTATATCTTCAGGTACAGTGGCATTTTGAAGGTTTTAGGTATGGCATATGGAGTCGCTTCCTCATTGTACGATTGTTCGACGAACCGACCAACGTCTCGTTTCGATAGCATCTTTGGGGCGCCTCGTATATTATCGACCCTTTCTTGATGCTCCCTTGTCTGGTCGCCGAGAGCCTTGTTTTCGTTTTTCATTTTCTTTAGAATGGCTGTGAGTGCATCATTACCTGCATCAATCATGACTACATTAGTTGTGTTGTTCTCTCGACCCTGGTCGACCCGGCTTGATTCAATAGCCAAAATCTCCCGAAGCGAAAGTAAATGATGTCCGCTTATCGAGGACATGCAGGACTACGACCTCAACAAGTGGAGGGACTAACTGCATAGGTCCAAATTTGGCGAGCACGGTAACAAATAAGCAGGACAAAGGACGGGGTCGACCACAATAGAGCAACTGAAGACTGTTCTCACAAAGGCTGATGCCAAAGGAGGGCAGCTGAGATAGGATAGTAACGGTAACTTAGGTTCAGAAGTGGACATAAAGATATTCCTCTGGATATTCTTTATACTGTACTTTTTAGGGTTTGGGGGAATGTCCCTTATAAATATGAAAGGATAGGGAACAAAAAGGGGATCTACCTTTCTGAACTGGAACATATTGTAAAAGTTGAAAGAAGAATATACGAAACAGTTGTCTTATTTATTTATTCAAGCACACGTTGTTCAATCTTTATCCATAAATCTCAAGATCCCATATACATTTTGACCTCTCGCTTTCCATGTCGCCGTCAGAGAGAAGGAACATCCCAATCATATAATCATTGGGTGATAATTCCTTTCCCGTTATAGTCTTTGTCATTACTTACATTTATTATACATTTATGCTATCACATTTATTGTCAATCATAGCATATTAAGTTCGATGTTTAATGCTCCTGAGCTCTACTCCTTATACAAGAGCTTTATTTTATTCGGTCTAGAATTTTTAAGTTCAACTAAGATTCGCCCTCTAACTTATCATTAATTGGTTTAGCATTTATCTGCTCAAACAATGATGTCAATTAGCGACCATTTAACTTCACAGTAACTCTTCTCCAAATTCCAGTTTATCATAACTGGAAATAGCTCAAACAACAACTTTGACATCACCAGCCACCAAGAAGTGATTAGTGTTTTCATAAAGAAATCCACTTAGCATACAGAAAAAGGTTACAATGGCTCGATTTCAGTCTACGTCCTCATTACATGCGTCTTGAACTCAGGCAGAGAATCCCTAGTTCTCCACTAGGTCCTTGAATACACTTATTCCATCTGAAACAACTCAGGTCCTAGGGAGACATTCAGTTTCTCCGTTCTCATATATAATTTTTACATTAGAAAATTAGAAAGTTAACCTCACCTTTCTATTCACCTCATTCACAATAATATCTAGGATGTATCTGGGTCGAAAGGAATAATAGATGTTTTGATGGATTATCAACTTCAATAGGTTGCTCAAAGGCTAGATGTTTGGTTAATTTGTTTCACTGGGCTAACCTTACAACCTGATGTTTTTTTGGACTTTGTCAACTCTTTAGTTTTGTAGCACTTAATTGTAAATGAGCTGTCAAACTCACTTGTTTTGTAACTTTTGCATCTTCCTGATGCATTTTATGATATATTCTACTTACTTCATCAAAAAAAAATTCACAATAATATCTAGGAATTGGTCCACTCATCTACTTGGGCATTCTTTTATCAGATTACATTTAAAATGCAAATCATGTTAAGAATACCTTCGCAAATGGAGCTTGTTATCATATCTGGACATATACAACATAACATCATATCCAAGAAAAGAAAAAGACTAGAACAGTCCAGGTTGAAACTTTCAAAATATTCAATTAACCAACTATGACTCACTCCAGACTGGTTGAGTTGGCTATACGAATCTTATATATCTGTTCTGCGCTATTCATAAGCCTTTTCATTTTATATTAATCTCTTAAAAGCCAGGTTGACACTTTAAAAGTCTATCAAACAACCAACTTCACCTCAATCCTAAACTATCTAAGTTGGCCATATGAATCTTCTCTATCTTTCCGCATTATTCCAAGCTAATTTTATTTTGTAAGGAACCCTAAATGTCTGGTACTTCAATTTACAGCCAATTATAACAATCCACAATTTAAGGAACTTGAAGTAACAGATCGAATGAACACCGTGCAAAATCTGTTTTAATCAATTTATGGTAGGCAAGTTTTTTAATCAGAAAAAAAAAAAATCAAAATCGATGAATCAGCAGCTTCTATATCGCAAAATAGAAAAAGTCAGCTACATAAGTATAAAGTAGTCTATGTGAATCCGGCTTTATTCAGTCCAATTTCATTTCAGTATACTAAGTATTTATCCAAAATAAAAAAGATTAAAGGGGAGGAAAATACCCTGAGATACTTGAGCTTAATGTTTCCATAAGCAAGTCCACACGTGAATGCCGATGCACGCGCTACCTGCCGCCGATCAAATCCACCGACAACCAAAATATTTCAAAAGTTAAAAAAAATTAAACAAACGAGAAGTTTATTCAGAAGTGCAATTAAGATTTAGATGATTTACCAGAGCAAGAGTGCTAGTTCCGGAGTAAGGTGCTGATACTTGATAGTGCAAAATGGAGGAAAATTGGAATTTTGAGAAAAGAAGCTTCTAGAGCTCTTTTTATAATCCCTAGAATTCGCAAACCCTGAGCTTGGGAATATCGGTTTGGGAGCAGTGTGGACCCGGCTATTAGGAACCGTAACCTAAATACTCCGCACCCGGATAATTGCACCAATATATTACAACTAGTAAATTTTGCCCGCTCTTGCACGGTACATTAATAAATTTAGAACTTGTACTCTACATTCGGCTAAAAATAAATTTAATTGACGGCACCAAGGACATCGATAGAAGCCATAATGATGTTAAAATTACTGCATAAACTTTATTGAAATAGATGATGACAAATCAAATTAAAATTTGAGCTTGATTTCTTTATTCGGGGGCTAAAAGTAGATTTTTAAATATCACTATTCATGTACTAATAGCCATTTGTCATCTAGTGACAGCTTTTCTATGGTTGTATAGTCTAGTCTTGATGGCAATTCTATTATAGAAAAATTAATTGAAAGTGTGTGTAATCAAAGAAATTTCATATTATATATTGGGAATATATCATATGCATTCAGAAGAAAGAGTAGTCGAAAAAACCAATATGTTGAATTTATCAATTAATTAATATATAGAAGGCATCTTGAACCACAACCAAGAATAAAATCATCTTAATCTTACAGTGTAAACAGAGGGAAATAAGAAGACTGACTAACAACTATCTAATCAACAGTGTACTGTTTAGCAATTAGTGAAAGATCGTCTAATGTCCATTGCCCTTATAAAAGAGAAAAATTACATGCAAAAAAGAAATATTAAAATAAAAAACCAAAGATATATAAGCATACCTGCTAACAAAGTACACGGAATTTCATGTCAATTTCTCTGCAAACTTTGGATCAAATAGATACAAAGGACTTTCTTCCCACTCAATTACTCTAAGTTTAAAACGGGCTCATCAAGAAAATCCATTTCCTCATTATAGCGTCCCTTTATAGCCAAATTGAGGTTTCATGTCAGTTAAGCTTTTTTATTTACAAAGATGCTTAATGTTCAATTGATATTATATTAGTGCATTGGATCAGTTACAGACCCCTAGGCTTTTTCAATAAAATAAATGGTGATTTTTGTTGTTCAGGTGATATATTTGCGGAAGAGAGTGACCAGTATGTTAGAAACTTTTGAGTTTCTTCAGTTATAACTTCCATACAAATGGATAAAATGAGTTATACTCATCATCAGAAGTGTAAAGAGGTTTTGGTAAAAAAGAAACGTGGGAAGAAATAAATGACATTAAAATGTAATGATATAAATATGATACACTATACTTAATTTTCTTCAAATTATGAAATAAGGGATAAAAGCCAAAATAAAATGAGAAAAAAAAGATGGACTTCCTTGAGCTTTGAGATGTGCCACGTCACCTTTTCTATTCATAAATATATATATATATATTATACTTGAGTGATTAATAAGGTCAGAAGGCATATAATTAATTATGGTTAAATGTAGAGGCGGAGCTAGCTTATTCGGTGCGCTTTTAGTTGAACTCAATTACTTTTACTTAAATATTGTGTTTGTAACAAATTTTTTATCAAATATATAAAAGTATTTAATTACAAACTCAGTAATTAAGACGAGCTATGAGTTTTGTAACAAATTCAGAACCCAAAAACTTCAAATCTTATTTCCGCTAGTTAAATATTTGAAGTCCATATGCATAAAATATATCATGCATCTATTGATTTAGTATAAACACCGAGTACATATTTTTAATTCTTTTTAAATAACTTTTAATTATTACTAATAATTTTAATTTATACTAGTACATTTTTCCTAATTTCTTATGATGTATTTTAAAATTTTAAAACGATAACATGTTGACGCTTAATTGAGATCGAAATTAGAAGATTTGATCATTGGCACGCAGTATTAAATCCTTCATCTATATCTATCTATCTATCTATCTATATCTATATATATATAGACTATATTAAAAGCACGAAGGTCCTAAGCGAAATGTTGTTCGTCTTTTTTATCCTTTAATAGTAGAGTTTACACTGGACAAAGTAGTCATTTTGTTATTTTCCTAATATTTAAAAATTTGAAATAGAATAAAATTTTGGTTATAATATATTTCCTTATTTAAACTAAATTCTTATATTTAGGACTTTTAAATAAGCGAAATGTCGTTCGTCTTTTTTATCCTTTAATAGTAGAGTTTACACGGGACAAAATGGTCATTTAGTTATATTCCTAATATTTAAGACTTTGAAATAGAATAAAATTTTGGTTATAATATATTTCCTTATTTAAACTAAAGTCTTATATTTAGGACTTTTAAATCAATTAAGATTTTAAAATCTATAAATCCTTTCCTTAATTATGTAACATAACTGTAAGAAAAAGAATATTCATACGCTTCTTAATTATGGAAAAAATTAACTTTTTCTTAATTATGTTTACAATATAATATTGTAGAAACTTGCATATAGTATAAATGTCACGATCCGGATTTTTTTACCCTCAGGAGTTGTGCTGGCGCCTACTAGTGGAAGCTAGGCAAGCCGACCATTTGCACAAATTACTTATTTCCCATTTTACTTCTTTAACAAGTGTGAATCAACAGTTATAAGCGAAAATTTAAAGCAAGCGGAAGAAACGATAAACTATATATATATATATATATATATATATATATATATATATATATATATATATATATATATATATATATATATATATATATATATATATATATATATATATATATATATATATATATATATATATATATATATATATATATATATATATATATATATATATAGAACTGGTGTCACGCTTCACAGACAATCTAGAATCACTACAAACAAGGTCTGAAAAATAAATAATGCATTGTTTCGAAAATATGTAAATGAAACAGGATGAAGGGATAGAGGGAGACGTCAGGGCCTGCGGATGCCTGCAGGACTACCTCGGAATCTCCGACTGGACTGAAGGCACACCCGAGCTAAGGTCTGAATGTTGCTGCTCCGGGATCTGCACACAGTGCAGAATGTAGTATCAGCACAACCGACCCCACGTGCTGGTAAGTGCCTGGCCTAATCCCGGCGAAGTAGTGACGAGGCTAGGACCAGACTACCATATAAACCCGTGCAGTTATATCATATACAGCGGAAAATAAAACAGAAATATACAATTAAGGATGGGAAGGGGGAATGTTGCGGGGAATATCATTTACCAACAGTAACTCAGAAGAAAAGTATAAAGAATAATCAAAAATTTGCGACAGAAAGAATAAGGAAACTCTAACCAATCAATAATCACTTTTATCATTTATTGTTGCGGCGCGCAACCCGATCCAAATATAATATTGTTGCGGCATGCAACCCGATCCAATTATAATATTGTGGTGGCGTGCAACCCGATCCAAATATAATATTATTGCGGCGTGCAACCCGATCCAAATATAATATTATTGCGGCGTGCAACCCGATCCAAATATAATATTGTTGTGGCGCGCAACCCGATCCCATTATATAGTTCAACACCAATCACAACAAGATCCAAATATACAATTCAATACCAATCACAAGAAAAGAGTCCCGACAAGGGAACAATAAGGAAAACAACACTATCCCGGCAAGGGAATCGACAATTTAAGTAAATACGTCCCGGCAAGGGAGTCAGCTATAACCAAACTTGTTCCAACATTTAACTTCACAAGAGAAACCTCATCTAGCACCAATACTCAAGCATAAGCAACTTCCACGAGAATAATCATAATTCTTGCCCGACATAGAAAAACAACAACTTAGGCATTCGTAGTACTTATTAAGAACACAAGGATTTCAATTTGAGACTCACAGGCATGCTTGACACCAACGTATAGATACTCGTCACCATACCTATACGCCGTACTCAACAAATAACACATAGCAAATAGGACACAACTCTTAATCCCTCAAGCTAAGGTTAGACCAAACACTTACCTCGATGCCACGAACACAATTCAAGTCTCAACTATCGTTTTACCTCTTGATTCCACCACCAATTCGCTCGTATCTAGCCACAAGTTACTTAATTACATCAATAAATGCTAAATGAATTAATTCTAATGCATGAAAATAAGTTTTCTAATGTTTTTCCCAAAAAGTCAAAAATCGCCCCCGGGCCCACATGGTCAAAACCCGAGGTTTGAACCAAAACCCGGTTACACATTCCCCCACGAACCAAAATATATAATTTGTTTTGAAATCGGACCTCAAATCGAGGTCTAAATCCCCAAAATTTAAAAAATCTAGATTCTACCCAAAATACCCAATTTCCTCCATGAAAATCATTGATTTTGAATTGAAATCATGTGAAAAAATGTTAAAGATTGAAGAAAACTAGTTAGAAACGACTTACAATCAATTTGGAAGAGAAATTGTCTTTGAAAAATCGCCCAAGAGTGTTTTGGTTTTGAAAGAGTGTGAAAAATGGTTGAAATGCGTCTAAGTTATGAATTTACAGGTTGCTGGTATCGCAATTGCGACTAGGGTTCGCAATTGCGAACCCAGAAGTCTGTTACTCTCGCATTTGCGAAGTCGCTTTTGCGATAAAACTGTCGCATTTGTGACACTGAGGAAATCCAGGCCACATCGCAAATATGATGGCCCTTTCGCATTTGCGACCCCAAGGCAGACCAGGTCCTTTCGCATTTGCGGCGGTTTTTCTCGCATTTGCGAGCCAGGCTTCGCATTTGCGAAGCCTGCAGACCTAATCATACCAGCTGAAAAACCTGCAATTTCCTAAGTCCAAATTCCTCTTCGTGGCCTATCCAAAACTCATCCGAGCCCTCGGGGCTCCAAACCAAACATGCACACTAACCTAAAAACATCATACAGACTTGCTCGTGCATTCAAATCACCAAATAACATCAACAACTATGAATTTAGCATCAAAATCATGAAATCACTTAAAAACATCAAATTTTTCAATTTTCTCAAATAAGGTCCGATTCACGTCATTTCAAGTCCGTTTCTTACAGACTCAACTTAAATCGCATATAAGACCCGTACCGGGCTCCAGAACCAGAATACGGGCCCGATACCACCAAGTTTTAACCACATTTCATTTCCAAAACCCATAAGTAATTCCAAAAAACAATTTTCTTTAAAAATTTATTTCTCGGGCTTGGGACCTCGAAATTCGATTCCGGGCATACGCCCAAGTCCCATATTTTCCTACGGACCCCCCAGGACCGTCAAATCACGGGTCCGGGTCTATTTACCTAAAATATTGACCGAAGTCAACTTAAATTCATTTTAAAGGCAAAATTCATCATTTTTCATAGATTTTCACATAATGGCTTTCTGGTTACGCGCCCGGACTGCGCACGCAAATCAAGGTAAGACCGAAAGGGGTTTTAAGGCCTCAGAACACAGAATTTATTTTTATTAAAACAAGTGATGACATTTTGGGTTATCATATTCTCCACCTCTAAAATAACCGTTCGTCCTCGAACGAACATAAGAAGGAAGTACATGAGTCGGGGAAAAGATGGGGATAACAGCTCCACATATCGGACTTGGACTCCCAGGTCGATGCCTCAGCAGGCTGACCTCTCCACTGAATACGAACAGGAGGAAAACTCTTCGACCTTAACTAACGAACCTGCAGGTCTCGAATAGCTACCGGCTCCTCCTCACAGGACAAGTCCTTATCCAACTGGACAGTGCTGAAATCCAATATGTGGGATAGATCGTCGTGATACTTCCGAAGCATGGACACATGTAACATTGGATGCACGGCGGATAAGCTCGGCGGCAATGCAAGTCTGTAAGCCACCTCTCCCACTCGATCAAGAATCTCAAACGGGCCAATGAACCTAGGGCTAAGCTTGCCCTTCTTTCCAAATCTCATCATGCCCTTCATAGGTGACACTCGAAGCAATACCCGTTCACCGACCATGAATGCCAAATCATGAACCTTACGATCAGCATAACTCTTTTGCCTGGACTGCGCTGTACGGAGCCTATCTTGAATGATCTTGACCTTGTCCAAGGCATCCTGTACTATATCAGTACCCAACAACCGAGCCTCCCCCGGCTCAAACCATCCAACCGGTGACCGACACCGCCTTCCATACAAAGCCTCATAAGGAGCCATCTAGATACTCGACTGGTAGCTGTTGTTGTAGGCAAACTCTGCTAAAGGTAAAAACTGATCCCACAAGCCTCCAAAGTCAATGACACAAGCTCAGAGCATATCCTCCAAAATATAAATAGTCCACTCGGACTGCCCGTCCATCTGAGGATGAAATGATGTGCTCAACTCAACCCGTGTGCCCAACTCTCGTAGAACTGCTTTCCAAAAATGTGAGGTAAACTGCGTACCTCGATCTGAAATGATAAACACGGGCACACCATGAAGACGAATAATCTCCCGGATATAGATCTCAGCTAACCTCTCGGAAGAAATGGAGACTGTCGCAGGAATGAAATGTGCTGACTTAGTCAGCCTATCAACAATAACCCACAATGCATCGAACTTCCTCTGAGTCCGTGGGAGTCCAACAACGAAGTCCGTAGTGACACGCTTCCACTTCCACTCAGGGATCTCAATCTTCTGGAACAAACCACCGAGCCTCTGATGCTCGTACTTAACCTACTAACAGTTCAAACACCGAGCCACATATGCAACAATATCCTTCTTCATTCTCCACCACCAATAATGATGTCGCAAATCCTGACACATCTTAGCGGTTCCCGGATGAATAGAGTACCGGGAACTATGGGCCTCCTCTAAAATCAACTCTCGGAGTCCATCTACATTAGGCACACAAACTCGACCCTGCAATCCCAAAAATCCATCATCTCCTAAGGTAACCTGCTTGGCACCTCCGTGCTGCACCGTGTCTCTAAGGACACACATATGAGGATCATCATACTGCCGATCGCGGATATGCTTCAATAAAGAAGAACGAGCAACTGTGCAAGCTAACACACGGCTTGGCTCAGAAACATCCATCCTCACGAACTGATTGGCCAAAACCTGAACATCCAAAGCAAGCGGTCTCTCACCGATTGAAATATAAGCAAGACTGCCCATACTGCTGACTTCCTACTCAAAGCATCGGCCACCACATTGGCCTTTCTCGGATGATATAATATGGTGACATCATAGTCCTTTAATAGCTCCAACCACCTTCTCTGCCTCAAATTTAGCTCTTTCTGCTTGAACAAGTACTGTAGACTTTTATGATCCGTGAACACCTCACATGCCATGCCATACAGAAAATGCCTCCAAATCTTCAACGCATGAACAATGGCTGCTAACTCCAAATCATGAACCGGATAGTTCTTCTCATGAATCTTCAACTACCGTGAAGCATAGGCAATGACCTTGCCATCCTGCATCAACACTGCACCAAGTCCAATACGAGATACATCACAATAAACTATATATGGCCCTGAACCTGTGGGCAAAACCAACACTAGTGTTGTAGTCAGAGTTGTCTTAAGCTTTTGAAAGCTCGCCTCACACTCGTCCGACCACCTGAACTGTGCACCCTTCTGGGTCAACCTGGTCATCGGGGTTGCAATAGACGAAAACGCCTCCATGAACCGACGATAGTAGCCTGCCAGTCCCAAGAAACTCCGGATCTCTGTAGCTGATGTTGGTCTAGGCCAGTTCTTGACTGCCTCTATCTTCTTCGGATCAACCTGAATACCCTCTGCTGACACAACATGACCCAGGAATGCAACTAAACTCAACCAAAATTCAGACTTTGAAAACTTGTCATACAATTGACTGTCCCTCAAAGTTTGAAGAACCACTCAAAGATGTTGCTCGTGCTCCTCCCGGCTGCGGGAATAGATCAAAATATCATCAATGAAGACTATCACGAACCAATCCAAGTAAGTCCTGAACACTTGGTTCATCAAATCCATAAAAGTTGATGGGGCATTTTTTCAACCCGAATGATATCACCAAGAACTCATAATGCCCGTACCGAGTGTGGAAAGCTATCTTAGGGACATCAGATGCCTTAATCCGCAACTGATGGTAGCCAGATCTCAAGTCAATCTTCGAAAATACCTTGGCACCCTGAAGCTGATCAAACAAATCATCAATCATCGGCAATTGATACTTATTCTTGATTGTAACCTTGTTCAACTACCGGTAATCTATACACATTCTCATTGATCCATCCTTCTTCTTAACAAACAACACTGGCGCACCCCAAGGCGAGACATTAGGTCTAATAAAGCCTTTTTCAAACAAGTCTTGCAATTGCTCATTCAACTCTCTCAACCCATGCGGGGCCATACGATACGACGGAATAGAAATGGGTTAAGTGCCCTGAGCCAAATCAATATATAAGTCAATATCCCTATCGGGTGACATATCCGGCAGGTCTGAAGAAAATACCTCAGGAAACTCACAAACAACAGGCACAGAATCAATAGAAGGAATCTCGGTAATAGAATCACGAACATAGGCCAAATAGACAAACACCCCTTCTCGACCATATGCCGAGCCTTCATATATGAGATAACACTATGAGTAGAATGACCAAGAGTCCCTCTCCACTCTAAACGAGGTAAACCCGACAAGGCTAAGGTCACAGTCTTGGCATGACAGTCCAAGATAGCATGGTAAGGTGATAACTAGTCCATCCCCAATATGACATCAAAATCAACCATGCCTAGAAGTAACAAACCTACACGAGTCTCAAGACCCCCAATCACAACTATACACAAACGATGGACTCGATCTACCACAATAGAATCACCCACCGGGGTAGACACATATACAGGAGCACTCAAAGAATCACTAGACATGACCAGATATGGTGCAAAATAAGATGACATATAGGAGTATGTAGATCCTGGATCAAATAAAACTGAAGCATCTCTACTACAAACCAGAACACTACCTATGATAACTGCATCAGAAGCCTCAGCCTCGGGCCTGGTTGGAAGAGCATAACATCGGGGCTGGGCCCCACCACTCTAAACTACATCTCTAGGACGGCCTGCTGCTAGCTGGCCTCCACCTCTAGCTGCCTGACCTCCACCTTTAATACCTCTACCTCCACCTCTACCCCCACCCCTAGCTGGTGGAACGGGTGATGGAACACCTGGTGTCTGAATCATAGCACAGGAACCTTGCTGCTGCGACTGAGTACCCACCAACCTTGGACAAGCCCTCCGGATATGACCATACTTACTGCACTCAAAGCATCCACTTGAGAGTTGTGGCTGAAGAAATTGAGACTGACCCTAGCGACCTGAACGACCACCCCAAAAACTCTAGAGCGGTGGTGCACTGATAGGAGCTGGTGGTGCACTGTAGGACTGCTGATCAGAATACTGCATATGAGAACCACGACCACCAGAAGCACCATGAGAAACCTAACGTGCTGACCGAAAAGGCCTAGGAGGATGGCCCCTACCATACGAATCCCTGCCTCCGGACGAGGCACCACTGAATCTTCCTAAATGACGAGGCCTCTTGTCAAACGCCTGACCACCCCCCTGTAATAGAACCATCTCAACTCTCCAAGCCACATTGGCCGCCTCCTGAAAAGAAATCTCACTCCCCGTATCCTTAGCCATCTGAAGTCGAATAGGCTAAATGAGTCCCTCAATGAACCTCCTCACCCTCTCTCTCTCTCTCTCTCTCTCTCTCTCTCTCTCTCTCTCGATGGGGAGTATGATAAGAGCATGGCGGGCCGAGTTGATGAATTTGGTCTCGTACTGAGTGACAGTCATAGAACCCTATTGAAGACGCTCAAACTGCCTCCAATAGATCTCTCTCTAAGTGATAAGGAGAAACTTCTCGAGAAATAACTAAGTAAACTGCTCCCAAGTCAAAGCTGGTAATCCAGCTGGTCTAGCCAAACAATAATCTCTCCACCAAGTCTTGGCGGATCCAGACAAGCGAAAAGCAGCAAAGTCGACCCCATTGGTCTCCACTATCCATATGTTCCTAAGAACCTCATGATAGCTGTCTAGATAATCCTGGGGATCCTTAGAAGATGCACCGCTGAAAGTAGTAGTGAAGAGCTTGGTGAACTTGTCCAATCTCCACAAAGTATCGGCATACATAGCTGCTCCATCACCGGTCTGAGCTACCACACCCGAGTGAACTGCTCCAACTGGCTGAGTTGTTGGAGTCTAAAACTGGGGAGCCATCTGCTCCGGAGTGCGAGTAGTAGGAGTTTGGGATCCTCCTCCAAGCCTGAGAGACAGCTGGTGCTACAGGAAGCAAGCCTGCCCGGGTGACACTCTCCATAAGGACCACTAGACGGACCGGAGCATCTTAGAGTATTGGGGTAGCAATAAACTCCTCTGGGACCTGAGCTAGGCCCACCGGAACTGCCTGGGCCAGAACCTCATCATCAAAGTCAACCCGAGGCTCTGTAGCTGGTGCTGCTGCTTTGGGCTGAGCTCTGCCCCCACCTCGGCCTTTAGCATAGCCTCGGCTTCACCCTCTGCCCCTCGTGGGAGCTAGGGGGGCTGCTGATCGGTGGATGAGAAAGCACGTGTTCTCGCCATCTGCGAAAGAATAGAGTAGAAATTCAATTAGCATTGAGAAACCAAACCGCACGACAAGAAAGAATAGATGTGAAGTTTGTCCTAACTCTATAGCCTCTGGGGGATAAATACAGACGTCTTCGATCCCTCAAACTCTACTAAGCTTGTGTGTGAATTGTGAGACCCATGTAACCTAGAGCTCTGATACCAACTTGTCACGATCTGGATTTTTCCACCCTCAGGAGTCATGATGGCGCCTACTATTGGAAGTTAGGCAAGCCGACCATTTGCACAAATTAATTATTTCCCATTTTACTTCTTTAACAAGTGTGAATCAATAGTTATAAGCGGAAATTTAAAGCAAGCAGAAGAAACGATAAACCATTTGAATATATATCCAATACAACGTCTTAAGCAAAAATCTACCCAGAAATGGTGTCACGCTTCACGGACAATCTAGAATCACTACAAACAAGGTCTGAAAAATAAATAATACACTATTTTGGAAATATGTAAATGAAACAGGATGAAGGGATAGAGGGAGACGCTGTTGATACCCAATTTTTCTCTGTATTTTTATATGCAAAATATCTTTCAAAATAGCATGTATATGCATATATAAGTATGTCCCAAGGTCCTATTATTTTTCTTAATTTTTCAAAGATTTTTAAGTCAATTTACTGCTCTGTTTTATCAAGGAAAACCCAATAATTGTCCCCAAATTTATTTTTTGGGGGATTTATTTATTGGATTCTCATGTTTATATTAAAATATAGCTAATATATTTTTCACACATTTTTAAAAATTTATTTGGTATTTTAAGGATAAAATTGCGTAATTGCAATATTAGCCATTTTTATGTTTAAATCCGTCTCATGTTTATAAAATGGGATTTTGTATTTTTAAATTGATAAGAATATGTTATAAGTCATTTTAGTGCTTTTAATTTGTTTTCAGAAATTTGTTTATTATTTTTTATAAATTAAATGGGGAAAAAGGGGCTATTTAGCTTATAGCCACATTTGGCCTAATTAAACCCAATACCCAACCCAAATTAAACCAACCCAAGACCCAAGCCCAATCCTAAATCTACCCGACCCAACCCGGACTAAATCCTGGCCGTTGATCATTTTTGATCAACGGTCCAGATCCGCCCTTACCAAATTAAACCAAACGACCCCCAAGACCCCTCTCATTCCTCACTCAACCGACTCTCTCTCTATCTCTCTATCTCTGGTTCTCTCTAGAACCTTCCCCCTTCCCCTCCTCTCCGATGAGTTCCATCCATCTTGGTTCCTCACGCTTGGTGGTTTCTCTAGAACCTCCTGGCCTGAATCCATGGTGGTTTCACCACCCACCAGCCTTCTATGGCTCGTCACGCTTGGTTACTGAAGTCTCATGACTTGACAACGAAGAGCTGGGTCCAGACCCTTGTTGATTCAAGTTTCACGTCCATCTCCGACCTTGCTCCGGCAAGCCATGTCTGTTTCAAGCCTGGCCTCGACTCCTCCTGCTTAAATCCAAGCCTTTCTCACCGTTTGGGTTTCTCTGAAACCCTAGCTTTTGAGTTTTTTCTTATCTCTGTAGATCTGTTCCATATCCATGTTTTCCCTAAGCTTTTAAACGATTTTCTGATATTTCTTTCAAAAGTTATGCTTTCAAAGCCTTTATTTTCCGATCTAGGGTTTTTAGATGTTTCTCTGATTTTTCTTTTTCTTTTGTGTGCTTCTTCTACTATGTTTGTTCTACTATGTTCTTTGTGTTTCTTCTACTACATTTCTTCTACTGTGTTATCATTAAGTTTCTACTACCATGTTCTTATCAGTTTCCTCAACTGTGTTTTTAAGTTTCTGCTACTGTGTTCTTAATCAGTTTCTTCTACTATGTTTCTCATTAGCTTCTTCTACTATGTTTCTTTTACTGTCTTGCATCTTTTACTATACTTCTCATGAGTTTCTACTACTAAAAGAGCATGCTAAGGGTCTCAGTTCCTTTCTGAAACCTTTGAACCTATTTCGATTAGTATCTTTTCCTTGATTGCTTGTCCTCTCACCTCTGCACTCGATTGATGGTAAAAACCTTAGAATTTGGGGGTTCATCTGTGTTTTGAAACCATTGGCTATGTGATTTGCTTGTGCTTCATCTCTGAACTTGCCTGATTTCAAAAACCCTAATCTTTTGGACCTATTTGAGTTCCTGGAGTTGTTTCATCTACTGCTTCATTAAGTTTCAAAATCATTGTTTCAATTTTGTTTCTTCATATGATTCTGACTTTTGCTAAAACTCTATAAGACCTTCCACTTGACCCTTTTCGCATGCCTGATACTTGTGTGCTCTTTATATGTGCTGAACTTCCCTCTAAAAGGGCTTTTATTTTTTGATTAATTTCAGACTTCCTTTTGTATAAGTTTGATTGATTTCTTTCCTTGTTTGCTGACTTCTCTGTTACTCGACTTAAGTTAAAAACTTTTCTCAGCTTTTCTGACTTGGTTCATTTATGGACCAGTGATTACAAAATCTCAGATCCTTGATTTACTGGCTACTAATTGATTTCTCTTACCTTATTTATGCAACCGTGTATTTCAAAGCTCTGCCCCTAAAATAAACTTCTATGTATTTACCCCTAATTGCCTACTTTGCACAAGATGTTTATTTGATTTCTTTCCTTAAATAGTTTTACCTTTTGAGTCTGTATTCCTTAATTAAAGGAAGTCTTGTGTTGATTGATTCTTAAGTGACATCCAGTTCTTTAATCGTTTTCTTACCTTATTTCTGTCTGTTTTTCACACTATAAATAAACGACTCTTTCATTAGTACACCATCATTCATAGTCTTTCTGAACTTACACTTACACACAATAGTATTCTCTTTTGTTGTCTGCACTGTGGCATGTTTACAAGGCCTATTGCTTTTCTCTATTTGTTTCTTTGAAACTGGTATATCCTGATTTAAGCTTTAGCACCACAATAAAGTGTTTATTTACTGCTTTCGTATCTATGTCTACTCACTGTTTCTATATAGTTCAACACTTACTTTAGCATGCTGATTTCTTTCTGCCTGTTCTATTCTAAATCCCAAACCCCTGCCCTCTATGTGTTTGAGCTATGGTTTAAAGCATGGCAATATGCAAATTATTTTCCATGAATTAAATTTGACCCCTTGGGATTCTAGTCTCTAAATAGTGTATTCTAATAGGCTTATGAGTATGCTGGCATTCTCCATTGCTGGGCATGCCCACAGCCTGCCCTTGCCTCTTTCAATTTTCCTATTCTCCCTGAACCCCTTATGTGTACTTATCTGTAGCTATTTCCCCCTCTTTTCCCCCTTTTAGAATTCTGTTTCTGCACTTGCACACTCTTCTAGTCTTTAAGTTCTGCCCCTCTCTTGTGAGCCTTGCCTTGGGATCCTTTGAGCCCCCTCTGAACTTGGAAACTTGAGGGCTGGCCCTTCCACACTGCACTTGTCCTAATCTGATAATACATTTGGGTGTGAGCATTGCCCGGAATCCTTTTTGAAGCTCTTAGGGAACTTTGACACACTCGAAGGGGAGAAAGGCTTTGGATCTTGATATTATGGAGTTGGTTTACCTCATATTTTAGACATGAAGTCTGAATCAGGCTCTCCTTTGGTTGTACTTTTATTTACATTTTTCTGATGTATTTTACTTTATTCTGGGCTGTAATAATTTGTAATAAACTCTTGGGGATAGCTAGTGAAAAAGGCGGGTAACTATGTATGCAAAGGGTAAATACCATGCCTATAGGTCATTCTAAATTCTGCAACTCTCATATAGAAATCATGCCTATAAGTCATCCTGAAATCTGCATGCATGTAGAAATCATTCTTATAGGAATCATGTCCATAAGTATGGAAATCTGAATTCTGCATATACATATAGAAAATATGCCTATAGGTCCAGACCCTTGTTGATTCAAGTTTCACGGCCATCTCCGGCCTTGCTCCAACAAGCCATGTCTATTTCGAGCCTGGCCTCGACTCCTCCTACTTAGATCCAAGCCTTTCTCACCGTTTGGGTTTCTTTGAAACCCTAGCTTTTGAGGTTTTTCTGATCTCTGTAGATCTGTTCCATATCCATGTTTTCCCTAAGTTTTTAAACGATTTTCTGATATTTCTTTCAAAAGTTATGCTTTCAAAGCCTTTGTTTTCCGATCTAGGGTTTTTAGATGTTTCTCTGATTTTTCTTTTTCTTTTGTGTGCTTCTTCTACTATGTTTCTTCAACTACGTTTCTTCTACTGTGTTATCGTTAAGTTTCTGCTACCATGTTCTTATCAATTTCCTCTACTGTATTTTTAAGTTTCTACTACTGTGTTCTTAATTAGTTTTTTCTACTATGTTTCTCATTAGCTTTTTCTACTATATTTCTTTTACTATACTTCTCATGAGTTTCTACTACTGAAAGAGCATGCTAAGGGTCTCAGTTCCTTTCTGAAACCTCTGAACCTGTTTCGATTAGTATCTTTTCCTTGATTGCTTGTCCTCTCACCTCTGCACTCGATTGATGGTAAAGACCCTAGAATTTGGGGGTTCATCTGAGTTTTGAGACCATTGGCTATGTGATTTGCTTGTGCTTCATCTCTGAACTTGCCTGATTTCAAAAACCCTAATCTTTTGGACCTATTTGAGTTCCTGGAGTTGTTTCATCTACTGCTTCATTAAGTTTCAAAATCATTGTTTCAATTTTGTTTCTTCATATGATTCTGACTTTTGCTAAACTCTATAAGACCTTCCACTTGACCCTTTTCGCATGCCTGATACTTGTGTGCTCTTTATATGTGCTGAACTTCCCTGTAAAAGGGCTTTCAATTTTTGATTAATTTGGGACTTCCTTTTGTATAAGTTTGATTTATTTCTTTCCTTGTTTGCTGACTGACCTATTACTCGACTAAAGTTAAAAACTTTTCTCAGCTTTTCTGACTTGGTTCATTCATGGACCGGTGATTACAAAATCTCAGATCCTTGATTTACTGGCTACTAATTGATTTCTTTTACCTTATTTATGCAACCGTGTATTTCAAAGCTCTGCCCCTAAAATAAACTTCTATGTATTTACCCCTAATTACCTACTTTGCACAAGATGTTTATTTGATTTCTTTCCTTAAATAGTTTTACCTTTTGAGTCCGAATTCCTTAATTAAAGGAAATCTTGTGTTGATTGATTATTAATTGACATCTAGTTCCTTAATCGTTTTCTTACCTTATTTCTGCCTGTTTTTCACACTATAAATACACGACTCTTTCATTAGCACACCATCACTCATAGTCTTTCTGAACTTACACTTACACGCAATAGTATTTTCTCTTGTTGTCTGCACTGTGGCCTGTTTACAAGACTTACTGCTTTTCTCTACTTGTTTCTTTGAAACTGGTATGTCCTGATTAAAGCTTTAGCACCACAACAAAGTGTTTATTTACTGCTTTCGTATCTATGTCTACTCACTATTTTTGTATAGTTCAACACTTACTTTAACATGCTAATTTCTTTCTGCCTGTTCTATTCTGAATCCCAAACCCCTGCCCTCTATGTGTTTGAGCTATGGTTTAAGGTATAGCAATATGCAAATTATTGTCCATGAATTAAATTTGATCCATTGGGATCCTAACCTCTAAATAGTGTGCTCTAACAGGCTTATAGGTATGCTAGCATTCTCCATTGCTGGGCATGCCCACAGCCTGCCCTTGCCTCTTTCAATTTTCCTATTCCCCCTGAACCCCTTATGTGTACTTATCTGTAGCTATTTCCCCCTCTTTTCCCCCTTTTAGAATTCTGTTTCTGCACTTGCACACTCTTCTAGTCTTTAAGTTCTGCCCCTCTCTTGTGAGCCTTGCCTTGGGATCCTTTGAGCCCCCTCTGAACTTGGAAACTTGAGGGTTGGCCCTTCCACACTGCACTTGTCCTAATCTGATAATACATTTGGGTGTGAGCATTGCTCGGAATCCTTTTTGAAGCTCTTAGGGAACTTTGACACACTCGAAGGGGAGAAAGGCTTTGGATCTTGATATTATGGAGTTGGTTTACCTCATATTTTAGACATGAAGTCTGAATCAGGCTCTCCTTTGGTTGTACTTTTATTTACATTTTTCTGATGTATTTTACTTTATTCTGGGCTGTAATAATTTGTAATAAACTCTTGGGGATAGCTAGTGAAAAAGGCGGGTAACTATGTATGCAAATGGTAAATACCATGCCTATAGGTCATTCTAAATTCTGCAACTCTCATATAGAAATCATGCCTATAAGTCATCCTGAAATCTGCATGCATGTAGAAATCATTCTTATAGGAATCATGTCCATAAGTATGGAAATCTGAATTCTGCATATACATATAGAAAATATGCCTATAGGTTCTTCTGAATCTTGTATATTCATTTTCATCTAGAAATCATATTCATAGGTTTTAAACAATCAACTGCATATAGATATCATGTTCATGTCTTAAAACAAATTCTGCCAGTTAGATACCATGTTTAGAGGTTAAAACCCGTCTTATGCATTTAGCTATCATGTTTGTAAGGTTTTTGCATATTTACCATGTCTATAAGGCTTCTGATCAACTACGCATAGAAAGCATGTCTATAGGAATTATTAAGCGAATCTGAATCACTTCATTCACGTCCAGAGCTAACCAGTAATAACAAGGATCATCATTTGCAGAACTCATGGCCTTCGTAAAAACTTGTTTTCTCTAATAATTCGACAACCTTTTTAACCAGTGTGTATTCAGTTTATTATTATTGCTTTCTGAATTCAGTAGATACCATGCCTATAGGATCCTTGTCCAACACTTAGGCAAGCCTTAGGGCAAAGTTATAAACTGAATCTGTGCTATTAACTACAACCAGCAGGCAGATCTAATTCGGGTTTCTTATCTAAATTATATAATAAATTAGTCTGCCTCAACCTTTAAGTTCTTAATCATACCATAAACAGTATGTGAAAGTCATGCTAATTATGTGCTTTCTTTGTTCAAGGAGGTATCTGAGCCTTTTCTTGTTATGTGCTTTCCCCCAACGTGCTATACATGTTTTTGTATGTCGCCTTAGAATTTTGCCTTTGAAACTACAAATAAGCCTAATATCATTCCTCCTTAGGATTAGTAGTCCTAAATGCCTCCGGGACTGATAGGATTGGGACGGGTAATAGCATGCAATAAGTAAACGAGACCATTCCCCGCTTTAATACCTTAACGGGTGGGAAAGGGTAGATATGGATGTGATGACCACACGGTAACGTCTCGTGTAACTCCTCACTGAGGAGTGATTACCGGATGTTGTGTGGGGTGATCCATATTATTAATAAATCTAGGACCTCTCTTTTTCCCTTTGTTTCTTTGTTTCTTCTAAAGATTTCAAACTATTTCTTTTAAGAAAATCAGCTTCCTTTTAATTCTTTCCAATTTTGTTTGTAACCATTATGTGAAAATCTCCTCTTATTTGAAGCTTTATTTGCCTACATGTTATTTGCACCTAAATTCACAACAATAGTCTGGCCGGGAACCACACTAGTGGATCCTGAGGGGTGCCTAACACCTTCCCCTTGGGATAATTTCAAGCCCTTACCCAATCTCTGGTTACTCAAATCAAACCTTCTTGGTGTCCTAATGCACCTTAATTATTAGGTGGCGACTCTTCAATTCAAACCCAAAAATTCCCAAAAAAGGGAATGAGTTGTCCTCCTAAATGTCACAAACCCGATTTTGCGAGAAAAAGGGGGCATGATAGATGCCAGGGCCTGCGGACACCAGCAGGATTACCTCGGAATCTCCGACTGGACTGAAGGCAGCCACCCGAGCTAAGGTTCGAATGTTGCTACTCCGGGATCTGCACACAGTGTAGAGTGTAGTATTAGAACAATCGACCCCATGTGCTGGTAAGTGCCTGACCTAACCCCGATGAAGTAGTGATGAGGCTAGGACCAGACTACCATATAAATTTGTGCATCTATATCATATATAGCGGAAAATAAAACAGAAATATACAATTAAGGATTGGAGAGGGGCATGCTGCGAGGGAATATCATTTACCAACAGTAACTTAGAATAAAAGCATAAAGAATAATCTAAAATTTGCGGCAGAAAGAATAAGGAAACTATAACCAATCAATAACCACTTTTATCATTTATTGTTGTGACGCGCAACCCAATCCAAATCATAAAAAATATTGTTGCGGCGTGCATCCCAATCCAAATATAATATTGTTACGGCGTGCAACCCGATCCAATTATAATATTATTACGGCGTGCAACCCGATCCCAATATACAATTCAACACCAATCACAAGAAAAGAGTCCCGACAAGGGAACAATAAGGAAAACAACACTATCCCGGCAATGGAATCGACAATTTAAGTAAATACGTCCTGGCAAGGGAATCAGCTATAACCAAACTTGTTCCAACATTTAACTTCACAAGAGAAACCTCTTCTAGCACCATTACTCAACCATAAGCAACTTCCACGAGAATAATCATAATTCTTGCCCAACATAGAAAATCAACAACTTAGGCATTCGTAGTACTTATTAAGAATACAACGATTTCAATTTGAGACTCATGGGCATGCTTGACACCAATATATAGATACTCGTCACCATACCTATATGTCGTACTCAACAAATAACACATAGCAAATATGACACAACTCCTAATCCCTCAAGCTAAAGTTAGACCAAACACTTACCTCGATGCCACGAAAATAATTCAAGTCTCAACTATCATTTTACCTCTTGATTCCACCACCAATTCGCTCGTATCTAGCCACAAGTTACTTAATTACATCAATAAATGCTAAATAAATCAATTCTAATGCATGAAAATAAGTTTTCTAATGTTTTTCCCAAAAAGTCAAAAATCGCCCCGGGCCCACATGGTCAAAACCCAAGGTTCGAACCAAAACCCGATTACCCATTCCCAAACAAACCCAAATATATAATTTATTTTGAAATCGGACCTCAAATCGAGGTCCAAATTTCCAAAATTTGAAAAACCTAGGTTCTACCCAAAACACCCAATTTCCCCCATGAAAATCATTGGTTTTGAGTTGAAATCATGTGAAAAGATGTTAAAGATTGAAGAAAACTAGTTAGAAATGACTTACAATCGATTTGGCAGAGAAGTTGTCTTTGAAAAATCGCCCAAGAGTGTTTTGGTTTTGTAAGAGTGTGAAAAATGGTTGAAATGCGTCTAAGTTATGAATTTACAGGTTGCAGGTATCACAATTGCGACCAGGGTTCGCAATTGCGAACCAGAAGTCTGCTACTCTCGCATTTGCGAAGGGACTTTCGCATTTGCGAAGTCGCTTTTGCAATAAAACTGTCGCATTTTGTGACACCGGGGAAATCCAGGCCACATCGCAAATGCGATGGCCCTTTTGCATTTTCGACCCCAAGGCAGACCGGGTCCTTTCGCATTTGCAGCGTTTTTTCTGGCATTTGCGAGCCAGGCTTCGCATGCAGACCCGATCATACCAGCTGAAAAACCTGCAATTTCCTAAGTCCAAATTCCTCTCCGTGGTCTATCCAAAACTCATCCGAGCCCTCGGGGCTCCAAACCAAACATGCACACCAATCTAAAAACATCATATGGACTTTCTCGCGCATTCAAATCGCCAAAATAACATCAACAACTATGAATTTAGCATCAAAATCATGAAATCACTTAAGAACACCAAATTTTTCAATTTTCTCAAACAAGGTTCGATTCACGTCATTTCAAGTTCGTTTCTTACTCAATTTTCCAGACTCAACTTAAATCACATATAAGACCTGTATCGGGCTCCGAAACCAGAATACGGGCCCGATACCACCAAGTTTCAACCACATTTCATTTCCAAAACTCATAAGTAATTCCAGAAAATAATTTTCTTTAAAAATTCATTTCTCGGGCTTGGGACCTCGGAATTCGATTCCGGGCATACGCTCAAGTCCCATATTTTCCTACGGACCCTCCAGGACCGTCAAATCATGGGTCTGGGTCCGTTTACCTAAAATATTGACCGAAGTCAACTTAAATTCATTTTAAAGGCAAAATTTATTATTTTTCACAGATTTAATGGCTTTTCGGCTACGCGCCCGAACTACGCACGCAAATCGAGGTACGACTAAAAGGGGTTTTAAGGCTTCAGAACACAGAATTTATTTATTTAAAACAAGTGATGACCTTTTGGTCATCACAATAAATAAGCTTACTCCTTACGCCTTTAAATTATAATTTTGAACTTTTATATATCTTATGCATTTTGAACAAAAAAATTAAATTATTAAAATATTATAATTTTTGAAATTTTGTATATCTTATATGTTTTGAAAAGGAAAATTTAATTATTAGAATATTTATAATTAATATCGTGATTGAGGAAAACCCAAAGTAAAAAGTGAGGAAAAAATTAACTGAAAGCTTGATCAAAATGTTCTGGCCTTTAAATTTTACTTAAGTATGCAGTAATCATCAAGAGCTCTATTGAGTATTTCAAGCAAGCAAATTTTAATTAATTTTAAAGTCCTAAAAAGTATTATTTGAGATTATTATTGAACAATGTTAGATAATTTTCTTCGTTTGAATACTTACTAATGTTTGGAAAAAATTAATTTTTTAAATTAGGACTTTGAAATCAACTAAATTTTATCTGTTAGATTTATTCTTATTTGAATTATCAAATCATAATGTATAAGATTTTAAAATCAATTAATATAAAATATGTTCTTATTAGAACTATATAGCATAAATATAATTCTTATAAAATCTTTTACACTGTGTTGACTATGCGTTGACGAATCATACTCAAATTAAATACCAGACGAACATAATACTTTCATCTTTCATATTTTTATCCCCTTTGTAGATGTTTATGATTCTTTTTCCAGCATAAAAATATTTTTTTAATTTTTTTTGGGTATTAATATTAATAACAAATCAAAATTATAAATGTAGGTAAATACATTGGAATACATTTCCAACAACACAAGAAAGATTTGAATCA
Source organism: Nicotiana tabacum (assembly GCF_000715075.1). Lineage (NCBI taxonomy): Eukaryota > Viridiplantae > Streptophyta > Magnoliopsida > Solanales > Solanaceae > Nicotiana > Nicotiana tabacum. The sequence goes on from NC_134084.1 coordinate 156,984,029, forward strand.
CGTTGGATTGAGCGCGTGTTTAAATTCTTGTTCCCTAAACAATATTATCACTGCATGTACACCACTGAGTATAGTTGCTGAAATAGAAAATTTCATCGATCAGTACTTCTCATGTCAAGTACATTTTATCCTTCAAATGACTAATTTCTCCTGATTTATTTAATTGAAAGTGCTCAAATTCTTAATTATTGTAAGATTCTTCCTAAATATTAGAGGAAGGACCATGAAAGATATTATAGTTTATTTTATATGGTCTAACTAAGGAATTTTTTTTATCTAAAGTAAAAATTTAATTAATTTTAAAATTATAAATATTAGGACTTTTAATGTCACGACCCCAAATACCGGTCGTGATGACGCCTATCACATTACTAGGCAAGCCAACCAATTAATTAACCATAACCTTTTTTTTCCTTTAACAATAAGCCATTTTCTAACATAGGTTTTAAATACCAATTTTCATTATAACATTTAAAGCAACAGAAAATATACAGAAGTCGAATAAACAGGGAAACTACACAGCCCCATAATCTGGTGTCACGAGTCTAGAGCCTCTAAATATATAAGTCTTACTGTCTAATACATAAAAAGTCTAAAATGCGGAAAAAACAAGGATAAAAGGAAGAAAGCAGGGCTGCGGACGCCATGCAGCTACCTTGCAGTCTCCGGTAAACTCTGACAATACTGAGGACCCTCACTCTGCCGCTCGGGCACCTGGATCTGCACACAAGGTGCAGGGAGTAATGTGAATATGCCAACTCAGTAAGTAACTAAAGTAAATAAAGTCAGAAAGTAGTGACGAGCAGTTAAAAATCATATAACTGAAGAAAACAAAATGATAACAGGTCAACTTCACAGTTTAAAACCAGTTTTGTCGTAAAACCATCAAATTTCAGTTAAACACTTGAAATCATATACTTAGCAATTTTTTCAACAGAGGATCATTTTAAAAGAAGAGTGAAGTCAGTAAAAATATCATAACTGGGCTCCTCGGGCAAGGTATCACTCAGAATATGGCCTCTCGGGCAGCCTCTCAGTCACTTGAGACTCAACTCTCGTCACTTAATACTCGCTCTCAGCACTCAGGCTAATTAGTATCTCATAGTAATAGAAATCATAGTAACCGCTACGGCATGCATCCCGATCCGTCATTTATAGTTGACTACGCTCACTGGGGGTGTACAGACTCCAGAGGGGCTCCTACAGCCCAAGCATCATATCGCTGCGGCGCACAGCCCGATCTAATATATATATCGCTGCAGCGTGCAACCCGATCCATATAAGTATCGTTGCGGCGTGCAGCCCGATCCATAATATATACATATAATATCCTCACTATTAGGTTTTCAACCTCTCTCAGTCATTAACCTCTCAGCCTCTCGGGCGCAACAATAGAAATTAGGGAACTCAGCCCAAACAGTCCTCACAATTAGAAGTGGAGTGATAAAACCAGTTTTAAACATTTAAACAGGTAAAACATGATTGAGGATATGCTTTCAACAAGTAAAGTGAGGAAAAACAGTAAAGATGTCCCTCAGGGTCTCAACAGGTCGGCACAAGGCCCGAAACACGACATACATCCCATAATATAGTATAAATAGCTAAAGTACAGAATATCATAAGGTTCCAAACCAAATATGCAGCTTAATAGTCGCTACGGGACGGACCAAGTCACAATCCCTACCGGTGCACGCCCACATGCTCGTCACCGAGCATGTGCGTCACTGCATTTACCAAAACAAGTCAACTACCAGGGTTTGTACCCTTAGTTCCAGATTTACAATGGTTACTTACCTCAAACCAGTGAAAATACTACTCCGTGACGCCTTTGCCCCTCGAATAGGCCTCCACTTGTGTCGAATCTACCCAAAATCAGAATCACGTCGTCAAAATATGCTAAAGGAATGAAGCCAAGCGAAAACAATCAAATAATACCAAAAATCTCGAAATTGGCCAAACCTGACCCCCGGGCCCATGTCTCAAAACTCGATAAAAATCACATCACCGGAATCCTTATCCTCCCACGAGTCTATACATATCAAGAACACTAAAATCGGAGTCCAAACGACGCCTCAAATCCTCATTTAAAGTCTATAAATCTCAAGCCCTAATTCCTCAATTTTAGGCTTAGATTCCATGATTTATTAGGTGGAATTCACATTAGAATCGAGTTTTAAGTCCTAAAATCTTACCTCAAAGTGATTCTCCTTGAATCCCTCTTCAATCTCCTTCAAAAAGCTCCACAAACGACCAATAATGGAAGAAATAAACTCCACATTCGCGGACAAGACGACCTTTTAAACCTTCTGCCCAGGCCTATTTTCCTTCATCGCGATCGCGGGAAATCCTTTGCGAACGTGAAGCACAAATTCTCAGCTCCCAAAAATTACTCTATGCGAACGCGTACAATCAGCTGCAAATGCGATGCTCAGGCAACTAACTCTACGCAATCGCGGACTGCCTACCGCGTTCGCAATGAACAAATTCAAGCCCAGACCCCAGGTTCACTTAACTCTATGCAAACGCGACCCACTCCACGCGTTCACGTTCAACAACTTCCTCACCTCTATGCGATCGCAACCCAACCTTTGCGATCTCGAAGAACAAACTAGACTGCACCTCAAAAGTTTCTATGCGATCGCATGAACCCTTACGCGATCGCAGAGAAGGAATCTCTGCAACAACTGAACCTGCAATTCTGCAACTTCTCCAAGGCTTGAAATGGTCCGTTTGACCATCTGAAACTCATCTGAGGCCCTCGGGACCTCAACCAAAGGCACTAACATATCCTAAAATCTCATTCAAACTTGTTCCAACCTTCGGAACGCTCAAAACAACATCAAAACACCGAATCACATTGGATTCAAGCCTAAATATTCCAAAATCTTCAAAATTACGCTTTTGATAAAAAACCCAACTAAACCATGTCCGAATGACCTGAAATTTTGCGCGTACATCCCAAATGACCAAACAGAACTACTACAACTCTCGAAATTCCATTTCGACCCCTATATAAAAATCTCGCCTACCAACCGGATATCGCCAAAATACCAACTTTGCTAATTCAAACCTAAATCTACTCTGAACCTCCAAAACTCATTCCGATCATGCTCCTAAGTCACAAATGACCTCCCAAAGCTAATCGAACCATCAAAACTCACATCCGAGCCCTCTAACATTTAAGTCAACATCCGATTGATTTTTCCAACTTAAGCTTCCTTAAAAGAGACTAAGTGTCTCAAACCTTACCAAAAACATGCCGGATTCGATCTGACCAACCCGATACCACGTAACACGGATAAACAAAGCATAAAGAAGCAGAAATAGGGGAAACAGAGTGGTATATCATGAGACGACCGGCCGGGTCATCACATCCTCCCCAACTTAAGCAAATGTTCGTCCTCGAACGAGTCAAGAAACATACCTGAAGCCTCAAACAAGTGAGGATATCTGCTCCGCATCTCCCGCTCGATCTTCCAGGTAGCCTCCTCCACGGGCCGACCTTTCCACTGCACTCACTGAAGCTACATCCTTTGACCTCAACTTTCGAACCCGATGACACAAAATAGCTACTGGCTCCACATCATAAGTCAGATCATCATCCAACTGAACCGTGCTGAAATCCAAAACATGAGATAGATTCCCAATATACTTCCGGAGCATAGAAACATGAAATACCAGATGCACACTCGACAAGCTGGGTGGTAAAGCAAGCTCATAAGCCACCTCCCCAATCCACCGAAGCACCTCAAAAGGCCCAATGAACCGAGGACTCAATTTCCCTTTCTTACCAAATCTCATAACCCCCTTCATGGGCGAGACCTTCAACAGAACCTTTTCACCAACCATGTAGGACACATCTCGAACCTTCCGATCAGCATAACTCTTTTGCCTCAATTGTGCTGTACGAAGTCTCTCCTGAATCACCTTCACCTTTCCTAAAGCATCATGCACCAAGTCTGTCCCCAATAGTCTAGCCTCACGGGGCGCTAACCAACCAATTGGAGATCTACACCGTCTCCCATACTAAGCTTCATACAGCCATCTGAATACTCTACTGGTAGCTATTGTTATAAGCAAATTCTGCAAGCGGTAGAAACTGATCCCATAACCCTCCGAAATCAATGACACAAGCACGCAACATGTCCTTCAATATCTGAATAGTGCACTCGGACTGCCCGTGTGTCTGAGGGTGAAAATCCGTGCTCAACTCGACCTAAGTACCCAACTCTCGCTGCACAGACCTCCAAAACTGCGAAGTAAACTCAATGCCCCTATCTGAAATGATGGAAACTGGGACACCATGAAAACAAACAATCTCCCGGATATAGATCTCTACCAACCACTCTGAAGAATAGGTAGTGCACACAGGAATGAAGTGTGCGGACTTGGTCAGCCGATCCATAATCACCCAAATAGCATCAAACTTTCTCAAAGTCCGTGGAAGTCCCACAACAAAGTCCATAGTGATTCTCTCCCACTTCCACTCAGGAATATCCGTCTGTTGAAGCAAGCCACCCGGTCTTAGATGCTCATAGTTCACCTGCTGACAATTGAGACACTGAGCTACAAATCCCACAATGTCTTTCTTCATTCTTCTCTACCAATAATGCTACCTCAAATCCTGATACATCTTCGCGGCACCCGGATGAATGGAATACTGCGAGCTATGGGCCTCCTCCAGGATCGACTCCCAAAGCCTATCCACATTGGGCACACAAATCTGACCCTGCATCCTCAACACCCCATCATCACCAATAGTCACATCTCTAGCATCATCATGCTGAACTCTATCCTTAAGGACAAGCAAATGCGGATCATCATACTGGCACTCTCTGATGCAATCATATAAAGAAGACCGAGAAACCACACAAGCCAAAACCCAACTGGGCTCCGAAATATCCAACCTCACGAACCGATTGGCCAAGGCCTGAACATCAACTGCAAGAGGTCTCTCCCCAACTGGAATATATGCCAAACTCCCCATACTCACTTCCTTTCGGCTCAAAGCATCGGCCACCACATTGGCCTTTCCCGGATGGTACAATATAGTGATATCATAATTCTTAACCAACTCCAACCATCTCCGCTACCTCAAATTGAGATCCTTCTGTTTGAACAAGTGCCGTAGGCTATGATGATCAGTAAACATCTCACAAGACACACCATACAAGTAATGCTTCCAAATCTTCAATGCGTGAACTATGGTAGCCAACTCCAAATCATGAACGGGGTAGTTCTTCTCACGAGGCTTCAACTAACGAGAAGCGTATGGAATAACTCTACCCTCCTGCATCAATACACAACCAATGCCAACTCTCAAAGCATCACAATGCACGGTATATGAACCTGAAGCTGATGGCAAAACTAACGTTGGAGCTATGGTCAAAACTGTATTGAGCTTTTGAAAGCTCTCCTCACACTCGTCTGACCATACAAATGAAGCACCCTTCTGAGTCAACTTGGTCAAGGGTAATGCGATAGATGAGAATCCCTGAACAAAACGGCGATGATAACCCGCCAAACCAAGAAAGTTGCGAATCTCTATGGTTGAGGACGGTCTTGGCCAACTCTGAACCGCTTCTATCTTCTTTGGATCAACCTGAATCCCCTTGCTGGACACCATGTACCCCAAGAAAGTTACTTAATTGAGCCAAAACTCATACTTGAAGAATTTTGCATAAAGCTTCTCCTCCCTCAATCTCTGCAACACAACTCTCAAATGCTCCGCGTAATCCTCCTGACTACGCAAATACACCAGAATATCATCAATGAAGACTATGACAAACGAATCAAGATAAGGTTGGAACACACTGTTCATTAAATGCATGAATGTTACTGGGGCATTGGTCAGCCCAAAAGACATCATCAAGAACTCATAATGACCATATCGGGTCCTGAAAGCTGTCTTAAGAATATCCAAGTCCCTGATTTTCAACTGGTGATAACCTGAACGGAGATCAATCTTGGAGAACACTCTCGCTCCCTGAAGCTGGTCAAATAAATCATCAATGCGAGGCAAAGGATACTTGTTCTTAATTGTTACCTTGTTCAATTGCCTATAATCAATGCACATCCTCATAGTGCCATCCTTCTTCTTCACAAATAGAACCGGCGCACCCCAAGGTGACACACTAGGCCGAATGAACCCCTTATCAAGGAGTTCCTGAAGCTGCTCCTTTAACTCCTTCAACTCCGCTGGTGCCATACGATACGACAGAATAGAAATGGGCTGAGTGCCCGGCACTAGGTCAATACCAAAGTCAATATCCCTGTCCGGTGGCATGCCCGACAGGTCTGCAGGAAACACATTGGGAAAATTCCTCACAACTGGAACAAAATCAATATTGGGAGTTTCAGCACCGACATCCCTCACAAAGGCTAGATACGAAAGACAACCCTTTCCAACCATACGCTGGGCTTTGAAGAATGAGATCACTCTACTGGGAACATAACCAGTCACACCTCGCCACTCGATCCGTGGCACACCCAGTATAGCCAATGTGATTGTCTTGGCATGGCAGTCCATAATAGCACGACACGGAGATAACTAGTACATGCCCCAAATGATATCGAAATCCACCATACACAGTAATAACAGATCTACTCGGGTCTCCAGACCCCCAATAGTCACAACACATGACCGGTACACACGGTCTACGACAACAGTATCGCCCACTGGAGTAGATACATGAATAGGTGAAACAAGAGACTCATGGGGCATATCCAGATAACAGGCAAAGTATGATGACACATAAGAAAAGGTGGAACCCGGATCAAATAATACCGAGGCATCTCTGTGGCAGACTGAAACAATACCTAAAATTACGGCATCTAAAGCAACAACATCTGATCTACCCGGGAAAGTATAGAAACAAGCCTGACCACCACCTAATTGACCTCCCCCTCTAGGGCGACCCCTGGCTGACTGACCTTTACCCCTAGCTGGCTGGGCAGGTGGTGAAGTAACTGGAGCAGAAGTCGAGGGTTGACCCCTCTACTAAGACTGACCATCATGAAGATAAAGACACTGCCTCCTCATATGCCCGAACTCTCCACACTCATAACAACTCCCCGGTGCTGGAGATGGGGACTGAAGGGAACCCCTAGCACCAGAGTGACCAGTAGAAGGGCCTGACATCGAAGAACCCAGCACTGATGGAGCACAGGACGGACTCTAGGCTAGAAGGGCACTAGGTGATGAGTGGCCCTCATGAGAACTGTGTGAACCATGACCCGATGATGCCCCACGATAACCTGGGCGAGCTGAATGAGCCTGTCTGAATGGGAAACCTCTGCCCTGCTGGAACTGGCCCCTCGAAGGAGCACCACTAAAGCTACCAGATCCCCGAGGCCTCTTGGCCTCCCTCTCCTCTCGCTCCTGGTGGCGAACCGTCTCAATCTCACGGTTGATATCAACAACCTCCTCGAAAGTAGCACCTGTCACTCTCTCTAGTCATGAGAATTCGAAGCTAATATGTGAGACCATCAACAAATCTTATAATCCTCTCTCGATCTATGGGAACCAACCAAACCGCATGACGAGCTAACTCGGAGAATCGCATCTCATACTGCATCGCAGTCATCTCTCCCTGATGTAACTACTCAAACTGCCTGTGTAGCTCCTCTCGGCGAGACTATGGCACGTACTTCTCTAGAAAGAGAACAAAGAACTGCTGCCAGGTAATGGGTGATACACCAAGAGGCCTACGCCTCTCATACGCCTCCCACCAAGTGAAGGCAACCCCATAAAACTGAAAGGTAGTGAATGCTACACCAGTGGTCTCTAGAATCCCTACTGTACGAAGCATCCTCTAGCACTTATGCAAGAAACCCTAGGCATCATTGCCTTTTGCACCGCTGAAGGTCGTAGGCTGGAGTCTACCAAACCTCTCAAGTCGATGCTGCTCGTCGTCCAACATAACTGGTACTACAAACTCCTGAGCTAGTTAACCGGCTGGGCTAGAGGTACCCCCGGTGTCTGGAGTCCTTGCACAACCTGCTCAGGTGTGCGAGCAACGGGAGTCTAGGTGCCTCCCCCGACCTGAGAAGTAGCTGCGGCCATAGTAACTGAAACCGCTTGAGCCAAATCGATACACACTGATAAGATCTGAGATAAAGCCTCCTGAAGGACTGGAATCGTAAAGGGCACAACTGGTGCTGCTGTAGCGTCCAGAACTGGGACCTGATCTTGAACTGGGGAAACTGGTGGATCTGCAGGTGCTGCCCTAGCTGCTCTGCCCCTACTATGGCCTCGACCGCGTCCTCGGCCTCTAGTGGCCCCTGGTGGAAATGGTGGTCGTCTACCCCACCCGGTAGCACGTGTCCTTACCATCTGTGAGTGAATGGAATAATAGAAGTTTAGTATTCAGATCAACAAGTTCGCACGACAAGAATTTCAAGAATTTGAAGATTTTCCTAAAGGTTCTGCAGCCTTTCGAGGATAAATACAGACGTCTCCGTACCGATCTGCGAGACTCTACTAAACCGGCTCATGACTCGCGAGACCTATGTAACCTAGTCTCTAATACCAACTTGTCACGACCCCAAATACCGGTCGTGATGACGCCTATCACATTACTAGGCAAACCAACCAATTAATTAACCACAACCCTATTTTTCCTTTAACAATAAGCCATTTTCTAACATAGGTTTAAATACCAAATTTTATTATAACGTTTAAAGCAACAAAAAAATATACGGAAGTCTAATAAACAGGGAAATTACATGATAATTAGGGATTTTGACGCATTTTATACTCCTTTTTGCTCATGCTTTGATTAGAAACTCATACAAAATAGTCCTAAAAGGCTCATAAGTTGTGCTTGATTGCAGGTTTGATCAACAAAGTGACAATATGTCAAAGATCAGCTCAAAAGGAGTGAAACTTGCACAAGTACCAAAGATAAGACAAGCTCAGGCAAAATAGGTCCAGTGCGGCCGCACACCACTTTGTGCATTCCGCACTAGGAGGATCAGAGCGCAGGTATTCAGGCTAAAAGGAAATCTAGTGCGGTCCGCATTGGAGTCCATGCGGCCACACTACCATTCTGTGCGGTCCACAGAGCCAAGATTCATAGAAGTTGCAGTTTGGAGCTTTCAAGCCAATGCGGTCCGCAATCCATTTTGTGCGGACCGCACTAGAAGTCACCGCGGCCGCAGTCCATTCTGTGCTGTCCACGAAGCCTGTGTTCAGAGAGTTGGATTTTGGAGCCAAGAGTCCTAGTGCGGCCGCAGTCCATTCTGTGCAGTCTGCACTAACCCCGCAGGGGCGTTTTTGTCCAAATTTTTTAGCTTAGTATAAATAGATCCTCTTTCCATTTTTAGGTCATCAGATACTGTAATAGCATAGCTGCACTCGTGGGTCGACTTTTCTTGGTCATTTTTGGGCAACTTTAACTACATTTCATCATTGAATCATTGTATTTAGCTTAGCAATTAATTAATATGTGTTTATCTTCATCTATTTCTTGTTTTTCTTCTTTGAATATGAGTAGCTAAACCCCATAGCTAGGGTTGTGGCTCAACCCTAGTGTGGGTAATCGATAGATCTTGTATTTTAGGGCTAAATTGGTTATGGGTGTTTGACATTTGGGTTAATGTCATGGTTAATTGCTGAATTAGTGGTTGCAAACACTAGTTTGTGTTTAGTTGACTAGGGCTCTTCTTGAGAAAGAGAGTCTAAGTTTCCGAAATTGATCCAACAAGGAATTGGGGCGTACTCAAGAGATTGATAGCCCCAATTAAAGGGTTAAACCTCGAGAGAGAGTAATACCCGACTTGAACCCTAAGTTGATTGTGCAAATTAGCATACCTAGTCGGTCTTGAGAAAGTCAATTGGGCAAAATCACTTGAACCACCGAGAGGTGTAGAGTGGGTAAAATAGTGCAACGGTTATATCATACTCTTCAATCATGTCAATTGAACCTTAGACTCAAGTACCCGTCAATTGACCACCTAGGCGGATGTCACTACCATAGTGCCCTTTAAACTATTTGAACAACCCGTAACATTTAACTCTTAGCTTAATTTATAATTTGTAATTTGTTAAAAGTATAACTATAAAGAAAACCCCCAAAAATGATTAGAAGTGTAATTTGAAACATATACGCAATCCTAAACTAGATAAATACTCGACTCCATTTCTTGCTCTCTGTGGATGTCGACCCCGACCCAAAATCGGGTCAAAGCTGCTCCGACCCTCTCTCGCTACATAATTAGTAGTGCGGAGTAGGCCGCGATCACTTTTTGGCGCCATTGCCGGGGAGCTAACGGTTTTGGATATCTATTTATTTAGTTTTGTTTATTTTTCTTCTTTCCTTCTTTATTTGTTACTTGTTTGTGTCACTACTCAGGTTCTATAATGGCAGCTAACAATGCTAATGACCTTCTTGGAAACATGATTGCTGGGGAGGAGGTAGATGATGCTGGTAACTAGGGATTTTGATGCATTTTATACTCCTTCTTGCCCATGCTTTGATTAGAAACTCATACAAAATAGTCCTAAACGGCTCATAAGTTGTGCTTGATTGCAAGTTTGATTAACAAAGTGACAATATGTCAAATATCAACTCAAAAGGAGTGAAACTTGCACAAGTACCAAAGACAAGACAAGTTCAGGCAAAATAGGTCCAGTGCGGCCGCACACCACTTTGTGCGGTTCGCACTAGGAGGTTTAGAGAGTAGGTATTCAGGCTAAAAGGCAATGCAGCTGCACTAGAATTAGTGCGGTATGCACTGGAGTCCATGCGGCCGCACTACCATTCTGTGCGGTCTGCAGAGCCAAGATTCAGAGAAGTTGCAGTTTGGAGCTTTCAAGCAAATGCGGTCCGTAGTCCATTTTGTGCGGACCGCACTAGAAGTCACCGCGACCGTAGTCCATTCTGTGTGGTCCGTGAAGCCTGAGTTCAGAGAGTTGGATTTTGGAGCCAAGAGTCCTAGTGCAGCCGCAGTCCATTCTGTGCGGTCCGCACTAACCCCGCAGGGGCATTTTTGTCCAAATTTTTCAACTTAGTATAAATAGATCCTCTTTCCATTTTTAGTTCATCAGATATTGTAATAGCATAGCTGCGCTCATGGGTCGACTTTTCTTGGTCATTTTGGGAAACTTTAACTACATTTCATCATTGAATCATTGTATTTAGCTTAGCAATTAATTAATACGTGTTTATCTTCATCTATTTCTTATTTTTCTTCTTTGAATATGAGTATCTAGACCCCATAGCTAGGGTTGTGGCTCAACCCTAGTGTGGGTAATCGATGGGTCTTGTATTTTAGGGCTAAATTGATTATGGGTGTTTGATATTTGGGTCAATTTCATGGTTAATTGCTGAATTAGTGGTTGCAAACACTAGTTTGTGTTTAGTTGACTAGGGCTCTTCTTGAGAAAGAGAGCCTAAGTCTCCGAAATTGATCCAACAAGGAATTGGGGCGTACTCAAGAGATTGATAGCCCTAATTAAAGGGTTAAACCTTGAGAGAGAGTAATAGCCGACTTGAACCCTAAGTTGCTTGTGCAAATTAGCATACCCAGTCGGTCTTGAAAAAGTCAATTGGGCAAAATCACTTGAACCACTGAGAGGCGTAGAGTGGGTAAAATAGTGCAACGGTTATATCATACTCCCCAAACATGTCAATTGTGCCTTAGACTCAAGTACCCGTCAATTGACCACCTAGGCGGATGTCACTACCCTAGTGCCCTTTAAACTATTTGAAGAACCCGTAGCATTTAGCTCTTAGCTTAATTTACAATTTGTAGTTTGTTAAAAATATATAAAGAAACCCCCCAAAAATTATTAGAAATGTAATTTGGAACATATACGCAATCCCAAACTAGATAGATACTCGACTCCATTTCTAGCTCTCTAAGGATATCTATCCCGACCCAAAATCGGGTAAAAGCTACTCTGACCCTCTCTCGCTACATAATTAGTTGTGCGGAGTAGGCCGCGATCACTTTTTGGCGCCGTTGCCGAGGAGCTAACGGTTTTGGCTATCTATTTAGTTAGTTTTGTTTATTGTTCTTCTTTCCTTATTTGTTACTTACTTGTTTATGTCACTACTCAGGTACCATAATGGCAACTAACAACGCTAATGACCCTCTCGGAAACATGATTGCGGGGGAGGAGGCAGATGATGCTGGTAACTAGGGATTTTGATGCATTTTATACTCCTTCTTGCTCATGCTTTGATTAGAAACTCATACAAAATAGTCCTAAAAGGCTCATAAGTTGTGCTTGATTGCAAGTTTGATCAACAAAGTGACAATATGTCAAAGATCAACTCAAAAGGAGTGAAACTTGCACAAGTACCAAAGACAAGACAAGGTCAGGCAAAATAGGTCTAGTGCGGCCGCACACCACTTTGTGCAGTCCGCATTAGGAGGTTCAGAGAGCAGGTATTCAGGCTAAAAGGCAATGCGACCGCACTAGATTTAGTGCGGTCCGCACTGGAGTCCATGCGACTGCACTACCATTATGTGCGGTCCGCAGAGCCAAGATTCGGAGAAATTGTAGTTTGGAGCTTTCAAGTCAATGCGGTCCGCAGTCCATTTTGTGCGGACCGCACTAAAAGTCACCGCGGCTGCAGTCCATACTGTGCGGTCCATGGAGCTTGAGTTCAGAGAGCTGGATTTTGGAGCCAAAAGTCCTAGTGCGGCTGCCGTCCATTCTGTGCGGTCCGCACTAACCCCGCAGGGGCATTTTTGTCCAAATTTTTCAGCTTAGTATAAATAGATCCTCTTTCTATTTTTAGGTCATCAGATATTGTAATAGCATAGTTGCGCTCGTGGGTCGACTTTTCTTGGTCATTTTGGGCAACTTTAACTACATTTCATCATTTCATCATTGTATTTAGCTTAACAATTAATTAATATGTATTTATCTTCATCTATTTCTTGTTTTTTTCTTTGAATATGAGTAGCTAGACCCCATAGCTAGGGTTGTGGCTCAACCCTAGTGTGGGTAATCAATGGATCTTGTATTTTAGGGCTAAATTGACTATGGGTGTTTGATATTTGGGTCAATTTCATGGTTAATTGCTGAATTAGTGATTGCAAACACTAGTTTGTGTTTAGTTGACTAGGGCTCTTCTTGAGAAAGAGAGTCTAAGTCTCCGAAATTGATCCAACAAAGAATTGGGGCGTACTCAAGAGATTGATAGCCCCAATTAAAGGGTTAAATCTCGAGAAAGAGTAATACCCGACTTAAACCCTAAGTTGCTTGTGCAAATTAGCATACCTAGTCGGTCTTGAGAAAGTCAATTGGGCAAAATCACTTGAACCACCGAGAGGTGTAGAGTGGGTAAAATAGTGCAACTGTTATATCATACTCTTCAATCATGTCAATTGAACCTTAGACTCAAGTACCCATCAATTGACCACCTAGGCGGATGTCACTACCCTAGTGCCCTTTAAACTAATTGAACAACCCGTAACATTTAACTCTTAGCTTAATTTACAATTTGTAGTTTGTTAAAAGTAGAATTATAAAGAAACCCCCCAAAAATGATTAGAAGTGTAATTTGGAACATATACACAATCCCAAACTAGATAGATACTCGACTCCATTTCTAGCTCTCTGTGGATATCGATCTCGACCCAAAATCAGGTAAAAGCTGCTCCGACCCTCTCTTGATACAAAATTAGTAGTGCGTAGTAGGCCACGATCAGATGCCGGCGAAGATGAGGTGCCTCTTGTAGCTCAAGGACAACGTAGAGGCCGAAATTCCAATGCTAATCCAAATGGTGATATTCCAGACCCTCCTCTGCTACTTCCAAGAGTGGCTCCCAGAGTACTTCCGAACCAAGGCTATGCGAGTGCTGTTGTCCCACCCTGAATTAGGCCGGGCAATTTTCAAATAACCAACGTGACGTTGACCTTACTTGAGTAGCATGGGTATTTTACGGGCGCTGCGGATCAAAATGCCTACAAACATCTCAAGGGATTCGAGGATACATGGTGGGGGAGCAAGCAGACGAATGTGTCCGATGATGCTTTTAGGTTGCGGCTTTTCCCATTCTCACTTCGGGGGAAGGCATTGGATTGGCTAGAGAGACTCCCCAACCATTCCATCACAACTTGGGATGAGTTGGCGGATAAGTTCATTGCTAAATTATTCTCGCCGAGGCATATAGCGACATTGCGTGATGAGATATTGGCTTTCAAGCAAGAGCCCACAGAACCTTTGCATGAGATTTGGGGGCGATATAGAACGATGGTGAAGGAATGCCCCAATAATGATATGACCGAAGCTATGATCCAACAAACTTTCTACCGGGGCATCAATACAACAAATCAATGCATAGTGAACCAACTTGCCGGAGGCAACTTTATGAAGCTGTCGTATGATGATGCATGAGATGTACTTGATGTGATATCTGACACTTCTTCTGCATGGCAAAGTAGAGCCAATGTGACTCAAGGTCACCCTACGGTTATTCATTTGCACAAGGAATTACATGACCATGGGCAAGCTATAGCGGAGTTGACAACTACTATGAACCAATTGGCTAAGGCACAGTTGCAACAAGTCCAAAATCCTCGCCAAGTGAATGCCATGGAGGGTGTTAATATGCTTGTCAACAAGAGAAGGCAAAGAAGACAACAAAACCAAGGGAATTCTGAGCAATTTGATGATGGATGTGATGGGTTTCAAAATGATGGTTTTGATGACCAAAGTGAAGAGGTTCAATATGTAAACAATTATCAAGGCCAACGGGGCAACTCTTCCAACCAAGAACAGTGGAGACCTCAAGGCAATTAGGGCAATCAACAACAAAACAGTGGTAATTGGTGGAACAACAACCAAAACAACAACTGGGGCAATCAGAACAACAATCAAGGCAACCAAGGGAATTGGAATGGTAATAACAACAATTGGGGTGGCAACACTAATCAAGGAGGATGGAACAATGGAAACCAAGGAAACCAGGGGCAAGGCTTTCAAAAGCCCCCAATGTACCAACAACCGAACAATCCACCCCCATTTCCATCTCAAGGTCCTAGTTCTTTGGGTAATGATATGGGTATAATTGAAATGATGTTCGAGCAGATGATGAAGAAGAATGCGGATTCTGATGCACAGTTAGATTCTTACAATACCTCTATCCGGAACTTGGAGGTGCAATTCGGCCAAATCTCTCAGTCATTAAATACTCACCCGAAGGGTGCCCTACCAAGTGATACGGTAGTGAACCCAAAGGATGGGAACAATCATGTTATGGAGGTTACAACAAGAAGTGGGAGAGGCGGTGATGTGAATGCCTCTAAGCAAAAGCAAGTCGTGGATAATGATGTTGAGTTGCAAGATGACGAAGTCCCTTTGGTAGTTGAAGATGTGGTTGATGAAAATGTGAACAATGAAGTGAGGATTGATATTCAAGAAGTCGAGGTGGAAACTCAAAATGATGTGAACCCGTCTAGGGAACATATAATTGACATGCCGGAGACGGTTGTGCCTAAAGACAAGACACCTTTGCCAAGGCCACCTCCACCTTATCCTCAAAGGCTCGCGAAGCAAAAGAATGATAATCAGTTTAGAAAGTTCATTGACATGATGAAGAGCTTATCTATTAATGTGCCTTTGGTGGATCCACTTGAACAAATGCCGGGCTATGCAAAATTCATGAAAGACTTGGTCAAAAAGAAGCATTCTATGGATTGTGAAACTATAAAGATGACTCACCAAGTTAGCGCTATAGTGCATTCAATGGCCCCGAAGCTTGAAGATCCCTGTTCTTTCACCATTCCTGGCACCATTGGGAGTGTGGATTTTGCCAAGGCTCTATGTGATTTGGGAGCTAGTATCAATTTGATGCCCTACTCAGTTTTCAAAACTTTGGGTATTAGGCAACCTAGGCTGACTTCCATGAGGTTATAAATGCTGGATAGATCGATGAAGAGACCCTTGGGTATAATTGATGATGTGCTTGTCCGGGTGGACAAATTTATCTTGCTAGCTGATTTTGTGATCTTGGATTGCGAGGTGGACTACGAAGTTCCTATCATACTAGGCAGACCTTTCCTAGCTACGGGGAATGAATTGGTAGATGTGGAAGTAGGGGAACTCACCTTCCGGATGGGTGATGAAAAGGTGATCTTTCATGTGTGCAAGTCTATGAAGTATCCCAACAGTACCGAGGTGTGCTCTTTTGTAGACCTCGTCACAACAGTGATAATTGACGACACCAGTGCCATGATCAATGTGGAGGACCCATTGGAGGCCGTTTTGTTGAATCTTGATGTCAATGAGGATGCAAGCCGCGTGGAGTGCGTGAATGCTTTACATGGAATGGGATCTTATTCTTATGAGCCTAGGAAATTGTCTTTGGATCTCGAGAATAGAAAGACTCCATCAACCAAACCTTCAATTGAGGAGCCTTCGGTGTTGGAGTTGAAACCACTTCCTCCACACCTTAGGTATGAGTTCTTAGGATCAAATTCTACTTTTCCAGTTATTCTTTGTTCTTGTCTTACTACTATGCAGGTTGAGGCCACATTGGCGGTTCTTCAAAATCGGAAGAAAGCAATTGGATGGACTTTAGCTGATATTCGGGAAATAAGGCCCGCATTCTGTATGCATAAGATTATTCTGGAAGATGATGCAAAGCCGTCCTTGGAGCACCAAAGGAGGCTAAACGAGTCAATGCAAGAGGTTATGAAAAAAGAGGTGATCAAGTGGTTGGATGCCGGGGTTATGTACCCCATCTCTGATAGCTCTTGGACTTCGCCAATGCAATATGTACCGAAGAAGGGTGGCATGATTGTGGTGACAAATTCCAAAAATGAGTTGATTCCGACAAGAACCGTCACCAGTTGGAGGGTATGCATGGGACTACCGCAAGTTGAATAAAGTGACCCGCAATGATCACTTTCCTTTGCCATTTCTGGATCAGATGCTAGACCCACTTGTTGGGCATGCCTTCTATTGCTTCTTGGATGGGTATTCTGGGTACAACCAAATCTTGATTGCTCCGGAAGATCAGGAAAAGACCACATTCACTTGTTCGTATGACACATTTGCTTTCTCTAAGATGCCTTTTGGGTTGTGTAATGCACCGGCTACATTTCAGCGGTGTATGATGGACATTTTCACCGATATGGTGGAAGAAATTTTGGAGGTGTTCATGGACGATTTTAGTGTTGTGGGGGACTCATTTAGTGAATGCTTGAAGAATCTTGATAAGTTGTTGGCCCATTGTGAAGAAACCAATCTTGTCCTCAATTGGGAGAAATGCCACTTTATGGTGGAAGAAGGAATCGTTCTCAGGCATAAAATTTCGAAGCATGGCGTTGAGGTGGATAAAGCAAAGATAGATGTGATTTCAAGGCTCCCTCCCCTAAATCCGTCAAGGGAGTCTGAAGTTTTCTTGGGCATGCGGGGTTCTACCGGAGATTCATCAAAAACTTTTCGAAGGTAGTGAACCCCTTGTGCAAGTTGTTGGAAAAAGATGTTAAGTTCGTGTTTGATGACAAATGTATGGAAGCCTTTGAACTTCTCGAGCATAAGTTGACCACCACTCCTATCATTACCGCACCTAATTGGAGTTTACCTTTTGAGCTCATATGTGATGCTAGTGATGTTGCGGTTGGGGTAGTTTTGGGTCAACAAGTGAACAAAATGTTTCACCCGGTATACTATGCGAGCAAGACAATGAATGATGCTCATGTGAACTACACGGTGATCGAGAAGGAACTTTTGGCCATTGTGTTTGCTATTGAAAAATTCCGACCATATCTTATGGGTGCTAAGGTTATTGTTTATACTGACCATGCCGCTCTCCGGTACTTGATGACAAAGAACGACTCCAAAGCTAGACTGATGTGATGGGTCTTGTTACTTCAAGAGTTTGATTTGGAGATTGTGGACCGGAAGGGTAGTGAGAACCAAGTGGTGGACCACTTGTCCCACTTGGAGGAGGATGGGAGGCCTCGTGATGGCCTAGAGATAAATGATTCATTTCCCGACGAACAACTCCTTTCGGTATCGATGAATGATATGCCTTGGTTTGCCGATGTTGCTAATTACCTTGTGACCGGAATAATCCCGTGTGAGCTCTCTTCTAACCAAAGGAAGAAGCTCAAGCGAGATAGTTTGGATTTCTATTGGGATGAGCTGTACTTGTTCAAGATTTGCACGGATAGTGTGATCCGAAGGTGTGTTCCCGAGGAAGAGCAATTGAGTATCTTGGAGGATTGTCATTCTTCTCCCTATGGTGGCCATCATGGCGGGGTGAGGACGGCTTCTAAATTTCTTAGTTGTGGATTTTATTGGCCAACTTTGTTCAAAGATGCGGGTGATTTTGTGAAGAGATGCGATGAGTGCCAAAGAGCGGGTGAAATTTTAAAGAAAGATGAGATGCCTCTCAATACCATCCTCGAGGTTGATATTTTTGATGTACGGGGTATTGATTTCATGGGCCCATTTGTTAGCTCTTGTGGGAACACTTACATTCTTGTGGCTGTGGATTATGTTTCAAAGTGGGTTGAAGCCATGGCTTTACCCAACAATAAGGCCTAGAGTGTTGTTGCATTTCTCAAGAAAAACATTTTTACAAGGTTTGGTACTCATCGTGCAATCATAAGTGATGGGGGGTCTCTTTTTTGCAATAAAGCTTTCGACACCTTGCTTTCTAAGTACAGTGTCAGTCACAAAGTTTCTACCCCCTATCATCCTCAAGCAAGTGGTCAAGTGGAAGTCTCCAACAGGGAAATCAAAAGTATATTGTCACAGACGGTCAATGCTAATAGGACCGATTGGTCGAAGAAGTTGGATGACGCTCTATGGGCTTATAGAACTGCTTACAAGACTCCGATTGGTATGTCTCTGTATCAGTTGGTGTTTGGGAAAGTTTTCCATCTACCAGTTGAGTTAGAGCACAAGGCCATGTGGGCTTTGAGGAAGCTTAATCTTGAGTGGGATGTTGCAGCCAATCTTCGTGTGGAGCAGCTCAATGAACTTGATGAATTCTGATTCCATGCCTACTCTAGTTCGTCCTTGTATAAGGACAAGATGAAGTACTTCATGATAAATATGCTCGTGTAAAGGAGTTCAAAGTAGGTGATTTGGTTCTCTTGTTCAACTTCCAGTTACATCTGTTTCCGGGAAAGCTCAAATCAAAATGGAGTGGACCTTTTGAAGTGGTGTGTGTGACCCCATTTGGTGCTCTTGATTTAAAGAACAAAAATGGTGAAGTTTTAGAGTTAATGGGCACTAAGTCAAGCATTATCTTGGGAAAATTGATGACAGCCACGTGGTGGCACTTCTTCATTTCAAATTATGTGATGGTAACACGGGTCGTGTCGCGACGTTAAATCAGGCGCTTCTTGGGAGGCAACCCATGTGTTTTTCTTCTTGTTTTCTTTGATTTTTTTGGTAGTATAGGATTGATTTTTGGGCTAACTGGTTGTGAGATATTATAGGGACATAGTGGAAAAAGTGCCAGGTCTCTGAAATTGCCAATGCGGCCGCACTACATTCTGTGCGGACTGCACTAGTGAGGGTAAAATGCCACCTCTTCAAAGTTTTCCACTGCGGCCGCACTACATTTTGTGCAGTCCGCAGTGGACCTCTGCGGCCGTAGTCCATTTTATGCGGACCGTAGAGCGTTGCCTTCTTAAGCTTGAACAAAACAATGCAGTGCGAACCGCGGTCCATTTTGTGCGGTCCGCACTAGTTGGTGAGACTGGGTCCCAGGTCCTTTTCTATAAATAGGGCCTGACGCTCCCCTTTTACCCTTTTCGAACTTTCAATTCTCAGAAGCATATAAACACTGTTCATCACTCAATTTCCTCGTAACTAACTGCTTGGAAATGTAGTTCTTCATTTCATCTCATTATCTGGTACCATTATCTTCCTTTTATTTGTTTAATTTTGTTAATTCCTTTTACTTTTTGTTTTAACTGCCTCCCCTTCTATGCTTAACGTATTTTTTTTCAATTTGTTAGGTTAGAGTAGTTAATTCTTTCATTAAAGTAAGCGTAGGTAGTTATAATCACTGGAAAATCACTTAGGAACATTAATTAGGGGCAAAAATTGAGCTTAAAATCAAAAATCATGAAACCCTAACTTAGTGCCGAAACTGAGCACTCAGTGCGGACCGCAGTCGTTTCTCTGCGGTCTGCGGTGCCCCTCTGCGGTCCGCAGTACCATTTTGTGCGGACCGCACTGATGAACTTCTGGAAAGCTGAACCTTGGGTAGTGTAGCCACACTACCATTTTGTGCCGCCCGCACTGCCCAGATATAGGGGATGGGTAGTCTGATCCCTATCCCTGTGCGGACCTCATGGCCATTTTGTGTGGTCCGCACTGACCCCTGTGCGGCCGCACACCATTTTGTGCGGTCCGCACTGGGTGGCTTCTGCAACCCTTCTGCAGTTTTTTCCTCTATTCTGCAACACTGCTTCTAACTGCTTTTTAGCTGTTGCAACTGATATTAACAAGTCACTTGATTGTATTTGCAGATAATGGTTAAACAACGAGGCAAATGATCTAAACAACCAGGCAGAGGTGAATCCTCCTGAGGAGGGAAGCAAAAAATGGTAAGACTTACTTCCCAAGATAGACAAAATATCAAAAATATAAGAAAGGCGATAAAGGCCGCTGACAGAGCAATAGACATGTCGGGGGGTGAGTACGAGACCTCCCAGGAAATCTCTTCGGACTCTATACCTAAATACATCCCTGACTAGCTGGAGAGGCATTGATTGAGAGACACTCCTCCCACTTCCCCCGCTGCCCAAGCATCAGTGAACATTTCTTCTCAGTTGTCTGAGGGCTCAATAGCAGGTAGTAGGGAATACTCCACATCTCCCACAACTTCATTATCCAGAGAGGATGTAGTAGTAGGTGAGGTGGACGTAGAGAGAGATGAGGGAATAGGAGAAGGAGGTGTGCCTCAAGTGGGAGGCGTTGCTAGAACTAGAAAGCCTGAGGCTTGGGAGGACATATTTGTGAGTGAGGTGGCGTACCATAAATTTCAGGAGTGGTGGCTGGTGAGAAAGTTGATTCCGGAGAAGAGCTTCATACATAGAGACTTGCTACCTCACAACCCCAACGTGAGGAGGCAGTTTAGGACGAGAGTTGGATGGGAGCATTTTCTGGATGACTGTGTGGACACCAATGAACACTTGGTCAAAGAGTTCTACTGCAACGTAGCCCTCATCAAAAAGTGCTCCAAAGTGACCAAGGTTCGGAATTTGAAAGTGTTATTCGATGGAAAGTCGATAAATGAATACCATGGCTTTAATAAGGAGGACGAGACCCTGTACATGATGAAGATGGAAATGAGCGAGGAGGTTCGTCCCTGGTTAGCACAGTACCTGGCAATCCCAAGTACCACCCCCGATTGGTTGACTGCTGGAGTCCAGATTCTGAGACGAAGTTTGAATTTTGAGACACGGGGGTGGGAGACTTTTGTTTGCAGTCGGTTGCACCCTACCACTCATGCTAACTCTCTTCCTCTCTACCGTGCTGTGTTAGTGGCTTTTATCATGGCAGGGTACCCCATTAACATGGGAAATATTATGTCACAGATTATTACCGTTGTGGGTGTGGAGCATGACAGAAACTATCTATTCCCCAGTTTTCTCACGATGTACTTCCGGGACTTGAAAGTGGACAAAAGGCACTTCGACATCAAAGTCAAGGCGAAATCCCCGTTTTCTTGATATAACATGCAGGGGGATGACAACCCCAAAAGCAAGAACTTCAAAGGTACAGCTACTGCTCCAACTGGCTAGTCTAAAGAGCCAGTTGTGGTAGTGGCTCCTGCTGAGCCCACCTCCACTTCCACAGACATCCCTCCTGGTCCTTCCACATCCACAGCTATTCATGCTGACCCATCCACCTCAGTAGGCCCGAAGATTCCATCTTCCCGGGCCCATCCTATTACTGCTCACCGACTGTGCCAGGCGCTTCTTAGCATAAACAACTAGATGCATACTGCCTCATCCAAGTTGTCCACACTCACCACTGTGGTAGAGCCTCAGTCGGCACCTCCAACCCTACAGTTTCCCTAGTCAATTGAGGATACTCTTAGAGATATTTTAGACAACCAGAAGAAAATCCTTGACACTCAGGCATTGCCCTCAAAGGCAATTGATTCTCATAGCAAGGCTCTCAAGGAGCTTGCTCGGGAGCACAAGAAGCTGAGGAAGACACGGGCCTCCAAAGAGTCCGTGAAGGTGTTGAGAGCTGATGTAGACAGACTGAAGGCAGATCACCTGCCTTTGGATTTATTGCTCCAGGACCCAACACCAGCAGTTTATCCAGAGCCGGAGCATTCGCAGAGGCCTCCCAAGAGGAAGAGGATGATCCCTCGAGCTAATGATACAATCATCCAGCTGGCTGACCCACAGGAGACCTCTTCCAGTCAACCACCGGGTACACTACCTCTAGAGGCTGTCCAGGTCCAGGTCCCAGTAGCGGAGCAGCAGGCCACAAGGGACCAGTTTAAGGTCCCTGAGCATAGAGAGGACCCAGGGACCACACATGACCCTGTGTAGACAGACATGTCGTAAGGAGTTTCTTATATCCTTTTTCCTCTAATCCTTTTGGTGCTTTATTTAGACTAGTTGGCATTGGGGACAATGCCAACTTTCATTTGAGGGGGTAGAACCTACTATTCATTTGGATGATTGTATATATATTTGATACATTTTTATGCTTTCTTGATTTTTCATCTTTGGTCTGTATATAATTATATATATATATATATATATATATATATATATATATTTGATATGGTATTTTGAGTGGTTGATTTTTCATCTTTGGCTTGTATATAATTCTGATATTTCGTTACATTTATCATACTTTTATTTTACTTTGGATCTATATATAAAGTTATGTTTTATTGTATATATTCATCCCATCTATTGTATGTTAAAATCCCCTCTTGTATATATTCATTCTATTTTTTGCAAATATTTTGTTCTTAGCTTCTTATTTGTGATTCGTAGCTTATTGTTTTCAAAGTTTGCAATAAGCCTTTGGTGTTCTTAATGCCACGGTTCTTTCCAAAGGTAGAGTGTTGTGTGAACCGGGTGGCTCATCCCAATGATGGATGACGTGACAACCTTCTTAAGGGTTTGAGTCCGTTTTTCTTTTCATTTTTAGTAGTTGGTAGTTAAGGGTCCCTCAAGCAAAGCTTCACTTGGGCCTAACACATTTGCCTTTGATCTCATGATCAAAAATAAATTGTTGTGTTTAGGATGGTAAAAGCCGTGACCTTGAGACTCTTGTGTTGAACGATGATCATCAAGTGGTTTTTCGGGACCATTGTGTGCTCAAATCGTATCTAAGGTCGTTGTGGGCTCCCGACTTTATGTCTTTAGCAATGTCTTAGCTTGTGTGGTGAGTAATTGCAATTGCAAGTCCAAGTCCTGAGCCATTGGTCTAGAACTTGCCCTGAATGTTTGTTGAAGCAAAATCATAAGTGAATTTTGACTTGAGACATGATTATAGGCTCTCTTTGATCCAGATAGTCTGAACAATTCCATAGCCTACCAATGATAAGATCCCTAGTTAACCTTTTTGAGCCTTAGACCTTTTTCTTTCAAGAACCATGATACACGCCTATACCCGTTCTAAAAGATACCTTCTCTTGGCACCCAATCTTTCCTTTAACACATGGCAAAAGTATAAGTTTGGGGGGAGAGACGAGGATTGCAACAAAGTGGTAAAAAGGTACGAAAATAAAGAAAAGGAAAGGCAATGAAAAAGAAAGAATAGCAAAAAGACAAAAAGATTGTTCAATGTAAAAAAAAAAGCAAAGAATGAAAGGTGTGGAAGGTTGAAAAAGGAGAAAAGGTTTGAAATGCCTAAGAAAGAGTGACAGTGTGTCTCTCTAACCCCTTAGAAAGAAGTGAAATGATTCAAAGAGTCAAGTGAATATATGCCAAATGAATCAAAAGAAGTGCTTAAGGGAAGATGAAACCTACTTAAACCAAAACACTTCCTACCCTGAACCAAAAGCCTTTACAATGTCTCCACAAAAAGTCCTATATGATCTTTAGTTGAATGAAGCTTACATTAGTGGATACTCACGTAAGGGGCAAGCATATGATACTTAGAGCCGAACTTGTGACTTTTTCTTAAGAGAGATGAGTGAATTTCTATTAACCTCATTTTGTGTGCCACTATTCTAAAGGTGAGGATTGCTTAGGGAGAGTTGAGGATGTGTGAGTTTGGGTTCCATAATGACCAAAGTAATTAAAAGAGTTCTTTGATGCATTGAGTCAACTCTTGATGCTCTTGTGTCGCACTTAATCCATGGTGTTTCAAAGGTTAATGATTCATTTGTATTAAGGGCAATTGTTAGTCCCAATTGATGCTAGTTGAGGTTGCTTTAGGACAGCTGAATATTTCTTGGATTTTCCCTTAAGGGGTGGGTCTTATTTTGTTTGCTTGAGGACAAGCAAAAGCTTAAGTTTGGGAGAGTTGATAACTAGGGATTTTGACGCATTTTATACTCCTTCCTGCTCATGCTTTGATTAGAAACTCATACAAAATAGTCCTAAAAGTCTCATAAATTGTGCTTGATTGTAGGTTTGATCAACAAAGTGACAATATGTCAAAGATCAGCTCAAAAGGAGTGAAACTTGGACAAGTACCAAAGACAAGACAAGCTCAGGCAAAATAGGTCCAGTGCGGCCGCACACCACTTTGTGCGGTCCGCACTAGGAGGTTCAGAGAACAGGCATTCAGGCTAAAAGGCAATGCGGCCACATTAGATTTAGTGCGGTCCACACTGGAGTCCATGTGGCCGCACTACCATTCTGTGCGGTCCGCAGAGCCAAGATTTAGAGAAGTTGCAGTTTGGAGCTTTCAAGCCAATGCGGTCTGCGGTCTGCAGTCCATTTTGTGTGGACCGCACTAGAAGTCACCGCAGCCGTAGTCCATTCTGTGCGGTACGCGGAGCCTGAGTTCAGATTGCTGGATTTTGGATCCAAGAGTCCTAGTGCGGCCACAATCCATTATGTGCGGTCCGCACTAACCCCGTAGGGGCATTTTGTCCAAATTTTTCAGCTTAGTATAAATAGATCCTCTTTCCATTTTTAGGTCATCAGATATTGTAATAGCATAGCTGCGCTCATGGGTCGACTTTTCTTGGTCATTTTGGGCAACTTTAACTACATTTCATCATTGAATCATTGTATTTAGCTTAGCAATTAATTAATACGTGTTTATCTTCATCTATTTCTTATTTTTCTTCTTTGAATATGAGTAGCTAGACCCCATAGCTAGGGTTGTGGCTCAACCCTAGTGTGGGTAATCGATGGGTCTTGTATTTTAGGGCTAAATTGATTATGAGTGTTTGATATTTGGGTCAATTTCATGGTTAATTGCTGAATTAGTGGTTGCAAATACTAGTTTGTGTTTAGTTGACTAGGGCTCTTCTTGAGAAAGAGAGTCTAAGTCTCCGAAATTGATCCAACAAGGAATTGGGGCGTACTCAAGAGATTGATATCCCCAATTAAACGGTTAAACCTTGAGAGAGAGTAATACTCGACTTGAACCCTAAGTTGCTTGTGCAAATTAGCATACCCAGTCGGTCTTGAAAAAGTCAATTAGGCAAAATCACTTGAACCACTGAGAGGCGTAGAGTGGGTAAAATAGTGCAACGGTTATATCATACTCCCCAAACATGTCAATTGTGCCTTAGACTCAAGTACCCGTCAATTGACCACCTACGCGGATGTCACTACCCTAGTGCCCTTTAAACTATTTGAAGAACCCATAGCATTTAACTCTTAGCTTAATTTACAATTTGTAGTTTGTTAAAAGTATATAAAGAAAACCCCCAAAAATGATTAGAAGTGTAATTTGGAACATATACGCAATCCCAAACTAGATTGATACTCGACTCCATTTCTAGCTTTCTGTGGATATCGATCCCGACCCAAAATCAGATAAAAGCTGCTCCGACCCTCTCTCGATACATAATTAGCAGTGCAGAGTAGGCTTCGATCAGATGCCGGTGAAGATGAGGTACCTCTTGTACCTCAAGGACAACGTAGAGGCCGAAATGCCAATGCTAATCCAAATGGTGATATTCCAGACCCTCCTCCGCCACTTCCAATAGTGGCTCCTAGAGTACTTCCGAACTAGGGCTATGCGAGTGCTATTGTCCCACCCCGAATCCGGGCAGGCAATTTTCAAATAACCAACGTGATGTTGACCTTACTTGAGCAGCGTGGGTATTTCATGGGCGCTGCGGATCAAAATGCCTACAAACATCTCAAGGGGTTCGTGGATACATGTTGGGGGAGCAAGCAGACGACTGTGTCCAAGGATGCTTTTAGGTTGCGGATTTTCCCATTCTCACTTTGGGGGAAGGCATTGGATTGGCTAGAGATACTCCCCAACCATTCCATCACAACTTGGGATGAGTTGGCAGATAAGTTTATTGCTAAATGCTTCTCTCCGGGGCATATGGCGACATTGCGTGATGAGATGTTGGCTTTCAAGCAAGATCCCATAGAACCTTTGCATAAGATTTGGGAGCGGTATAGAACGATGGTGAAGGAGTGCCCCAATAATGATATGACCGAGGCTATGATCCAACAAACTTTCTACCAGGGCATCAATACAACAAATCAATGCATAGTGAACCAACTTGCCGGGGGCAACTTTATGAAGCTGTCGTATGATGAGGCATGTGATGTACTTGATGAGATGACTGACACCTCTTCTACATGGCAAAGAAGAGCCAGTGTGACTCAAGGTGACCCTACGGTTATTCATTTGCACAAGGAATTACATGACCATGGGCAAGGTATAGCGGAGTTGACAACTACTATGAACCAATTGGCTAAGGCACAGTTGCAACAAGTCCAAAATCCTCGCCAAGTGAATGCCATGGAGGGTGTTAATATGCTTGTCAACAAGAGAAGGCAAAGAAGACAACAAAACCAAGGGAATTCTGAGCAATTTGATGATGGATGTGATGGGTTTCAAAATGATAGTTATGATAACCAAAGTGAATAGGTTCAATATGTAAACAACTATCAAGGCCAACGGGGCAACTCTTCCAACTAAGAACAGTGGAGACCTCAAGGCAATTAGGGAAATCAACAACAAAACAGTGGTAATTGGGGGAACAACAACCAAAACAACAACTGGGGAAATCAGAACAACAATCAAGGAAACCAAGGGAATTGGAATGGTAATAAAAACAATTGGGGTGGCAACACTAATCAAGGAGGATGGAACAATGGAAACCAAGGAAACCGGGGGCAAGGCTTTCAAAGGCCCCCAATGTACCAACAACCGAACAATCCAACCCCATTTCCATCTCAAGGTCCTAGTTCTTTGGGTAATGATATGGGTATAATTGAAATGATGTTCGAGCAGATGAAGAAGAAAAATGTGGATTCTGATGCACAGTTAGCTTCTTACAATACCTCTATCCGGAACTTGGAGGTGCAATTAGGCCAAATTTCTTAGTCATTAAATACTCACCCGAAGGGTGCTCTACCAAGTGATACGGTATTGAATCCAAAGGGTGGGAACAATCATGTTATGGCGGTTATAACAAGAAGTGGGAGAGGCGGTGATGTGAATGCCTCTAAGCAAAAGCAAGTCATGGATGATGATGTTGAGTTGCAAGATGACGAAGTCCCTTTGGTAGTTGAAGATGTGGTTGATGAAAATGTGAACAATGAAGTGAGGATTGATATTCAAGAAGTCGAGGTGGAAACTCAAAATGATGTGAACCCGTTTAGGGAACATATAATTGACATGCCAGAGCCGGTTGTGCCTAAAGCCAAGGCACCTTTGCCAAGGACACCTCCACCTTATCCTCAAAGGCTCATGAAGCAAAATAATGAAAATCAGTTTAGAAAGTTCATTGACATGATGAAGAGCTTATCTATTAATGTGCCTTTGGTGGAGGCACTTGAACAAATGTCGGGCTATGCAAAATTCATGAAAGACTTGGTCACAAAGAAGCATTTTATGGATTGTGAAACTATAAAGATGGCTCACCAAGTTAGTGCTATAGTGCATTCAATAGCCCCGAAGCTTGAAGATCCCGGTGCTTTCACCATTCCTTGCACCATTGGGAGTGCGGATTTTGCCAATGCTCTATGTGATTTGGGAGCTAGTATCAAGTTGATGCCCTACTCAGTTTTCAAAACTTTGGGTATTGGGCAACCTAGGCTGACTTCCATGAGGTTACAAATGGCGGATAGATCGATGAAGAGACCCTTGGGTATTATTGATGATGTGCTTGTTCGGGTGGAAAATTTTATCTTGCCAGCTGATTTTGTGATCTTGGACTGTGAGGTGGACTACGAAGTTCCTATCATACTGGGCAGACCTTTCCTAGCTACGGGGAAGGCATTGGTAGATGTGGAAGCAGGGGAACTCACCTTCCGGGTGGGTAATGAAAAGGTGGTCTTTCATCTGTGCAAGTCTACGAAGCAACCCAATAGTACCGAGGTGTGCTCTTTTGTAGGCCTCGTCATAACAATGATAATTGATGACACCAGTGCCATGATCAATGTGGAGGACCCATTGGAGGCCGTTTTGTTGAATCTTGATGTCAATGAGGATGCAAGCCGCGTGGAGTGCGTGAATGCTTTACATAGAATGGGTTATTATTCTTATGAGCCTAGGAAATTGTCTTTGGATCTCGAGAATAGAAAGACTCCATCAACCAAACCTTCAATTGAGGAGCCTTCGGTGTTGGAGTTGAAACCACTTCCTCCACACCTTAGGTATGAGTTCTTAGGCTCAAATTCTACTTTGCCAGTTATTCTTTGTTCTTACCTTACTAACATGTAGGTTGAGGCCACATTGACAGTGCTTCAAAAGCAGAAGAAAGCAATTGGATGGACTTTAGTTGATATTTGGGAAATAAGCCCCGCATTCTGTATGCAGAAGATTATTCTGAAAGATGATGCAAAGCTGTCCTTGGAGCACCAAAGGAGGCTAAACGAGGCAATGCAAGAGGTTATGAAAAAAGAGGTGATCAAGTGGTTGGATGCCGAGGTTATGTACCCCATCTCTGATAGCTCTTGGACTTCGCCGGTGCAATGTGTACCGAAGAAGGGTGGCATGACTATGGTGACAATTTCCAAAAATGAATTGATTCCGACAAGAACTGTCACCAGTTGGAGGGTATGCATGGACTACCGCAAGTTGAATAAAGTGATCCGCAAGAATCACTTTCCTTTGCCATTTATGGATCAGATGCTAGACCGACTTGCTGGGCGTGCCTTCTATTGCTTCTTGGATGGGTATTCTGGGTACAACCAAATCTTGATATCTCCGGAAGATCCGGAAAAGACCATATTCAGTTGTTCGTATGGAACATTTGCTTTCTCTAAGATGCCTTTTGGGTTGTGTAATGCACTAGCTACATTTCAGCTGTGTATGATGGCCATTTTCACCGATATTGTGGAAGAAATTTTGGAGGTGTTCATGGACAATTTTAGTGTTGTGGGGGAATCATTTGATGAATGCTTGAAGAATCTTGATAGGTTGTTGGCCCGTTGTGAAGAAACCAATCTTCTCCTCAATTGGGAGAAATGCCACTTTATGGTGGAAGAAGGAATCGTTCTCGGGCATTCCGAAGCATGGCATTGAGGTGGATAAAGCAAAGATAGATGAGATTTCAAGGCTCCCTCCCCTACATCCGTCAAGGGAGTCCGAAGTTTTCTTGGGCATGCGGGGTTCTACCGGAGATTCATCAAAGACTTTTTGAAGGCAGTGAACCCCTTGTGCAAGTTGTTGGAAAAAGATGCTAAGTTCATGTTTGATGACAAGTGTATGTGTCACACCTCCTTTTTGCGCGCCCCGCCCCCGAAGGGTTAAGTGCGCGGGTGGAGTTTATCCAATTTAAGTGACAATATTCGAAATGGGATTATTTATTTAATTCAGAGTCGCCACTTGGGAAAGGTTTGGCTTTTGGTGTCCCAAGTCACCGGTTTATCTTGAATCCCAAATCGAGGAAATTTTCGACTTTTCCAAATGAAGTCTGCGAACCAGAAATTCTAAGTAAGAAATTCTGTTGACCCGAGGGAAGGTGTTAGGCACCCTCGAATCCCGTGGTTCTAGCACGGTCACTTAAATTGTTATAATGGCTAAATATCTGATTTAAATACATGTTATGACTTACGTGCTTTTATTAAGTTTAAACTGCTTTTATTATTATCACTTATTTTTTATAGAATTGCAATGTCGTGAAAATGCATCTCGAACCACGTCACAATCAATGCGCCCGTGATCGTCAACACATTTGGACTTCGTTGAGATTTGGATTTGGGTCACATCAATGTGCACCTGAATTTAAGAATATGATTTAATTAAGCCGCGCCTAAAGAGTCTAACGCGTTATTATTTTTTGAGAAGGCCATGAGATTCACTAAACGGCCTAGCCCGAATTCTAAATATTATGATTAGTTGTTGAAGGCCCCACAATTTGCATTTTTTTTTATTTGGCGAGGCTCGTCTCATTATTTTTAAAAAGGATAAAACCTATAATGACTACATTTCTTATTGTTTTTGTTTCCAGAAATAGAAGAAGGAAAGATGTATGCTAATTAAAGTATATGTTTTGACCTAAACCGGATTACTATCAATTTCTAATTACTTATAAAATGAAAAGACGCCATACCTTATGAAATATTTTGGTTGAACAAAGAAGCTATATGGAGGTGGATGGAATGCAATACTTAATCCGAACATTTTCTCGAATCGAGCTTAACTAGACTTATTTAAGCCAGGTTAAGGAAATTGAATGCTAGGCATTGTTACTAATGGGGATTCGAACATGTACCTATATGTTGCCTAACGGTCCTGATGAATGGAAAGAAAAATAACACAGAACATTATTGTGTAGGTGGAAATATTCTATCCTATACATGTCATTAGTTGACGGGAATCCAATCGAAAATTCTATGCCAATTATCCACACCTTCTATATATTGTACCATTACATCTTGTACTTAGCAAACAACTAGAAACTAAGATGCAAAAAGCTAAACTTGATTAAGTATTGTCTAACTAATCTTTCACTACTGAATCACACACTAATTAATTTATACAAACGGAGTCAATGTACCATGAGCATTACAAAACAGACATTTAAATTTTCTTCAAACTCCTTTCATTTCATGCTTTCGAACTGTTACAGTTAGCACCAAGATGAGACTCGAAATGTGTACCTGGAAATACTGAAAATGCAAAGGAGAAGAAGAAGAAGATGGGGAAATCAGCAGCAGCAAGAAACAGGACTAGCAGTAGCAGCAGGACAGAATAGCAGCAGCCACAGGTAACAGAATAGCAGCAGCCACAACTCACAAAGACAATTGGAGTGGGATCAACACCCCGACTAGACTAAGTTCTCGAGTATAACAAACAAACAACCAAGCAGACTCAGTTGGGAGAAATTAGTGTTGCACAAACAGGTCCAGATGTAGTGAAATCAAAACAAACAGGAAAGAATGCAACTTCTAGTTTTGTCTGTCTGAGTTATCGAACAAAATTCTTTTCCAGTTTCTGTCTCCAGAACTTCACTCTCCTAAAAATGTCTCACCTCAAATTACTTTGTTCTTATCAAATGTCTGTCTCTATGTGTGTGTGTGTGTATCTCTATCAGCTTTCTCTTTTCTCTTATATCCTCACAGTGTGTGTATTTTTCTCCTCTCAAATCTTCCCGGGTTCTCTGACCTCTAATCCTCTCTTTATAAGCCTTCACATTACCCCTTTTAACAGCCTGTTTAGACTATCACCATACCCCTCCCATGTGCCTTCCATTTTCAGTTCCACTTTAGCTAATTAAGTATTAACCCCATCATTCCCCTGGCAGGCTTAAACTTTCCCATTTTATTAACTAAAAGCAAGCATGGGCAGCAGGATGTAGTCTGACAGCACATGCTGTCAAACCATTTTTAAATCCAAAGCCCTTTTATGCAGGAAACAGGTTGTGCACAATGCACATGCTGTGCACAAGTGCACATGCCATCAACTCAGATTTCAATTAACAATCTACCCTCAGATTCAAATATAGCAACTATAAGTGAACCTACTTGATCCTTACTTTGATTCAAACAAAGTTGCATCAAGCAACAGGTGCAATCGTTAACATTTGAACTACTGAAATTAATTGACGACATTTGTCGACTCGACTATACTAGTTATAACTCATACAGTCGTAACCAAAAATCAAACATTTAACAGTATCGACAAGGTTCGCATTACACTGACTGAGCAGAATTGTGCTTCGAGGAATCAGTTAATCAGTACAAATTTGGAATTCAACTAATTGCTCAACAAATACATACATACACACTATCAGGACAAGTAGAAAATGACACTTAATCAAACAACAAGGGTTCAGGCAAAGTAGACAGGACACAATTAATAGAAACTCAAAACAAAAAAGACTTCAACAATCACGAACAGGTTTTAAAACAAATCACACAGACTAAAACAAGTAAAGGAAAGAAAGCAAACTCACCTTAAAACTCGAAAAATCAAAAGTTTGAACTCGGATTTGGACAGACCTTTCTTAAGGCTGAACAGACTTTAATCGAAGTGTTTCTCGGATGAGAAACACCTCGATTAAGGTCCATTAGGCCTTAATTTCTTTGGCTCGAACAAAACACTGACCAGTGACGAAGAATCACAAAGTTCCAAAACTCAGATCTGGGATTCATGCTTCCCTGATCAGATTCGGACCAAACCAAGTATGGTTTGGTCACGAGGGGGTCTGGGGAGTGTCTGGTGTGAAGCTGGGGTTAAACGGTGTAGATCGAGTTTTGACTCGAATCTTCAAATGAAGATTCGAGGACCTAGAGGATGATTCGAACTAAACGGTCAACAGGTCTATGTTCAGGGTGGTGAGGGGGTTCTATGGTGTTCAGGGCGAGGTCACCGGCGTTCATGCCGCCGGTTTTCATGGTGGAGGATACAGGGGCGGCTCTAGGGTTTGATGGGGATGAGGTTGAAGACGGGAGCTGGGGTATCAGATGGGGGGGGGGCAGGGTAAGGTTATAGGCTTATATATGGAATGGGTGGGTTGATCTCAACCGTTAGATCAATCTAGGTCTACGGTCTGGATCTGAGGGCTTAAGTGGAACGGTGTCGTTTCGAGGGTAAAGGGTTTGGGTTGGTCCGGGTGGAAACGGGTCGGGGCCATTAGTGGGTTATGGGAAATGTGATCTTGGCCGTTGATCAATTTGAGATCAACGGCCCAGATCGACCTGTATTAATACGACGTCGTTTGGACTCTCTGGGTATCAGCTGGACTGGACCGGGCAGGCCTAGTTTGGGTATTGTTTGTTTGGGCCAATTTTAATAAATTGGCCCAATCCGGAAGAAGAAGGGACCTTTTTCTTATTTTTTTTTATTATTTTTATTTCTTTTCCTTATTTATTTTAAAAACAAAACTAAGCAAAAATCAAATTAAAATTAAATACACACTCAATACAATTATTTGCACACACACTAAAATATTTCAAAACAAGTAAAATCAAACAAAACAAAATCACGGACAAAGATGCCTGTTTTATGCCTTTCTATTTAACAACCATGTTACGGTTCAGATTATGCATGACACGTACATTTTTTGTATTTTGTTTTAATAAAGTAAAAAATGGGCCAAAGTCATAAATAATTAACGAAGTGCCATAAAAAATCCAAAAATTGTACAACAGGATCAATTGTCGTTATTTTTTATTTCTTTTGGAGCGATTGTCCCGTGAAACAAAAATCACGTGCTCACAGTATGCAAGCCTTTGAACTTCTCAAGCATAAGTTGACCACCACTCCTATCATTACCGCACCTAATTGGAGCTTGCCCTTTGAGCTCATGTGTGATGCTAGCGATGTTGCGGTTGGGGCAGCTTTGGGTCAACAAATGAACAAAATGTTTCATCCGGTATACTATGCGAGCAAGACAATGAACGATGCTCAAGTGAACTACACGGTGATCGAGAAGGAACTTTTGGCTATTGTGTTTACGATGGAAAAATTCGGGCCATATCTTATGGGTGCTAAGGTTATTGTTTATACTGACCATGCCGCTATCCAGTACTTGATGACGAAGAAGGACTCCAAAGCTAGACTGATGCGATGGGTCTTCTTACTTCAAGAGTTTGATTTGGAGATTGTGGACCGGAAGGGTAGTGAGAACCAAGTGGCGGACCACTTGGAGGAGGAGGGGAGGCCTCGTGATGGCCTAGAGATAAATGATTCATTTCCCAACCAACAACTCCTTTCGGTATCGATGATTGATATGCCTTGGTTTGCCGATGTTGCTAATTACTTGTGACCGGAATAATCCTGTGTGAGCTCTCTTGTAACCAAAGGAAGAAGCTCAAGCGGGATAGTTTGGATTTCTATTGGGATGAGCTGTACTTGTTCAAGATTTGCACGGATGGTGTGATCTGAAGGTGTGTCCCCGAGGAAGAGCAATTGAGTATCTTGGAGGCTTGTCATTCCTCTCCCTATGGTGGCCATCATGGTGGGGCGAGGACGGATTCTAAAGTTCTTAGTTGTGGATTTTATTGGCCAACTTTATTCAAAGATACGGGTGATTTTGTAAAGAGATGCGACGAGTGCCAAAGAGCGGGTGAAATTTCAAAGAATGATGAGATGCCTCTCAATACCATCCTCGGGGTTGATATTTTTGATGTATGGGGCATTGATTTCATGGGCCCATTTGTTAGCTCTTGTGGGAACACTTACATTCTTGTAGTGGTTGATTATGTTTCAAAGTGGGTTGAAGCCATGTCTTTACCCAACAATGAGGCCCAGAGTGTTGTTGCATTTCTCAATAAAAGCATTTTTACAAGGTTTGGTACTCCTCGTGTAATCATAAGTGATGGGGGGGGGGTCTCATTTTTGCAATAGAGCTTTCGATACGTTGCTTTCTAAGTACGGTGTCAGTCACAAAGTTTCTACCCCCTATCATCCTCAAGCAAGTGGTCAAGTGGAAGTCTCCAACAGGGAAATCAAAAGTATATTGTCAAAGACGATCAATGCTAATAGGACCGATTGGTCGAAGAAGTTGGATGACGCTGTATGGGCTTATAGAACTGGTTACAAAACTCTGATTGGTATGTCTCCATTCGGTTGGTGTTTGGGAAAGCTTGCCATCTACCAGTTGAGTTAGAGCACAAGGCCATGTGGGCTTTGAGGAATCTTAATCTTGAGTGGGATGTTGCAGCCAATCTTTGTGTGGAGTAGCTCAATGAACTTGATGAATTCCGATTCCATGCCTACTCTAGTTCGTCCTTGTATAAGGGCAAGATGAAGTACATCATGATAAATATGCTCGTGGAAAGGAGTTCAAAGTAGGCGATTTGGTTCTCTTGTTCAACTCCCGGTTACGTCTGTTTCCGGAAAAGCTCAAATCAAAATGGAGTGAACCTTTTGAAGTGGTGTGTGTGACCCCGTTTGGTTCTCTTGATTTAAAGAACAAAAATGGTGAAGTTTTCAGAGTTAATGGGCACTGGGTCAAGCATTATCTTGGGAAAATTGATGATAGCCACGTGGTGGCACTTCTTCATTTCAAATTATGTGATGGTAACATGCGTCGTGCCGCGACGTTAAATCAGGCGCTTCTTGGGAGGCAACCCATATGTTTTTCTTCTTGTTTTCTTTGATTTTCTTGGTAGTATAGGATTGATTTTTGGGCTAACTGGTTGTGAGATGTTACAAGGTTGTATTAGAAAAAGTTCCAGGTCTCTAAAGTTGCCAATGCGGCCGCACTACATTCTATGCGGACTGTACTAGTGAGGGTAAAATGCAGCCTCTCTGAAGTTTGCCACTGCGGCCGCACTACATTTTGTGCGGTCCGCAGTGGACCTCTACGGCCGCATGCCATTTTATGCGAACCGCAGAGCGTTGCCTTCTCAAGCTTGAACAAAACAGTGCAGTGCGGACCGTGGTCCATTTTGTGCGGTCCGCACTAGTTGGTGAGGCTGAGTCCCAGGTCCTTTTCTATAAATAGGGCCTGAGGCCCCCCCTTTTACCCTTTTCAAACTTTCAATTCTCATAAGCATATAAACGCTGTTCATCACTCTTTTCCCTTGTAACTAACTGCTTGGAAACGTAGTTCTTCATTTCATCTCATTATCTGGTACCATTATCTTCCTTTTATTTGTTTAATTTTGTTAATTCCTTTTACTTTTTGTTTTAACTGCCTCCCCTTCTATGCTTAACATATTTTTCTTCAATTTATTAGGTTAGAGTAGTTAATTCTTTCATTAAAGTAAGCGTAGGTAGTTATAATCACTGGAAAATCACTTAGGAACATTAATTAGGGGCAAAAATTGAGCTTAAAATCAAAAATCATGAAACCCTAACTTAGTGCTGAAACTGAGCACTCAGTGCGGACCGCAGTCGTTTCTCTGCGGTCTGTGGTGCCCCTCTACGGTCTGTAGTACCATTTTGTGCGGACCGCACTGATGAACTTCTGGAAAGCTGAACCTTGGGTAGTGCAGCCGCACTACCATTTTGTGCGGCCCGCACTGCCCAGATATAGGGGATGGGTAGTCTGATCCCTATCCCTGTGCGGACCTCATGGCCATTTTGTGTGGTCCGCACTGACCCCTGTGCGGCCGCACACCATGTTGTGTGGTCCGCACTGGGTGGCTTCTGCAACCCTTCTGCAATTTTTTTCTCTGTTCTGCAACACTGCTTCTAACTGTTTCTTAGCCGCTGCAACTGATACTAACAAGTCACTTGATTGTATTTGCAGAGAGCTGGATTTTGGAGCCAAGAGTCCTAGTGCGACCGCATTCCATTCTGTGTGGTCCGCACTAACCCCGCGGGAGCATTTTCAGCTTAGTATAAATAGATCCTCTTTCCATTTTTAGGTCATCAGATATTGTAATAGCATAGCTGCGCTCGTGGGTCGACCTTTCTTGGTCATTTTGGGCATCTTTAACTACATTTCATCATTGAATCATTGTATTTAGCTTAGCAATTAATTAACATGTGTTTATCTTCATCTATTTCTTATTTTTCTTCTTTGAATATGAGTAGCTAGACCCCATAGCTAGGGTTGTGGCTCAACCCTAGTGTGGGTAATCGATGGGTCTTGTATTTTAGGGCTAAATTGATTATGGGTGATTGATATTTGGGTCAATTTCATGGTTAATTGCTGAATTAGTGGTTGCAAATACTAGTTTGTGTTTAGTTGACTAGGGCACTTCTTGAGAAAGAGAGTTTAAGTCTCCGAAATTGATCCACCAAGGAATTGGGGCGTACTCAAGAGATTGATAGCCCCAATTAAAGGGTTAAACCTCGAGAGAGAGGAATACCCGACTTGAACCCTAAGTTGCTTGTGCAAATTAGCATACCCAGTCGGTCTTGAAAAAGTCAATTGGGCAAAATCACTTGTACCACTGAGAGGTGTAGAGTGGGTAAAATAGTGCAACAATGATATTATACTCCCCAAACATATCAATTGTGCCTTAGACTCAAGTACCCGTCAATTGACCACCTAGGCGGATGTCACTACCCTAGTGCCCTTTAAACAATTTGAACAACCCGTAACATTTAACTCTTAGCTTAATTTACAATTTATAGTTTGTTAAAAGTAGAATTATAAAGAAAACCCCCAAAAATGATTAGAAGTATAATTTGGAACATATACGCAATCCTAAGCTAGATAGATACTCGACTGTAATTCTAGCTCTATGTGGATATCGATCCTGACCCAAAATCGGGTAAAAGCTGCTCCGACCCTCTCTCGCTACATAATTAGTAGTGCAGAGTAGGCCGTGATTAGTCTCCACCTAACGGATTGAGGTGCGTTAGGGCACCTAAAGCAAATAACTCCTAAAACCAGTTTACAAATGCGGAAAAAACAAGGATAAGAGGAAGAAAGCAGGGTTGCGGATGTCATACAACTACCTTGCAGTCTCCGGCAAACTCTGACAATGCTGAGGACCCTCACTCTGCCGCTCGGGCACCTGGATCTGCACACAAAGTGCAGGGAGTAATGTGAGTACGCCAACTCAATAAGTAACTAAAGTAAATAAGGTCTAAAAGTAGTGACGAGTAGTTAAAAATCATATAACTGAAGAAAACAATAGGATAACAGGTCAATTTCACAGTTTAAAACCAGTTTCGTCGTAAAACCATCAAATTTTAGTTTAAACACTTGAAATCATATACTTAGCAATTTTTCCAACAGAGGCTCATTTTAAAAGAAGAGTGAAGTCAGTAAAAATATCATAACTGGGCCCCTCGGGCAAGGTATCACTCAGAATATGGCCTCTCGGGCAGCCTCTCAGTCACTTGAGACTCAACTCTCATCACTCAATACTCGCTCTCAGCACTCAGGCTCATTAATATCTCATAGTAACAGAAATCATAGTAACCGCTGCGGCGTGCAGCCCGATCCGTCATTTATAGTCGACTACGCTCACTAGGGGTGTACAGACTCCGGAGGGGCTCTTACAGCCCAAGCAACATATCGCTGTGGCGCGTAGCCCGATCCAATATATCGCTACGGCGTGCAGCCCGATCCAGTATATATATAGCTGCGGTGTGCAGCCTGATCCATATAAGTATCGCTGCGACATGCAACCCGATCCATAATATATACTTATAATATCCTCGCTATTAGGTTCTCAACCTCTCTCAGTCATTAACCTCACAGCCTCTCGAGCACAACAATATAAATTAGGGAACTTAGCCCAAACAGTCCTCACAATTAGAAGTGGAGTGATAAAACTAGTTTTAAACATTTAAACAGGTAAAACATGACTGAGTTAAAGCTGGGATATGCTTTTAACAAGTAAAGTTAGGAAAAATAGTAAAAATACCCCTAAGGGTCTCAACAGGTCGGCACAAGGCCCCAAACACGGCATACAACCCATAATATAGTATAAATAGCTAAAGTACGAAATATCATAAGGTTCCAAATCAAATACGCGGCTTAATAGTCGCTACGAGACGGACCAAGTCACAATACCTACCGGTGCACGCCCACACACTCGTCACCTAGCATGTGCGTCACCGCATTTACCAAAACAAGTCAAATACCGGGGTTTGTACCCTTAGTTCCAGATTTACAATGGTTACTTACCTCAAACCGGTGAAAATACTACTCCGTGATGCCTTTGCCCCTCGAATCGGCCTCCATTCTTGTCAAATGTATCCAAAATCAGAACCACGACGTCAAAATATGCTAAGGGAACGAAGCCCAAGCGAAAATAATCAAATAATACCAAAAATCTCGAAATTGGCCAAACCCGACCCCCGGGCCCACGTCTCGAAACTCGATAAAAATTACATCACCGGAATCCTTATCCTCCCATGAGTCTATACATATCAAGAACACTGAAATCAGAGTCCAAATGGCACCTCAAATCCTCATTTAAAGTCTATAAATCTCAAGCCCTAATTCCACAATTTTAGGCTTAGATTCCATAATTTATTAGGTGGAATTCACATTAGAATCGAGTTTTGAAGTGCAATCTTACCTCCAAGTGATTCCCCTTGAATCCCTCTTCAATCTCCTTCAAAAGGCTTCACAAACAACCAACAATGGAAGAAATAAACCCCACATTCGCGGACAAGACGACCTTTTAAACCTTCTGCCCAGGCATATTTTCCTTCATCGCGTTCGCGGGAAATTTTTCACGATCGCGAAGCACAAATTCTCAGCTCCCAAAAAGTACTCTATGTGAATGCGTACAATCACCTGCGAATGTGATGCCCAGGTAGCTAACTCTACGCGATTGCAGACTGCCTACCGCGTTCGCAATGAACAAATTCAAGCCCAGACCCCAGGTTCACTTAACTCTACGCGAACGCGACCCACTCCACGCGTTCACGATCAACAACTTCCTAACCTCTATGCGATCGCAACCCAACCTTCACGATCGCGAAGAACAAATTGAACTGCACCTCAAAAGCTTCTATGCAATCGCAGGAAACCTTACGCGATCGCAGAGAAGGAATCTCTGCAATAGCTGAACCTGCAATTCTGCAACTTCTCCAAGGCATGAAATGGTCCGATTGACCATCCGAAACTCACCTGAGGCCCCCGGGACCTCAACCAAAGGCACCAACATATCCTAAAACCTCATTCAAACTTGTTCAAACCTTCAGAATGCTCAAAACAACATCAAAACACCGAATTGCATCGGATTTAAGCCTAAGAATTTCAAAATCTTCAAAATTACGCTTTTGATAAAAAAACCAACCCAACCACGTCCGAATGTCCTGAAATTTTGCACACACATCCCAAATGACCCAACGAAACTACTTCAACCCTCGAAATTCCATTCCGACCCCTATATCAAAATCTCACCTATCAACCGGAAATCGCCAAAATACCAACTTTGCCAATTCAAGCCTAAATCTACTCCGAACATCCAAAACTCATTCCGATCACGCTCCTAAGTCACAAATCACCTCCCGAAGCTAACCGAACCATCGAAACTCACATTCAAGCCCTATAACACTTAAGTCAACATTTGGTTGACTTTTCCAACTTAAGCTTCCTTAAAAGAGACTAAGTGTCTCAAACCTTACCAAAAACATGCCGGATTCGATCTGACCAACCCAATACCACGTAACACGGATAAACAAAGCATAAAGAAGTAGAAATGGAGGAAACAGAGTGGTATCTCATGAGACGACTGGCCGGGTCGTCACATCCTCCCTAACTTAAACAAACGTTCATCCTCAAACGTTCCTTTGTACAATAGCCTCAAGCTACTGGGGATCAACTTTGGTTCCTGGTGGCTCTAAAAAGGAAAAAAAAATAAAATAAAATAAAAAGTCTGATCATCATCCAACTGAACCGTGCTGAAATCCAAAACATGAGATGGATCCCCAATATACTTCCGGAGCATAGAAACCTGAAATACCGGATGCACACTCGACAAGCTGGGTGGCAAAGCAAGCTCATAAGCCACTTCCCCAATCCTCAAAAGCACCTCAAAAGGCCCAATGAACCGAGGACTCAATTTCCCTTTCTTCCCAAATCTCATAACACCCTTCATGGGCGAGACATTCAATAGAACCTTTTCACAACATCCCAAACCTTCTGGTCAACATAACTCTTTTACCTCGACTGTGCTGTACGAAGCATCTCCTGAATCACCTTCACCTTTTCTAAAGCATCCTGCACCAAGTCTGTCCCCAATAGTCTAGCCTCACCAGACTCGAACCAACCAACTGGAGATCTACACCGCCTCCTATACAAAGCCTCATACGAAGCCATCTGAATACTCGACTGGTAGCTGTTGTTATGAGCAAGCTCTGAAAGCGGAAGAAACTGATCCCATGACCCTACGAAATCAATGACACAAGCACGCAACATGTCCTCCAATATCTCAATAGTGCACTCGGACTGCCCATCCGTCTGAGGGTGAAAAGTCATGCTCAACTCGACCTGAGTACCCAACTCTCGCTGCACAGACCTCCAAAACTGCGAAGTAAACTGAGTACCCCTATCTGAAATGATGGAAACTGGGACACCATGCAAACGAATAATCTCCCGGATATAGATCTCTACCAACAACTCTGAAGAATAGATAGTGCACATAAGAATGAAGTGCGCGGACTTGGTCAGCCAATCCACAATCACCCAAATAGCATCGAACTTTCTGAAAGTCCGTGGAAGTCCAACAACAAAGCCCATAGTGATCCTCTCCCACTTCCACTCGGGAATATCCATCTGCTGAAGCAAGCCACCCGGTCTTAGATGCTCAAAGTTCACCTGCTGACAATTGAGACACCGAGCTACAAATCCCACAATATCTTTCTTCATTTTTCTCTACCAATAATGCTACCTCAAATCCTGATACATCTTCGCGGCACCCGGATGAATGAAATACTGCGAGCTATGGGCCTCCTCTAGGATCGACTCCCGAAGCCTATCCACATTGGGCACACAAATCCGACCCTGCATCCTCAACACCCCATCATCACCAATAGTCACATCTCTAGCATCATCATGCTGAACTCTATTCTTAAGGACAAGCAAATGCGGATCATCATACTGGCGCTCTCTGATGCGATCATATAAGGAAGACCGAGAAACCACACAAGCCAAAACCCGACTAGGCTCCGAAATATCCAACCTCACGAACCGATTGGCCAAGGCCTGAACATCAACTGCAAGAGGTCTCTCCCAAAGTGGAATATATGCCAAACTCCCCATACTCACTGCCTTTCAGCTCAAAACATCGGCCACCACATTGGCCTTTCCCAAATGGTACAATATAGTGATATCATAATCCTTAAGCAACTCCAACCATATCCGATGCCTCAAATTGAGATCCTTCTGTTTGAACAAGTACTGGAGGCTACATTGATCAGTAAACACCTCACAATACACACCATACAAGTAATGCCTCCAAATCTTCAATGCGTGAACTATGGCAGCCAACTCCAAATCATGAACGGGGTAGTTCTTCTCATGGGGCTTCAACTGACGAGAAGCGTAAGCAATAACTCTACCCTCCTGCATCAATACACAACAAATGCCAACTCTCGAAGCATCACAATACACGGTATATGAACTTGAAGCTGATGGCAAAACTAACACTGGAGTTGTGGTCAAAACTGTCTTGAGCTTTTGAAAGCTCTCCTCACACTCATACGACCATACAAATGAAGCACCCTTCTGAGTCAACTTGGTCAAGGGCGATGCAATAGATGAGAATCTCTGAACAAAACGGCGATAATAACCCACCAAACCAAGAAAGCTGCGAATCTCTATGGCTGAGGACGGTCTTGGCCAACTCTGAACCGCCTCTATCTTCTTCGGATCAACCTGAATACCCTCGTTTGACACCACGTGCCCCAAGAAAGTCACTGAACTGAGCCAAAACTCATACTTGGAGAATTTTGCATAAAGCTTCTCCTCCCTCAATCTCTACAACACAACTCTCAAATGCTCTGCGTGCTTCTCCTGACTACGCGAATACACCAGAATATCATCAATGAAGACTATGACAAACGGATTAAGATAAGGCCGGAACACATTGTTCATCAAATGCACAAACGTTGTTGGGGCATTGGTCAGCCCAAAAGACATCACCAAGAACTCATAATGACCATATCGGGTCCTGAAAGCTGTCTTAAGAATATCCGAGTCCCTGATCTTCAACTGGTGATAACCTGAACGAAGATCAATCTTGGAGAACACTCTCGCTCCTTGAAGCTGGTCGAATAAATCATCAATGCAAAGCAAATGATACTTGTTCTTAATTGTTACCTTGTTCAATTTCCTATAATCAATGCGCATCCTCATAGTGTCATCCTTCTTCTTCACAAATAGAACCAGCGTACCCTAATGTGACACACAAGGCCGAATGAACCCCTTATCAAGGAGCCCTTGAAGTTGTCCTTTAAATTCCTTCAACTCCGTTGGTGCCATGCCATACGACGGAACATAAATGTGCTGAGATCCCGACACTAGGTCAATACCAAAATCGATATTCCTGTCCGGTGGCATGCCCTACAGGTCTGCAGGAAACACATCGGGAAAGTCCCTCACAACTAAAACAGAATCAATATTAGGAGTCTCAGCACCGACATCCCTCACAAAGGCTAGATACGAAAGGCAACCCTTCCCAACTATACCCTGGGCTTTCAAGAATGAGATCACTCTACTAGGAACATAATTAGTCACACCTTGCCACTCGATCCGTGGCATACCCGGTATAGCCAATGTGACTGTCTTGGCATGACAGTCTAAAATAGCACGATACAGAGATAACTAGTCCATGCCCAAAATGATATCGAAATCCACCATACACAGTAATAACAGATCCACTCGGGTCTTCAGACCCCCAATAGTCACCACACATGACCGGTACACACGGTCTACGATAATAGTATCGCCCACTGGGGTAGATACATGAACATGTGAAACAAGAGACTCACGGGGCGTATCTAGATAATGGGAAAAGTATGATGACACATAAGAAAAGGTG
This sequence comes from Nicotiana tabacum, assembly GCF_000715075.1. Classification (NCBI taxonomy): domain Eukaryota; kingdom Viridiplantae; phylum Streptophyta; class Magnoliopsida; order Solanales; family Solanaceae; genus Nicotiana; species Nicotiana tabacum. Next base: position 157,027,956 of record NC_134084.1, read on the forward strand.
GAACCGGGATCAAATAATACAGAGGCATCTCTGTGGCAGACTGAAACAATACCTAAAATCACGGCATCTAAAGCAGCAACATCTGATCTACCCCGGAGAGCATAGAAACAGGCCTGACCACCACCTGATCGACCTCTCCCTCTAGGGCGACTCTTGGCTGACTGACCTCCACCCCTAGCTGGCTGGGCGGGTGGTGAAGTAACTGGATAAGAAGTTGAGGACACTGCCTCCTCATATGCCCGAACTCTCTACACTTATAACAACTCCCCGGTGCTGGAGATGGGGACTGAAGGGAACCCTGGCACTGGAGTGACAAGTAGAAGGGCCTGGCATGGAAGAACCCTGCACTGATGGAGCACGGGACGAACTCTGGGCTGGAAGGGCACTGAGTGATGAGTGACCATGAGAACTGTGAGAACCATGAACCGATGATGCACCATGATAACCTGGGCGAGCTGAATGAGCCTGTCTGAATGGGCGACCTCTGCCCTGTTGGAACTGGTCCCTCGAAGGAGCACCACTAAAGCTACCAGATACCCCGAGGCCTCATGGCCTCCCTCTCCTCTCGCTCATGGCGGTGAACTGTCTCAATCTCAAGGGTGATGTCAATAACCTCCTTGAAAGTAGCACCTGTCACTCTCTCCCTAGTCGTGAGAATCCGAAGCTGATATGTGAGACCATCAACAAATATCATAATCCTCTCTCGATCTGTGGGAACCAACCAAACCGCATGATGGGCTAACTCGGAGAATCGCATATCATGCTATATCACAGTCATATCTCCATGACGTAACTGCTCAAACTGGCTACGCAGCTCCTCTCGGCGAGACTGTGGCATGTACTTCTCTAGAAAGAGAACAAAGAACTGCTGCTAGGTAAGGGGCGCCGCACTAATAGGCCTACGCCTCTCATACGCCTACACCAACTGAAGGCAGCCCCATAAAACTGAAAGGTAGTGAATGTTACACCACTGATCTCTAGAATCCCTACTGTACAAAGCATCCTCTCGCACTTATCCAAGAAACCCTAAGCATCCTCGCCCTCTACACTGATGAAGGTCGGAGGTTGGAGTCTACCAAACCTCTAAAGTCGACGCTGCTCGTCATCCGGCACAACTGGTACCACAAACTCCTGAGCTGGTGCAACCGGCTGGGCTGGAGGTTCCCTCAAGTGTGTGAGCAATGAGAGTTTGGGTGCCTCCCCCGGCCTGAGAAGTAGCTGCGGCCGTAGTAACTGAAACTACCTGAGCCAAACCGGTACACACTAATAATATCTGAGCTAAAGCCTCCTGAAGGCCTGGAATCACAATGGGCACAGCTGGTGCTTGAGCTGGACCCACTGGCTGATCCTGAACTGGGGCAACTGATGGATCTGCAGGTGCTGCCCTAACGACTCTGCCCCTACTACGGCCTCGACCGCGTCCTCAGCTTCTGGTGGCCCCAATTGGTGGAACTGGTGGTCGTCTACCCCACCTGGTAGCACGTGTCCTCACCATCTTTGAGAGAATGGAATAACATAAGTTTAGCATTCGGATCAACAAGTTCGCACGACAAGAATTTCAAGAATTTGGATTTTCCTAAAGGTTCTACAGCCTCTCGAGGATAAATACAGATGTCTCCATACCGATCCGCGAGACTCTACTAAACTGGCTCATGACTCGCGAGACCTATGTAACCTAGGCTCTGATACCAACTTGTCACGACCCCAAATACCGGTCGTGATGGCGCCTATCATATTACTAGGCAAGCCAACCAATTAATTAACCAAAACCCTTTTTACCTTTAACAATAAGCCATTTTCTAACACATGTTTTAAATACCAAATTTCATTATAACATTTAAAGCAACAGAAAAATATACGGAAATCGAATAAATAGGGAAACTACACAGCCCCAAAATCTGGTGTCACGAGTATAGAGCCTCTAAATATCCAAGTCTTACTGTCTAATACATAACAAGTCTAAAATGCAGAAAAAAACAAGGATAAAAGGAAGAAAGCAGGGCTGCGGACGCCATGCAGCTACCTTGCAGTCTCCGGAAAACTCTGACAATGCTAAGGACCCTCACTCTACCGTTCGGGCACCTGGATCTGCACACAAGGTGCAAGGAGTAACGTGAGTACGCCAACTCAGTATGTAACTAAAGTAAATAAGGTCTGAAAGTAGTGACGAGTAGTTAAAAATCATATAACTGAAGAAAACAACAGGATAACAGGTCAACTTCATAGTTTAAAACCAGTTTCGTCTTAAAACCATCAAATTTCAGTTTAAAAACTTGAAATCATATACTTAGCAATTTTTTCAATAGAGGCTCATTTTAAAAGAAGAGTGAAGTCAGTAAAAATATCATAACTGGGCTCCTCGGGCAAGGTATCACTCAGAATATGGCCTCTCAGACAGCCTCTCAGTCACTCGAGACTCAACTCTCGTCACTCAATACTCGCTCTCAGCACTCAGGCTCATTAATATCTCATAGTAATAGAAATCATAGTAACCGTTGTGGCGTGCAGCCCGATCCATCATTTATAGTTGACTACGCTCACTGGGGGTGTACAGACTCCGGAGGGGCTCCTACAGCCCAAACGTCATATCGCTGCGGTGTGTAACCCAATCCAATATATATATCGTTGCAACGTGCAACCCGATCCAGTATATATATCGCTGTGGCATGCAGCCTGATCCATATAAATATTACTGCGGCGTGCAGTCCGATCCATAATATATACATATAATATCCTCACTATTAGGATCTCAACCTCTCTCAGTCATTAACCTCACAACCTCTCGGGCGCAACAATAGAAATTAGGGAACTCATCCCAAACAATCCTCACAATTAGAAGTGGAGTGATAAAACCAGTTTTAAATATTTAAACAGGTAAAACATGACTGAGGATATGCTTTCAACAAGTAAAGTGAGGAAAAACAGTAAAAATGCCCCTAAGGGTCTCAACAGGTCGGCACAAGGCCCCAAACACAACATACAACCCATAATATAGTATAACTAGCTAAAGTACAGAATACCATAAGGTTCCAAATCAAATATGTGGCTTAATAGTCACTACGGGACAGACCAAGTCACAATCCCTACCGGTGCATGCCCACACGTTCGTCACCTAGCATGTGCGTCATCGCATTTACCAAAATAAATCAAATACCGGTGTTTGTACTCTCAGTTCCAAATTTACAAATGGTTACTTACCTCAAACCGGTGAAAATACTACTCCGCGATGCCTTTGCCCCTCAAATCGACCTCCACTCGCATCGAATCTATCCAAAATTAGAATTACGGCGTCAAAATATGCTAAGGGAACGAAGTCCAAGCGAAAACAATCAAATAATACCAAAAATCTCGAAATTGGCCAAACCCGACCCCCGGGACCACATCTCGAAACTTGATAAAAATTACATCACCGGAATCCTTATCCTCCCACGAGTCTATACATATCAAGAACACTGAAATCGGAGTCCAAATGACCCCTCAAATCCTCATTTAAAGGCTATAAATCTCAAGCCCTAATTCCTCAATTTTAGGCTTAGATTCCATGATTTATTAGGTAGAATTCACAGTAGAATCGAGTTTAAGTCCAAGAATCTTACCTCCAAGTGATTCCCCTTGAATCCCTCTTCAATCTCCTTCAAAAAGCTCCACAAACGACCAACAATGAAAGAAATAAACCCCATATTCGCGGACAAGACGACTTTTTAAACCTTCTGCCCAAGCCTATTTTCTTTCATCGCGATCGCGAAGCACAAATTCTCAGCTCCCAAAAATTACTCTATGAGAATGTGTACAATCACCTGCAAATGCGATGCTCAAGAAACTAACTCTACGCGATCGCAGACTGCCTACCGCGTTCGCCATGAATAAATTCAAGCCCAGACCCCAGGTTTACTTAACTCTACGCGAACGCGACCCACTCCACGTGTTCGCGATCAACAACTTCCTCACCTCTATGCGATCGCAACCCAACCTTCGCAATCGCGAAGAACAAACTGGACTGCACCTCAAAAGCTTCTATGCGATTGCAGGACCCCTTACGCGATCGCAGAGAAGGAATCTCTGCAACAGCTGAACCTACAATTCTGCAACTTCTACAAGGTATGAAATGGTCCGATTGACCATCCAAAACTCACCCGAGGCCCCCGGAACCTCAACCAAAGGCACCAACATATCCTAAAACCTCATTCAAACTTGTTTCAACCTTCGGAATGCTCAAAACAACATCAAAACACCGAATCGCATCAGATTCAAGCCTAAGAATTCCAAAATCTTCAAAATTACGCTTTTGATCAAAAACCCAACCAAACCACGTCCGAATGACCTAAAATTTTGCACACACATTCTAAATAACCCAACAAAACTACTGCAACTCTCGAAATTCCATTCCAATCCCTATATCAAAATCTCGCCTACCAACCGGAAATCGCCAAAATAACAACTTCACCAATTCAAGCCTAAATCTACTCCGAACCTCCAAAATTCATTCCGATCACGCTCCTAAGTCACAAATCACCTTTCAAATCTAACCGAACCATCAGAACTCACATCCGAGCCATCTAACACTTAAGTTAACATCCGATTGACTTTTCTAACTTAAGTTTCCTTAAAACAGACCAAGTGTCTCAAACCTTACCAAAAATATGTCTGATTCGATCCGACCAACCCGGTACCACGTAACATGAATAAACAAATCATAAAGAAGCAAAAATGGGGAAAACAGAGCGATATCTCATGAGACGACTAGCCAGGTCGTCACATTTAAATTAACAATATTTTCTTTATTTGAATTATGGTATAAATCCTAATATTTAAAACTTAAAAATCACGTTAAAGTTTACCTTATTTAATTATTTCCTTTGATTGTGATATAACTATAAAATTAGAGACAAGTATGAGTAGTAATAGTAAGATTGTTCTTGTGACAAAGCTGTCCAAATGATAAGAGAGGACATATATCAACATCATTTGTAAATTAAATGCGATAATATCATTTGAAGTGGAGTCTAAACTTGTATGAATTTTTTTGTGATTTAAAGTTAACTATTACAAATAGAATTTTAGATACAAATTCCATTTGAATAATAATACTGCATAGCTGAATGATTGGAATAGACTTCCGGTTAAGGCTATGTGGACTTATGTGAAACAATATATCTTTCATTATTGAGTTAGTAAAATAGAAAGAACATTCATTATTTTTAGAAATTTACACTATTTTCTTTAAATTCTATTTTATGACTCAAAACTTAATTTTTTAATAATATTTATATGGGTTTTTAAAATATTTTACTTAGCGCCACAAGGTACACGCGCAACGTGTGTACCATAAGACTAGTACTATATTAAAAACACGAATGCCCTTAGCGAAATGTTGTTCGCCTTTTTTTTCCTTTAAAAATCGATTTTACATTGGACAAAATTATAATTTAATTTCTTAGTATTTTGAAATTTGGAATTATCTAAAATTTAGTCATTAAATCTTTTGAGTTATATAGAAACTCCTAATAGTTAGGACTTTGAATTCCATTAAAATTTTACCTTATATAACATAACTATAATATATTCATAATAATATTTCCTAATATTTATGTTTTTTTCTAACGGAATATGTTGACGATAACAAAGAATCATGAACTTTCTATAGTATCGAAATAAAATTTACTATTCTTCCACAATTGTAGTCAAAATATAGATGGTGGGCTTCGAATTTTGGATTGAGATTTTTACATATCTATACACTATTGGAAACTTTATTATCCTCCTTATTTAATTTTTAATCTAATTACATAATATATACAAAATTACCAATTATATACATTTTTAGGCATTTAATGATAATAATTAAATCCTAAAACCACTCTAACGTCTATATCCCACTCTCCCCATGTTTCTCTCTCCATACACCCCTCTCCCCATGTATCTTCAGTATCTCTCTCTATTAACCCCTGTTTTCACTCTTCTTCAAAAGTCCCTCTATATTTTTTCAATCTTCTTCAAAAATTCCTCTCCATTTTATAGATTCAAACTCTAAATACTCTACCACACACCTCCATTAACGCCTGTTACTTGCTTAACTTTCAATGAAGAAGAAAACACTTTCGAAGATCAGCCCTAATTCTAGTAAGAGAGTAGTAATTCCACCATTGACAGCCAATAAAAAGGTTTGAAGTTTTAAATTCGAATTTGAGTTTTCAAAAATAATTATTTGTTTGGATTATGTGTTGTTGCAAACAATTCGAAATATTGTTTGGAGTTATAATCTCAATTTTGAGGGTGTTTTGGTGAAGATTAGATTTGATTTTGGCTGAATTTCAGATTGAAACTCGAAGAAGAAGAAGAAGAAGAAGACATGATGTCACGACCCCGGTTAGTCCTCCGTGAACCATCGTGACGGCACTTAGTCTCTACGACTAGGTAAACCTAACAATGAGGAAAAATAAACCAATTTGCGGAAGAAATATTTAAAAACCGAAATAGTGAAATAAAATAATTTTTAAAAGTGCCGCTTGGCATACACAATATCAACTCTCAAAACTACTAATGTTTCCCAAAACCCGGAATCTCATGATCACAAGCCTTTTAATGTCTACAAGCATCTAACCCAAGAATATCTAACAAAGAAAACAAAAGTACAGAAGGACTAATATAAAAGGGAGAGTAGAAAGGGACTCTTCGGTCTGCAGATGCGGCAGATATACCTCGGAGTCTCTACAAGCGCCTCGTCTCAAGCGTGATAAGTCTGAGTGGAAGTACTTGGATCTGCACATGAAAAACATGCGCAGAAAGGGCATGAGTACACCACAACAGTACTCAGTAAGTGCCAAGCCTAACCTCGGTCGGGTAGTGACGAGGAAGGTCAGGACCCTACTGAGGTTAAATAAAATATAAGGTTGAACAGTGTAGAATAAAAAACAGTATAAGTAAGTACAACGGTAAAAGTAGCACAAGATATAAAAGACAACAACAACTACTATAGAGGCCAAGTGAACACAGAAAGAAATACAGATCAGCACAAAGATAACAACCAGGGATCTCCCAAGATACCGTCCTGTAGTCCCAAATATAAATATCCAGTGGATCTCCCGGGATACCGTCCCGTAGTCTAACTCATAATACGAAGGGATCTCCCGGAATACCGATCTGTAGTCCCAAATGTAAATTCTTAATACAGGGGAAATCTACCAGGTGAAGTCCCGTAGTTCTAATGTAAATGTGCAGGGGGATCTCTCAGAATACCGTTCCGTAGTCCCAAAGTAAGCATACCGGGGGATCTCCCGAGATACCGTCCTATAGTCGCAAAGTAAACACACAGCAACAACCAGAAGAGTACACACTTCAATTCAAGTTCCATACCAAGGCAAAACAGGTATTTCTAACCTAGCATGCTGCACGTAATCCAAATAAGGTAGTTTGAGCAAGTAAGACAATTAAGCCAATTAGACATGCTTTCCTAAGCTAACAACAGGCTTAAATTGCAAGTAGTATAAACAGGAAAAGAAACATACTAGTAATTACTTAATGAAAATCGGATTTTCAACAATTAGCACAAGTACGCATTCGTCACCTTACGTACAAGGCATTTCAATTATCAATAATACAAAATCCTAAGGGGAAGGTCCCCCACACAAGGTTAGGCAAGCCACTTACCTCGAACCGGCTCAAAGTCAACCCGAAACCATATTTTTGCCACGAGTACTCGATTCCAAATGGCACAAATCTATTCAATTCAATTGCATAATGTAAATAACACTTCAAGTAACTGATTCTACAAAGAAATTCTAAGCTAATACGCGAAAATTAGGTAAAATGATCACAACGCCCCTCGGGCCCACATCTCGGAATCGGGTAAAATTTATATTTTCAGAATTCTCACACTCTCCCGAGTCTATACATATCAAAAACACTAAAATTAAAGTTCAATTGACCCCTCAAATACCCATTTTAAGGTCTCTTAATCCCAAGCCCTAATTACCCCATTTTGTACTGATTTCCCTAATTTTTTCACCACCAATTAGAACTTTAATTACATAAAAATGAGTTATGAAGTCAAAAATGTTACCTCTAAGTAATTCCCCTTTTGTTTCCTCAAAAAGCTCCCTCAAAAGCTTTAATCCCGTTCAAAAATGGTGGAAAAATGAAGAAGGGTCGCAGATGTGCTATTTAAATACTACCCAGATTTAACCCTATGCGATCACAGAAATACCTATGCGATCGCATAAGGCAATTTCCGCACAATAATGCAATCGCGACCAGCTCTATGCGATCGCATAGAGTAATTCCATCACCTCACTGCCACTCCAAGTCCTTCTACGCAAACACAAAGCTCTCCACGCGAGCTCTTTGACCAATACTGCTCACCCTACTCGATCGCACTCCTACCTTCGCGATCGCGATTCAAAGAAATCTACCTGGCCTCAACTTACTCTACGCAATCGCGGATGAACTCAGGCGATCACAATGAACAAATCACTGCTGCTAAAATACTAGAAAACCAGCAATCTCCCAAAGACCAAAAGTGACCGTCTGAGCATCCGAAATACACCCGAGGCCCTCGGGACCTCAACCAAACCTACCAACATATCCCATAACATCATTCAAACTTGTTCCAACCTTCGGAACGCTCAAAACAACATCAAAATACCAATTTTTCATCGGATCTAGCCTAAGAATTCCAAAAACTCTCAAATCACGCTTTCGATCAAAAAGTCTATCAACCCTCGTCCGAATGACCTGAAATTTTGCACACACATCACATTAAACACTACGGAGCTACTCCAACTTCCGGAATTCCATTCCGACCCTCGGATCAAAATCTCACTATCGAACCGGAAACTTCAAAAATTCAACTTTCAGCATTTCAAGCCTAAATTATCTACGGACCTCCAAAACACAATCCGAACACGCTCCTAAACCGGAAATCACCCAACTGAGCTAACGGAACCATCAGAATTCCATTCCGAGGTTGACTTTATATTGTTCCGACTACGGTCAAATTTCCAAAACTTAAGCTCTCATTTAGGGAATAAGTGTCCCAAAACTCTCCGAAACTCAAAGCCAAGCATCCCGGCAACTCACAATGGCAGAAACAAACACGGGGAAAGCAGTTAATAGGGGATCATGGCGTAAATTCTTAAAACGATCGGCCGGGTCGTTACACATGACATACATTATACTTACGAAATTATAGTAAAGTTGTAGAAAATTTATAGAAAAATTATATTATGTTGTTTATATATATATTTTTATTTAAATATTATATGAAAGTTGAACAATATTGTATAAAAATTATATGTAAGTTGTATGATATTGTAGTTATATATAACTGGGTAGAAATAATGTATGAAAGTTGTAAATAAGTTGTAGACAAGTTGTATAATATATAATTAGTTGTATGAAATTTATTTTTACTATGTATAAATCAGATACAAAATATACAAAAGACATATTGTATAGAAATTGTATTTAAATGGTATGATATTGTAATTATACGTGAGTTGTATAAATCTCCAGATTGAAGCAACATAAATAGGGAGACGTTCAATTTTCGAGTCAATTTGAAAGATACTGTTAACTCCCCTTAAACTTGCAAGGCATTAAGATAATTAATTGATATTCTACTGTTTTACAAATACATAAATCCCGATTACGACTCTATCTAACTGGGGATGGTGTAGTTGAACCTGATATTATTTTATTTCAGGTATACTTAGCTTGAAACACACGATTAGAAAAGTTACATACTGCATGGTATAAATAGAATCACTTGATAAATTAATGCTAGCGAAACACAAAAAAGCTTTCTTCTTATTTAATTGGTAAAATATTTTTTGGAACATTAAAGAAAATGTGAAGATTTAACAATAATTTCTTCTTCTTGAAGCAAAACAAGCTTTTCAAAATAAATTTAAACAAACGATGTGCCTGATCCTGACCTTGTTGGTCAAATTAAAGGTAGTATTGAAAATTTGTGCATCTTCTAATTACAAGTAATTAAAGTTTAGTACCTGTTCGCAACAAATTTTCGTAATACAAAAAATAAACTGCAACAAAAATAATATGAAGAAAAAGTAATTTTGTTGATAAATATTTGTGAGTTCAAATCTATCTATCCCTTGATTCTCCTCTCTAAAATACTCCGTGATTCGAGGGCTTGAGAAGCGTCTTTCTCGAATGTGGACGATGTAGACCTCCTTGTGATGTATTTAATCGCCAAGAACGTCGAGCAACACTTTGTTGTTACGGGTTGATATTCGGGAAGAACTCTGTTGATCACTCCTTTGTTGAAGAACTATGCACTTGATGATTGATTTCTCTGTTTGTGGATACTTTCACCAATTGTGAAATGTTATTCTCCAACTCTGAATGTCCCCAGAGAGTTATGTAACCCCTCTATTTATAGTTGTAGAGGGTGGACAATCCAACTACATATGAACTCTCTTGCTTGATTCTAATTGGCGCATGTCATTTTAGCCATTTGGCAACCTGTGGTTGGTTCTTGATTTTTGACTTGGATTGCCACATCATTTAACACGTGGCATCATCTTGTTGGCTTTGGGTTTGACTGGACATGCCATGTCACTTGACACATGGCATGAGTCTGGGCCTTAAGATGAAATGGACCTTGGGCTCAAATATTAAAATGGACTTATTTAATTTGTAAAGTATAAATTAATTATTCGACACAAAGTGATTTAGAATTTAATTCAAATTTTGTACGGACTAAATTCAATAATTTTACATGTCTACAAATGTCCCTTACTTCAAAGTTTGTCGTGTGACTTGTTCAACCGTAAAGACGAGGCTTGAAGTACCCGTAGAGTAGTTGACTCAATTTCTCACATAAATCAAGTTGCACGTATCATAAAAATACTTGGCTTTTAGGTTGCGGACCAAGACAATTGTTTAATTATAATTGATCTTTTGCGCAACTTTCCAACAACCAACATGGTATTGCCAACAATCTAGCTACAAGCTCATTTTAATTAATCCACTAACTTTCTTTGGACCAGTATACAATACACGGTGTTAAAATTAGCCAAGGGACCCACGTGGACAATGAGACCATTCCTTAGATATAAAGTTGACAATTGAATAGAAATCTCATAAGATCTTCACCAGGCTAACTCCGTCTAGGTCTCTAAAGGGTTAACCTAATCATCCCCCTATAAAAGCAGCTCAAGTTGTGACAATTTATGCAAGACTTTTCAAAATTTCAAGAGGGTACAAAACATGGGTCATGTCTTTAATAATTGACGTCAACTCTCCTTTAGTGAAAGCATAATCATATTAGCAGTAGCAAAGAATTAGTAATGTCTTGGATTTACTTCTACCTGATATCAAATTCTATTTATGCTATCTAATTTCCTTTCTTTCGCAGATTCTGCCCAAGCTTCATATATTGGGGTGCTAGCTTCTCTTACAAGGTGGATAGCTCTTTGCTGCAGCGGCATTGTCATACTCAACTCCCAGGCCTTGTCCAGTTTCTGCTGCACGTAGATGAATCTGACAAGCCATGAGTGAAGGCATGACGAACCGCGAATTAGGTGACTTTGAAGATTATGGAAACATTCCAAAAATACCAGCGCTAAAGCTTTGTAACGACTAGATCGGTCATTTTGGGTTCTAGCACGTCGTTCAGCGGTTTGAGGTCATGAGTCGCTTCACTTCAGGTATTATGACTTGTACGCGTAGTCGAAATTAAATTTTGGGAAGTTTGGAGTAGATTTGGAAAGAGAATCCTTATTCGAAAGCTTTAAGTTGGAAGAATTGACTAAGATTGGATTTTTGAGTAAACGACCTCGGAATCGGGATTTGAAGGTTCCAGTAGGTTTGTATGATGGCTTTGGACTTGGGCGTGTGTCCGGATCAGGTTTTGGATGACGCGGAAGCATTTTGGCGCCCATGGAAGTCAGCATTTTTGGATGAATTTCATAAATTTGGGATGAAGTACATTTCAGTGTTAACAATGTCTGTTTGGGATTCCGAGTCCAGGAATAGCTTCGTATGTTGATTCTGGTATTGGGAGGGCAATCGGAAGTGGATTTGGAGGTCTGTAGGTCATTTTGGAGTCATTTGGCTAAAGTTAGAAATTTGAAGGTTTTTGAGAAGTTTGAGCGGAAGTGGACTTTTTGATATCGGAGTTGGATTCCGATTCCAGAAGTTGCGGTAGGTCTATAATGTCGAATATGGCTTATGTGCAAAATTTGAGGTCAATCGGATATGATTTGATAGGTTTCGGCATCGAATATAGATGTTTGAAATTCTAAAGTTCATTAAGCTTGAATTGGAGTGCGATTCATGGTTTTAGCATTGTTTGATGTGATTTGAGGCCTCGAGCAGGTCCGTGATATGTTATAGGACTGGGTTGTATGATTGGAGGGGATCCCGAGGGCCCTGGGTGTGTTTCGGATCGAATTTGGATGAAAAGCTGTTGTTGATTGCTGGTGTCTGGTTTCCTTCTTCGCGAACGCGAAAGAAGTCCTGCGTTCGCGAAGAGGAAATATTTGGGGTTGCTGGTTTGGCCTTCGCGAACGCGAGGCAGAGGACGTGAATGCAAAACAAAGGCTGGTTAATCTTATGCGAATGCGATACAGTGCTCGTGAACACGAAAAAGGAAGGGAGCGGGCATGAAAGTGCTAAACCTTCACGAACGCGGCTGTGGGACTGATGTGACGATCCGGCCAGTCGTCTCATGAGTTACCGCTCGATTTTCCCCGATTTCTGCTTCTTTATGCTTTGTTTATCCGTGTTATGTGGTATCGGGTTGGTTGAATCGAATCCGTAATAATTTTGGTAAGGTTTGAGACACTTAGTCTCTTTTAAGGAAGTTTAAGTTAGAAAAGTCAACCGGATGTTGACTTATGTGTTAGAAGGCTCGGATGTGAGTTCTGATGGTTCGGTTAGTTTCAAAGGTGATTTGGGACTTAGGAGCATGATCGGAATGAGTTTTGGAGGTTCGGAGTAGATTTAGGCTTGAATTGGCGAAGTTGGTATTTTGGCGATTTCCGGTTGGTAGGCGAGATTTTGATATAGAGGTCGGAATGGAATTTTGAGAGTTCCAATAGTTCTGTTGGGTCATTTGGGATGTGTGTGCAAACTTTCAGGTCATTCAGACGTGGTTTGGTTGAGGTTTTGATCAAAAGCGGAATTTGGAAGATTTTAGAAAGTTTGGCTTGAATCTGATATGTTTTGGGTGATTTGATGTTGTTTGAGGTGTTTTGATGATTGGAACAAGTTTGAATAAGGTATTAGGACATGTTTGTGCTTTTGGTTGAGGTTCCGGGGGCCTCGGGGTGATTTTGAATGGTTAACGGACAAGTTTGGATGTTGTTGCAGTTGCTGATTTTGCTGCTTCTGGTATCTTCACACCTGCGGATTGGGGACCGCAGGTGTGGTGCCGCATGTGCAGTTGATTTGTCGCAGAAGCGAAAAGAGTCCTGATGAGCAGCGACCGCAGAAGCGGTTAGGGTGGCCGCATCTGCGACATTGCAGATGCGGGGGTGTGGTCGCAGATGCGATTGTTGACCAGTTAAGTGATTTCCGCAGAAGCGTAGGAAGGATCGCATATGCGGTACCGCAGAAGCGGTTAAAGGACCGCATATGCAATAATGTCTGGGCAAAAAGTATAAATTGTGACCTTCGCGAATTTTGAGCTATTTCACCATTTTTAACTCGGTTTTGGAGCTTTTTGGACGATTTGAAAGAGGGATTTAAAGGGAACTTCATTGAGGTAAGGAATTTGGACCTAAAACTCGTTCCTATGCTATTATTTCACGGATTAGAGCTATGAGTAAGGGAATTTAAGGGCTAAAATTGGGGAAACTAGGGCTTGGAAACTTAGACCTTTGCTTGAGGATTTGAAGGACCATTTGAGGTTGAATTTGAGAACTTTTGATATGTATGAACTCGTGGGGACATAAGGAATCTATTGATGTAAAAATTATTGAATTCCGAAACATGGTCCCGGGGGTCGGGTTTTGATAATTTCGGGATTTGTGTTGTATTTTGATTATTTTCGTTTGGGCTTCGTTCCCTTAGCATATTTTGACGTCCTCGTTCTGATTTTGGATATAGTTGACGCGAGTGGAGGCCGATTCAAGGGGCAAAGGCGTCGCGAGCTAGAGCTTTGACCGGTTCGAGGTGAGTAATGATTGTTGTCACACCTCCTTTTTACCTACACCCTAGAAGGGTATAAAGAGAGTTTTTTCCAATTTAAAGTGACAATCGAAATGAGATTATTTATTTATTGAAAATCAGAGTCGCCACTTGGGATAATTTATGGTGTCCCAAGTCACCGGTTTAAATCCCGAATCGAGGAAAAGATTGACTCTGTATTACCGTCCGCGAACACAAAAATTCGGGTAAGGAATTCTGTTAACCCGGGAGAAGGTGTTAGGCATTCCGGATCCCTTGGTGCTAGCACGGTCGCTCACCTGTTATTGTTGGCCTATTATCTGATCTTAACACATGTTTTAGCCTATAGTTCAATTTTAACTTATTAACTGCTTTTATTCATTTTTAGGAAGATTGCAATGTTATTAAAACACGTCTTGAACCACGTCACATAAATGCACCCGCGGTCCTCGACATATTTTATCTAACATTGTTGAGATTTGGATTTGGGTCACATGAATGCGCACCCGAGATTAAGAAGGTAATTTATTAAAATAACGCGCCTAAAGCAACTACGCGTTTTTAAATTTGCGAGGGCCATAAAAATTCAATTAAATGGCACGCCTCGAATTCTAAAGGAAAAGCATTCAACTTAATGAACTACAGATATTCATATTTAACTAGTTAGGTATTAAGTATCACAACTACGTCACGGGAACCGTACCCGTAGCTATGGTAATTGTTATTATAAACGTGCCCAGAGGTTCATCTATTCACGTTTCGACGGCCTAAACATGCTCCTAGCGAATTCAAAATAAACAGATCTTGACTTATGTTTCATCTCAAACCACGGTTGCCTAGCATTTTTCGTTTAAGAAGTCAGACACCAAAGAATATTCAATACTCCAACCCAGGAAAAGATTGACAATAGAATGACCAATATCAAATAACTCAAATTTGAGCAACTTTATGACCAATATAAAATAGCTCAACTCTAAGAAACTCGACTTATGTTTCATCTCAAAACTTTATGACCAACTCAACATGATGAGAGAATAGAACAATCTTGCCAAAATCCCACAGTAAAACACAAATCCGCCAGAATTCTACTAGGACAACAAATCAACCACCATTCCATCTTAATAAAAATCGAGCAAAACAGATCAACCATAACAAAAGAACAACGAAAACACGACCAAATACTCAATCACATGAGTCCTTCTCCATCCTTAATTACTATGGTAATCACTTGGCAATACAGAATATAATGAGTGCATTTAGATCTGAATTTAAATTCAATCAGACCATGACATAACAGGATCAATTACAGGAAACTAACAAGCTAAAAAAATAGAGCATATGATGCCACAATTCTCTTTAGTCCATTTATGGAATACTTCATCAAATAATGAGAGCAATCAACATATATTGCTATGCTAGCATGAGGATGCACAAATCCGACAGAAGAATCATATAAAATGAGTAATGAAATCACGATTTATCTGGAGTTCAATTCCTCTTAACTTAAACAGAATGAGTTCATGAACAAGTGGAATCCAGTAGGAACCATACGCAATTAAATTCAACTGTGTATAAAATTGTGCTAACCTTTCTTCAATGTATTAACAAACAAAAACCTCCGACAAGCCGGATAACACAGCAGCGAACGTCGAGCCTTGGCGACGAATCAGATCCGCGGACAGAACCTTGAATCGGACACCTCACTGATCTCTCCTTCTCGTCACTGCTTCTGTCCGTGTGTGTGTGTGTGTGTGTATGTTTGAATGTTGGAAAATCAGAGTTTGAGGGTCTTTGATTTTGAAAAATTGGAGGTAGTAGTAGGCCTAGAGGAAGGGATTTTTCGGTTTCCTCTTCTCCTCCTATGGTTCATAGTCGATTTTATGTATGCCTTAGAGATTAGGGTGATGGTTCAGGAAATTCTAAGGTGCAATTTCATGGGTGGGGAAGATCGGATGTTGAAGGAAGTGAGGTTTCGCTGGTGTTTGTTAAGAAGAAGCCATTGAAATGGCTCTTTTTCTTCTGTCAAGGGGCGAGATACAGGGGGGTCTCTCTATATGTGTATTGCTGCGCTCATTTCTGATCTCTTCTTCAATGTATTAGGCGTTAGTTCCCTTTTGCTGATTTAGGCGTTCTTATATGTAGAGTCTAGGTTTAGGTTATTATTTTGTGTATTTTGCCAATTATTCCCTAGGTCTTTTTGTGTTAATTCCTTAGGATCTTTTTTATTTATTTTTGTTCCAAAGAAGAGTCTAGAAGGTCCCTAGGCTTAATGGACTAATCCAAATTGGGCCTAGAATTGGGCTCTAAAACTCTTAAAATTGTGATCCAACACCTTAATTGACTCATTTTAAAATAAGATAAAAATACTACACAATGCAAAAGCTAACATGAAACTATCATATATTTTTTTGTATTTTCAAAATTATATAAAGCTAAAAATAACGTACTATATTTTTGTATTTTTTTTTAAATTTATGAAAGATACATACTAAAATATTTTTCTTGTAATAAAATAAAGTAAAAGAGTAAAAATGAGTTGAAATAGCTATATTAGGCCTAAATTAAATATTTGCGTGCTACATATGAAAAAATCTTGGGAAGGGTCAAAAAATCACATGTCTACAATTCTAAATGATGTTCTGAGGGTTGAAACCCCGGATTGCACATCGTAGTGCTATATTGAGGTGAGGCACACGCTTGATAACGAGCGTGGGGTCGTGCACTGTTGGATATTGTGACTTAGTCCGTCCCGGATGACTACTTTACTGCGTATTTGATTGAAATCCACTGGCTATCATCATTATTTGGGTTGAATGCCATATTTGGGCTTCGTGCCAACTATTTAAACCCTTCGGGGATTTTTACTAGTATTTCCTCATTGTTTTGACTTTATACTTGAACTCAGTCATGTTATTTTCCACTGTTTTCATACTTAGCCAAGTTTACTCAGTTTTAAAACTTAAATGATATTTTAAATGATGTTTGGGTTGAGAAACACTGTTTTACTATTGCTCGAGTGGCTTGTGAGGATTTTTGACTGAGTGAGGCCAAGGGCCTACATTGTGAGGAAACATTTGATATTGATTATGAGGCCGAAGGCCTAAGATATGTACGCCACAAGGTGGCTTGATTGATAAGAGGCCGAGGGCCTAGTAATGATGCCACGAGGTGGCTTGATATTGTGCTTGGGCCGTAAGGGGCCCCTCCAAGAGTCTGTACACCCCTAGTGAGCGTGGGTAACTATTGTGATGTGAGATTGAGCCCGAGGGGCTGGTATTATTCCGAGATTTTGCCCGAGGGGCGGTTTTGTTGATACAGTGCTCGAGGGGCGAACCTTTACGTGTTTATTTTTCCTTAATTGCCTGTCAACTATTTTCTTACTTGTTGTAAAAGGATTTTACTTATCTTTTAACTGGTTTACTATTTTAAATGGTTTTACTGCTTTATTATAGAATGCCTTGTGCCTTACGTGTTTTCTTGCTTTCAGTCTTTATTTACATTTATTGCTCACTCAGTGGGAGTACTCACTTTACTCCCTGCACCCTGTGTGCAGATTCAGGCATAGCTGGTCCCGCTCCCGAGTGCTGATCATTTCCAGCTTCAGGCGGATCCGAGAAGTCTTTAGGCAGCTGTTGGCATTCGCAGCCCAGAGCTCCTCTTTATCTCTTTTCCTTTATGTCCTTAGTTCTGTACTAAACTCTGCAGTTACTTTGGGGTATTCTGTGTTGTTAGATGCTCGTGACTTGTGACACCCCAGTATCGGGCTGTGTTTGGGCTGTATTCCGCACATTATACTATCTTTTTCTTAGACTTTGGTTTATTAACTCATGCTTAGACTGTTTATTACTGTTTAACTGCTTAAAAAGTGAATTGGATTTAATTGGTTGACCTTGGCTTCACGAGAAGCGTCATCACGATCGGGTTCGGGTTTAGGGTCGTGACAACCTCGAACATAAAGGTATTTTCGCATTCGCGAAGAAGGATTTTCTGGGCAGTAAGTTGTTTTAAACGAGATCTTGGCCATTTTCATTTCATTTTCCTCCATGGGATCTAGTCTTGGAGCGATTTTGGAGCTCCATCTTCATCATCTATGCCAAGGTAAGTGATTCCTATCTATTGGGTTAAATACTTGGGTTATATATGGATTTGAGCATGAAATTAGTAGAAATTGTGAGTTTTGGTAGAAGACCTAGAAATTGATATTTTTGATTTTTACCACGAATTTAGGCATGAAACTGAGAGTAAATTATATATTTGAGCTAGTGAGGTTATAGGTAAACTTGATCTTCAAAAAACTTTGGAATCCAGGCACGTGGGCCTGAGGGCGATTTTGTCAACTTTTTGATCGAAGTTTGGAATTGATATAAATTGAATTGTTATGAGTGTTTGAGTATATATTTATGGGTTTGCACAATTATTGACTAGTTTTGGAGCATTAGACATCGGTTTGAGTCATCAGAAGGGCTTGGAAGCCGGTTATGGAACTTCGAAGCGAGGTAAGTCTCCTTTCTAACCTTGTGAGAGGGAATTAACCCTATAGGTGAAATGATTAAATATGTGCTCCTATTTGTGGGGGCTACATATGCACTAGGTGATGAGAGTCCGTGCATAGCTACTATTATACTTAAGTCCGGGTAGCCTAGGACCCAAAAGCATGCTTTACTTGTAATTTGCAATATTGTTGTCAATTTAAAATGCTTAAAACATATCGAACCTTGTAAATAAATTTCTAAAAGGCTAGACATCGTTTTCTTGACTCTTAAAAGAGAAATTGCCTTTTCTTGGATAGTTGCTCTTTGATGAATTCTTGATTGACTGTTTGAATCTGTTTATCTATTCAGGAACGGGTTGAACGCCTCGGTAGATTAAATAGATGCCTCTATGGTTCGCGCTATTCGACCCTCTAGCAGTGCACAATTTTAATATTATGTTGGATCGGATCGTACGACCTCGGCATGATTTGCGCATGCTTGTATTTCTTGACTTGCAAATTTATAAATGATGATATTGTCTCTCTGGTCTGAGATAAATGTATGAATGATGAAAATAAATTTGGAAATTTCCTACTAATAAAAGAACTGCTTCATGCTATTGAGTTACAACTGTTTTTATAAAAATCCTCGATTTACTATATTATCAGTATATTATTATTGGACCACTAGTAAGTATCGAAGTCGACCGCTCGCCACTACTTCTTCGATATTAGACTGGATACTTAGTGGGTACATGTTGTTTTCGTACTCATACTACACTTTTTGTGCATTTTTATTGCACAGGCACATGTATGTCTAGTGGCCTCATTGGGAGCATCGACATGGTTGATACAAAGACTTAGATGAGCTGCATCTCTCAAGATGACCCGCATCCAGTAGAGTCTCTTTGAAAGTATTGTATTTTCTTTCTCTTCAAAATTTGTATTCCGGACAGTTATTGTATTACATTTTAAATTCCTAGAAACTGCTCATGCACTTGTGACACCGGGTTCTGGGATGACTATGGGATTATTCAGTAAATTTGTTAAAGACATCATTATTTATTCAGTAAAGTTTATTATTTATTGTTTAATGTATAAAAGAAATGATTAAATATTAAAACGAGAAATTACAAGTTATTTGGTGTTGGCTTGCCTGACAGTGGTGTCCGGCGCCATCGCGACCCTTAATGGATTTTGGGTCGTGACAACATGGTATCAGAGCACTAGGTTCCCTTAGGTCTCATGAGTTATGAGCGAGTCTAGTAGAGTTTTGAGGTTCGGTACGGAGACGTCTGTACTTATTTTTGAGAGGCTACAAGGCTGTTAGGAGAACTTCCCTTCTTGATTTCTCATCGTACGGTTTGATTCCTTTGAGGCTTATGCCTTCATTTCCTTCCCATTGAATCTTATGGGATGTGAAGCGATGGTTCTAAATCGGGAATCAAGGAATTTTAATGGCACTTCAGATAAGGTGCGGGATGTTTCTCCCTGCATAGATATTTGGGATATTGTCGTCACCTTGCGGAAGGATATTCTGTATTTGCAACTCAGTAGTTGTACTTCTGAGAGGTTGGAGGCTATGCACGGGTTGCTATGATACTTATGAACGGTTATCGCACAGTATTGATATGATGGTAGGATGTTTGCCCGTGTGTTGGGGCAGTGAATGACTTGAAAAAAGGCCTACTCAGTGCACGATTCAGAGATTCAATATTTTATTTCTGGCGGAAGAAAGGCAATCGAACTATAAATGTTCAGGTTTGGGTTGATAGAGTAACAAGACTTGGTGTTTTCAAGTGTGGTGGAATTTTTATCTGCGACATGGTATCGTCGTCCTCGATTGAATGCGTTAAGTTCGTTGGTGTTATGATCTTCTACAATTCACCTTTGGGGCAGGATATTGTGAGGAAGTATTGGAGAAGCGGCTGTCAGAGATCGCGGGGTGTGGTGGTTCAGGATTGAACGGGTATTTCTAATGCCGACGGCTCGAGAAGGAGGATCTTCGGAAAGGGTTGAAGTTAGTAGCGATCTATCGGATCTAGTGCTACAGAGATATATATTGATTTAAGGCAACAACTGGGCAGCAAAGGATGAGGAAGGACATATGGGGAGTGTTAGGTGGTGGTCAAATTTCTAAAAGGTCAGGTGTAAGAAGCAGAAGTCGAGTAGTTGCTTAACAAAGAGGGTTTGGCCAAAGTAGGAGAGTGGCATAGTAGCATATGGGTTTAGTGGCATGATAACTATACATCTTGAGGAAATATTTAGAGTGATTTAAGGATTTCAGTGGACGGTGATTGGGTCTACAGGCTTAATTTGAATTATTGGCTATTATACGGTGGGAGATTGGATACAACAGAAAGGAGTTGCTTGATATGAAGAAGGATGCAAAATAACTTTGAATTGGAAGATGTCGGTGTGTAATTTCCAAATGTGTGTTATCTCTTATGAGCAGGTCAGCGATCGCGTGGTTGGCGAAACTTCTGTGAAGGATTATACTGACTATCCAGTGAGAGGTCGAGTATGTGAATGTTGATAGAGATTTTGAGTGTTCATGAAATGCTAATAGAAGGATTTCGAGGAATTTGGCTGGTTGGTTGTGCAAGATCGTGTCAACAATGAAGAAGGAATCTTGGTGGGTTCTAGAGTTGTGTTATAGTAGCTTCAAGCTAAGTAGGAGAGTCCCAACGCCTATGATTGGGTTGCATGGTTATCTACTTTTGAGGTTTTGGGATTATCGGCGTATTAGTGAGTTATTACAGCTAAAGGAAAGGAACACAAATGGTAATTTGAACAAAGGATTTGATAAATATGTGCTATAATTGGCCCTATTGAATTATGTTCGGGCTTTGGGAAGATTTAGGATTTTTGCTTCGTATAGAGGTGATTTACAAGGGAAGTGATTCAGTCGGGTGCTTCATTAAGATGGGTGTTCATGTGCCAGCGAAGCCTTGGAGTTGATTATATTCATGACCAATCCAGAGTGGGTCACTCTCAACAACGGTCCTAGTGAATTTAAAGGTTAAAATGCGGTTCCTAAGGATTTAAGCCTGTAGTATGGTTAAGAATCTAGCTTTTGTCATATTATGATAAGAGGCATGGAATGTTCAATGGTGTTTTTGACTTACAGTGTAGCATTGGGAGGAAAAAGAAAAAAAGACTTTAGATTCATAGAGGAATTATCAAAATGGGTGTATCAGTTGAAGATGTGAATGTGCGTGCAAGGAGGGTATGAAATGGTTCATGTGTTTGGAGATAATGTGGTCTCGTAGAATGGGGTCACTCGGGATGGGTGCAGAGTTAGGTTCATGATGTAAGGAATGGAGCTATTATTATTTTTAAGGCAAGTTAAGGATAAAGTAGAAGGAGTTAGATTGGTTAGCCATGGTTAAATCGGCATAATGATGGCAGTGATCAGTTTTTTCAGCGTGATCAAGTTATGCATGTGATTTTTGACGGTGTGTGCCAGGCTTGAAGCCCTCCGTAATTGGTTTTATTGGGAGTATTCAAGTATTATGGCCTGTTATGTGTAGGCGAATCCCGAAAGGGTTATGATGGTTTAGACCACTACTTGAGAATTTGCATGTTCTATGGTTATGAGAATTCACTCACGTGTTGCTATGGTCCTCTTGGAATGAGTTAAGTAAAAAGTTTCTATGTGATGAAGTGTTCACCCTATTGGTGGTTCAGGAGTCAGGATGAAATTCTTGTACTATCGCATATTGGCATGTTAGGAGCAGTGAGCGGTATGAAATTTGAAAGTGAGGATCAAGATTGTAGTTCAGTGTTGACAAGGATGTCATGAGCTCGGATGAGTAGGAAAGGGATTTGAATATTTAGAGTAAGCTGGTATTGTCTTCAGCGTCATTTGAGATCGGTGTTTTGTGAAAGAGGCTCTGCATCCTAGTTATGGATTCTTGATTTGCTTTACAATATTAGTGTGACTAGTGGTATAGATGTGCATATTTGTTATCTGGTGCGGAAGGTCGTGGGAGCGTACCTCATGGGAAGATTGTATATGTGTGACATGTAGTCACTTAATTGATTGAAGATTTAAACCGAGTGTGAAGATGGTGGTAATATCACTAATTTGAGAATTTATGCCTAGAGGGCACTCGGTTTATTGGGTTGTAGATTGTGAAGGTTTGCTCTAGATATGAGGGTTGTTCTTGTGTATCATGGGAAAAAGGGGTTATTATGGACCCTTGAAAGGTTATTAGCCTAGTACGGTGCAGTCAGAATCGGCTCGAGGTCGGTGGGTGGATTTAAATATGAATATGGGCTCTGTATTAGGCCAGATGTGTTCATTTCAGCATAGCAATCCTTATGGAGGAATATTCGGATGTTGGATGTTATCTCGTCGTCGGCTATTTCATATAATACTATATTGTGCCGTCCGAGTTATGAGACAACATGATAATTCTCTTATGTGTTGAGGTTCCACGTAGCGATGGTGTTATGCAAGCAAGATGGCTCTTAAGATTCAGATCATATATCACACCTCAGTTGTGCTTGAGTTTTGTAGCATATGACGCTATTTATATCCCCATGAATGGTATTATGCACTTAGCGTGCTTGTGGCCGATATTCGGTATTTGGCAGTAGTGAGCACACTAGCCCGGTATGTATCTCCCTATATAGATTTATGTGTGGATCGGGTGGCACGCCACCATGGGTATGTTGTTTAGATCGGGTTGCACGCCGCAACAGAGTGATATTAAGTACAGTCCCCTATATTCTATTTTCTGTATTTTGTTTCCCAATTTTTTTCTGAGGAAGGTTTATATTTCAGTTGTCTAATTAGCTATGTGGGTTGAGTAGTCCCTTCCAGAGTTCATTTTTCTTATG
Source organism: Nicotiana tabacum (assembly GCF_000715075.1). Taxonomy (NCBI): domain Eukaryota; kingdom Viridiplantae; phylum Streptophyta; class Magnoliopsida; order Solanales; family Solanaceae; genus Nicotiana; species Nicotiana tabacum. The sequence goes on from NC_134084.1 coordinate 157,051,408, forward strand.
TATCATGTTCGAGTTTGTAGCTTATTGCCACAATGTGGCATCATGTGAGACTTTTTGGTCATGTCTGGGGTGGCTTGTAGCATGAGCAGCTCGTACTGGGTGAGACGAGATTATTGGATCTAGGATAAGTGCGGTCGGATTATATGAAATATACCAAGGAGCAAATACCATTATTTGGTTCAGAATGAGGTATTGATTCTTGTCAGGAGTATAGACTCAACGATTTGTTGACTTGACAGTTGGTTATGAATTCCTACACATCGCTTCCGGCATGGCGGAATTGCGAGAGTTGGAACATGACTTATATATGTCATGGGGTGCATTGGAGCATCAGATTCGGGAAATGTCGGCTTTCATGATCAGAAAGTGTTATTGTGGTATTGTGAATGATGTGGTGCATGGTGTGAATTCAGCAAGGGTGTGCAGTCATGTTTTGGTGCAGCATGTGGCGATTGATACGACATTCATATGTTGGAAGCAGGCGTAGCAGAGAATTCCGGATGTTGGAACTGAGCTCTAAGGGTTATTTGACTAAATGAAAGAGGATATCTTCAGATTTGATTGAGCTAATGTGCTAAACTGAGTTGTGGTAGCACGTGTAGGTGCACGAGGTGTTAAACAGTAATTTTAGACTGCTCTAGCGCAATTCTCAGCCTGTTCGAGAACGAACGTATGTTTAAGTGGGAGAGAATGTAATGACTCGACCAGTCATTTTGGGCTCTAGCACGTCGTTCAGCGGTTTGAGGCCATGAGCAGCTTCACTTAAGGTATTATGACTTGTACGTGTGGTTGGAATTAAATTTTGGGAAGTTTGGAGTCGATTCGGAAAGAGAATTATCATTTCGAAAGCTTTTAGTTAGAAGAATTGACTAAGATTGGATTTTTGAGTAAACGACCTCGAAATCGGGATATCAAGGTTCCAGCAGGTTTGTATGATGATTTGGACTTGGGCGTATGTCCAGATCAAGTTTTGGATGACCCGGGAGCGTTTCGACACCCATTGTGGAAGTCAACATTTTTGGATGAATTTCATAAATTTGGGATGAAGTGCATTTCAGTTTTAACGATGTCCATTTGGGATTCCGAGTCTGGGAAAAGCTCTGTATAATGATTCTGGTGTTGGGAGCGCGATCGGAAGTGGATTTGGAGGTCCGTAAGTCATTTTGGAGTCATTTGGATAAAGTTAGAAATTTGAAGGGATTTGAAAAGTTTAACCGTAAGTGGATTTTTTGATATTGGGGTCGGATTCCGATTACGGAAGTTGGAGTAGGTCCATAATGTCGAATATGGCTTGTGTGTGATTTGAAAGGTTTCGGCATCGAATGTGGAAGCTTGAAATTCTAAACTTCTTTAAGCTTGAATTGGATTGCGATTCAAAGTTTTAGTGTTGTTTAATGTGATTTGAGGCCTCGAACAGGTCCGTGTTATGTTATAGGACTGGGTTGTGTGATTGGACGGGGTCCCGAGGGCCTCGAGTGTGTTTCAAGGTGGTTTCGGATCGAATTTGGATGAAAAGTTGCTGCTGATTGCTGGTGTCTGGTTTCCTTCTTCACGAACACGAAGGAAGTCCCGCGTTCGCGAAGAGGAAATATTTGGGGTTTCTGGTTTGGCATTCACGAACGCGAGGCAGAGGACGTGAACGCGACGCAGTGCTCGCGAACGCGAAGAAGGAAGGGAGCGGGCCTGGAATTGCTAAGCCTTCGCGAACGCGGCTGTGGGATCGAGAATGCAAAGGGAAAATTCTAAGGCATGCAAGTTTGGCCTTCCTAAACGTGAGGGTATTTCCGCATTCGCGAAGAAGGATTTTCTGGGTAGTGAGTTGAACGGGATCTTGGCCATTTTCATTTCATTTTCCTCCATGAGAGCTAGTCTTGGAGCGATTTTGGAGCTCCATCTTCATCATCTATGTCAAGGTAAGTGATTCCCACCTATTACAAGTTAAATAATTGGGTTATATATGAATTTGAGCATGAAATTAGTAGAAATTGTGAGTTTTGGTAGAAGACCTAGAAATTGATATTTTGGATTTTTACCACGAGTTTAGGCATGAAATTGAGAGTAATTATATATTTAAGTTCGTGAGGTAATGGGTAAACTTTATCTTCAAAAAATTTCAAAATCCGGGCACGTGGGCGATTTTGTCAACTATTCGAGCGAAGTTGGGAATTGATATAAATTGAATTGTTAAGAGTGTTTGAGTATATATTTATGGGTTTGCACAATTATTGACTAGTTTTGGAGCGTTAGGCATTGGTTAGAGTCATCGGAAGGGCTTGGAAGCCGGTTATGGAACTTCGGAGTGAGGTAAATCTCCTTTCTAACCTTTTGAGAGTGAATTAACCCCGTAGGTGAAATGATTAAATATGTGCTCCTATTTGTGGGGGCCACGTATGCACGAGGTAACGAGAGTCCTTACATAGCTACTATTATGCTTAAGTCTGAGTAGCCTAAGACCCAAAAGCATGCTTTACTTGTAATATTTGCAATCTTGTTGTCAATTTAAAATGCTTAAAACATATCGAACCTTGTAAATAAATTTCTAAAAGGCTAGACATTGTTTTCTTGACTCTTAAAAGAGAAATTGTCTTTTCTTGGATAGTTGCTCCTTGATGAATTCTTGATTGACTGTTTGAATGTATTTATCTACTGTGGAACGGGCCGAACGCCTCGGTAGATTAAATTGATGCATCTATTGTTCGCGCCATTTGACCATCTGGCAGTGCACACTTTTAATATTATGTTGGATCAGGTCGTACGACCTCAGGATGATTTACGTATGCTTGTATTTCTTGACTTGCAAATTTATAAATGATGATATTGCCTCCCTGGTCTGAGATAAATGTATGAATGATGAAAATAAATTTGGAAATTTCCTACTAATAAAAGAACTGCTTCATGCTATTGAGTTACAACTGTTTTTATAAAAATCCTCGATTTACTATATTATCAGTATATTATTATTGGACCACTAGTAAGTATCGAAGTCGACCGCTCGCTGCTACTTCTTCGAGATTAGACTGGATACTTACTGGGTACACGTTGTTTTCGTACTCATGCTACACTTGTTGTGCATTTTTAATGCACAGGCACATGTATGTCTAGTGGCCTCATTGGGCGCAACAGCATGGTTGATACAGAGACTTAGGTGACCTGCATCTCTCGAGATGACCCACATCCAGCAGAGTCTCTTTCAGAGTATTGTATTTTCTTTCTGTTCAAATTTGTATTCAGGACAGTTATTCTATTACATTTTAAATTCCTAGAAATTGCTCATGCACTTGTGACACTGGGTTGTGGGATGACTATGAGCCTATTCAGTATTTAAATTTATTAAACACATCATTATTTATTCAATGAAGTTTATTATTTATTGTTTAATTTATAATAGAAATGATTTCAAAAATATTAAAACGAGAAATTACTAGTTATTTGGTGTTGGCTTGTTTGACAGTGATGTCCGGCGGCATCACGACCCTTAATGAATTTTGGGTCGTGACATGCTTCATGATGTTGTCGATTCTATGTTCCATTGAATTCTTTGCAAGCACAATAAAAATCTACTGATGTAGGGAAATTGACATGCCATTGACACCGAAACTTGCTGTTGAACAAACATGTATAATCAAAAGCTTCGTGCCATGGATATTGATATCCATTATTCGAGCTGATTGTCGTGCTACTCAATTGCACCGTATCCACAAAAACATCATGTTGTTGGCACCGAGGACTCCAAAATCTATTCTTATTTTTGTAGGTTTTCAAGAAAGTGTTGTGGCAACTTGGTACCCTTCTCGCGATTTTTTTTTCTTTTTCAGGAATTGACATCACCCAGAAACGAAGTTCGAATCTATCACGCTGATCCGAACTTTGAGTCGCGAGTACATTTATCTATCATGACGAATTGAATCCTCGTTTCATTGACATCGGTACCAATCAATTAGACGGAACCAAAAGTTTCGTTCCTTTGGCACCAAGGCCTCTAAAATCTTTTCCCTTTCGCTGTAGAATCTGTCCGAGATAGTCATCTTTAGGCATCTATGGAGAAAACCATCATATGTTGTTGTAGGAACATCGGAAACACAAGCCGTCTTATCCTCTTGACACTACACTTCAAATACTTCAACATATCAACAATTTGGGGCGAAATTCTGTCTGTAGCTTCTCAGGTATTATTTAGAAATTTCGTTTCAGATGCTGCCATGTTCAAATTTTTACCTTTGCGCGCCTTCATCAAAAGACTTATATCTTGGTGTAGCAGCGTCGAAATCACGAGCGGTTTGTGGCATCGGAAACTTGACTTCCAGAGCTATAAAATATAAAAAATCACAATCAAATTAACCCTATGTCTTCACATATATCTTCTAGAAGTTAGGCGATGAGTTTCAACATGCGAGCTCCTTCAGCTTTGCTCACTCTCATCAAAGTGAAACATGTTCAACAATATCTTTTTTTACAGTTTAATAGGTGTGTGAAGACTTTGTATCCATTGAGCCTTGGCGTAGACGACTTCTTGCAACTTAGAGAATAAATTCATGGATCATCCTCTTCTTATAGTTGGCCGAAGATGTACATGGCATTCCAAGTCCTAGTTTTCATGACGAAGTAGACGGAGCACTCTCTTCTTGCAATTTGTCATAGAAGGCTAGATGACGCGTTCCCTCCTTGAGGCTTGGTGAGAAAGAGGCTCGCGGCGACCGTATTCCATCCTTGACAAGCGAGCAGGTGGCACATATCATCCTTGCAGATTAGCTCAGAGAGGCTTGGAGTTGGAGCAGCCATATTCTTCTTTGCAAGCGAGCATATGGCGTGTTTCATTTTTGCGGCGTGGCGAAATTGACACTACTTGGAGCAGTCTTTTCCATCCTCGACGAGCAAGTACTTGGCACATCTCCGCAAAACTATTCATTCTTTGATGTAGGTGCGATGAAATCTCGAGCCTCTTGCTTTTGAAGAATCAAGACTTGAAAGGATGCATCCCATAAAATAAAAATCCTTGGATAAATTCCTTGAGGATTAGCCGGAGTCGACTTTTGAAGCTGATATACATGTTTGACATTTCAATTTTACAGCATTGTATGTTGTCATTAGAGCGCACATATCTCAAGCTAGGAACGTCCAAATCATTAGCCGTCTGCACCACGGGAAAGAAGATTCAGATATAAGGAAATCATCAAAATACCATGGAAGGATTCCTAGCAGATTATCCACAGCAATTTCCCGAAATTAACCCATCTGTCTATCGAACTTGCTGTTCAAATTTCTGCGCTCTTATGAAAAAATTCACATCTCGAGCTACAAGTGTTGGAATCGCGAGCCATATGTTCCATTGGAAAGAAAACTCGAGACTTATATCTATAAATACCACAGCAAAAATCCTTTCAGAACATCCGCCATAATATTTTGAAGTTGCTACAGACATCTTCCGCACTTGATTTCCAGATTTGCGCACTCTAGATAAAGAAACTCATATCTTGGGATAGGAACGTAGAAATCATGAGCCTTTTATGCCACTGGATATAAGACTCAACTATAACAATATCCTAAAAATATCACAGAAGCATTCCTTCCAAATTGGCCGCAGTAATTTCTTGAAATTGATGTAGACGTCTGCCTTGCTGCTTTTCAGCTTTGCGAGTTCCAGTGGAAAAATTCATATCTCGAGCTAGGAATCTCCAAATTGCGATCTGTTTGTGCCGTTATAAAGTAAACTCATAGTTCTGCATCACATATGAATTTTATGGTAGAACTTATTTTGGGCTGGAAACAGAAAATTCTCAAATTGTGACCTAACTACTGTAAACTTTCAGATTCGTGTAGTCCCGGCAAAAAAAAATTGTATCTTGAGCTAGGAGCCTCCAAATTGCAAACAGTTTGTGTTGTTGGAAATTTGACATCCAAATATACAACATATAAAATGTTTGGGGCATAACGTCTTACAGATGGACTGCAGTAATTTTCCAAGTTTGATCTCGTCGCCACTTGAGCTTGCTTTCCAGCTCTATACTCTCTGACTTGTCCTACGAATGTTTTTATTTCTTCTTGAAATTTACTCTACAGTCTTGCATGTAGTAACTTTAGCTATCATGCTTCACAAATCTTATCTCTTCATTTATTTATTTTTTGCAGACTCGCAAAGTAGCTTAACGGGTCCAGATGTCAGACTGATGTGTCATACAAGATGCGGAGTCACCTCTTCAACAACTGTTGCACTTGATTTGTTAATAGTCTTGAAGTTTATCAATGGCGTCTCCCATGGTGATTAAAGGTTTTTCAAGAGAGACGACTTCTCATATATGGGACCTTCAACCAATATTTGCACAAGAGAAGCAAACTATCATGCTCGAAGCCTAACAACAAGATATATAGTCAAGAGATTATCACAACTACTGAACGTGAGAGATATACATCAAGAATGACATAAAATATGGAGACGTCATACAGACTTGGAAAAGCATTTAAGCCGCATCAGCAACAAAGCCTAGTTTACGATCATCTTCATGATTTAGGATTTTGTATATAAAAATGTCTAGTTCCTTTTGTCTCTACATTTTTGGATGTATCAACTTTTGTACTATTGAAGCAATAAAACATCTTTTATACTTCAATGCAAATCATCTTCTTTTCCTCATAGATATGTGCCTCTACACTTAGAAGAATTAATATAATGATCCGATGACGCCAAACTTTTTTTTAAACTCATGTGACTGAACTTAGAATAAAACTCTAAGCTGCCTATGTACCTCGATAAAGAGGATCAAGTCATAACGTAGTTCAGAGGGATGAATTTTTTTGTTTTTTCTATGTCCTAATTTTTTCCTAGGCCGCCTCTCGCGAGGTTTTCAACCTAACGGACTTTCTTTTTTGCCTAGGCCACCTCTTTCGAGGTTTTCAACCTAGCATACTTTTTTTGGCCTACACAGTTTAGACTCATGCGGGCCTGAAATGGAGCAACGTGCAGTTTAGGCTCATGCATCAAAGAGCGTCATGACTTGCAATTTAGGCTTGTATGTCGAGGAGCATAGGCGACTTTCATGCGAAGTTGCTTGTGTAGCAGTTCTGAAGGTTGTCCGGTATGCCCACAAAGCTTCACCAATTTTCTTATGCCAGTCTCTCTTGTTATTTGCAACAACTTTATTCAAAAGGTTACCAAGCGTCTTGTTAAAGCTTTAGCAAGGCCATTGAAGACTTATGTTGCTTGAAACCAAATTTCTCGCATAGTCTCCTTACGAGCTTGTTGTCAAATGGCGTTCCATTATCAGTGATTATGTATCTGGGTATGCCATACCTAAAAATTATGTTCGACTCGATAAAATCGACAACAATTTCCTTTTTTACTTCCTTGAGTGGAACAACTTCAGCCCATCTAGAGAAGTAGTCTATGGAAGCCAATATGTACATCTGTCCCTTTGATGACTTTGGAAGCGGTCCAACAATGTCAAGTCCTCATGCATCAAAAGGCTATGAAGCTACAGTTGGATGAAGAGGCTCCGGATGTTGGTGGATATAGTTTGCATGGAATTGACACACTTGACATCTTTTGGCATGTTCCATGCAATACTTCACCATTGTCGGCCAGTAGTAGCCCATCCTCTTGATGCGAAAATGGAGCTTAGGACCAGATTGGTATGCTCCGCATGAGCCAGAATGTGCTTCCTCCATTGCTTGGTGGGCTTCTTATTTGTCAAGCTATCGCAATAATAGTCCTTCAAAAGAGCGGCGAAATAAGGTCCCCTTGTAGAAAACAAATCATGGTGCCTTTCGCTTGATGTCTATTCTTTGTCGCGGATCCTCAGATAACTTTCCATGTTCAAGGTATTATATCAATGGTAGCCTCCAATCCTCTTCTTCAATCACCCCAACGGACGTATGATGACTTTCTTTGATTTGAAATTCAAGAAGTCTAGGAATGACCCATCGATGATACACATGTATCTTTGTTGACTCATTCTCTCCAAGTGCCATCGTCGAGGCCAAGTTAGCCAAAGAATCAACCATGCGATTTTCTTCTCTAGGGACGTTGTTTAATAACATTTGGTTGAATCGTTCGAGTAAACAAGAAGCATATTGGTAGTATGGCAAAAGATCTTCCTCCTTTACATAGTAAATCCCCAAAAGTTGGTTGTTGATCAACTTAGAGTCACCGTATATCTCCAACTATAGAATCTTCATGTCTAATGCCATTTCAAGACCAATGATCAAAGCTTGGTACTCTACAACATTGTTGGAGCATGTTTCACCTAAAACAAAGGAGAATGGCAAGATTTGTCTATCTGGAGAGATCAACACAACACCTGTCCCCGCACCGTTCCGACGTGCGGATCCATCAAAGAACATTGTCCAGGCTGGTAATTCTTCAATGGACATAATGTCTTCATTTGGAAACTCATCAGAAAGCTCCCATTTTGCCGAAAGAGGATGATCAGCTAGAAAATCATCTAGTGCTTGTCCTTTCACAACCTTTTGAGGGGTGTGTGTGATCTCATATTGGTTAAACAATATGGACCATCTTGCTAGGCATCCAGAAAAAACAGGTCGAGTCATCACGAACTTCACAGGATCTGCTCGAGAAATGAGTTTGGTGGTGTATGCTTCAAAATAATACCTTAGTTTTTTTATTTCATAAAGTAACGGTAAGCATATTTTCTCAACAGGCGTGTAGTTCAACTCAGCTCCTATCAGAGTACGACTGAGGTAGTACAAGGCTTGTTCCTTCCCTTCATCATTCTCTTGAGCAAGTAGTGCCCCAAGTGAGCGTTCTTATGCCGCAATGTAGAGTATCAATTATGGATTCCTAAGCATTGGTGCCCCTAACACAGGTGGATTCAGCAAGTATCTTTTGATGCTTTGAAAAGCATTTTGACATGATTGATCCCAATGAAAAGGGATATCCTTCCTCAATAGATGATTGAAAGGTTGACATCATCCGGCAAGATTAGAGATGAACCTCTGGATGAATGCTAAGTTTCCCTGTAGACTTTGAAGCTCCCTCAAGTTCTTTGGCTCGGGGACGTCAATCTTTGCGCGATCAACTTCAATACAATGAAGCCAAGAAACGTTCCTGAGATAACTCCAAATGCACACTTGAGTGGATTCATCTTTAGGTCAAATTTTCTTAACCTTTCAAAAACAATTCGAAGGTCTTCAAGGTGGTAATGCCTACTCTTCGTCTTCACCACCAAGTCATCGACATAGCATTCAATCCTCTTATGAAGCATGTCATCAAAGATGTTTTGCATCATGTGTTGGTAGGTGGCATCAACATTCTTCAGACCAAAGGGCATCACTTTGTAGCAGTATATCCCTTTTAGAGTTCGAAAACCAGTACACTCTTCATCTTTTCGAGACATTCTAATTTGATTATATCTGGAGGACCCATCCATGAATGACATAGCTTCATGCCCTATTGTAGCATCAACCATGAGTTCAATAATTGGTAGCGGAAAGTCATCTTTCGGACATGCCTTGTTTAGGTCTCGAAAGTCCACACAAACACATATTTTTCCATACTTCTTCTTGACAGGTACAATATTCGATATCCATGATGGGTACTTCATCTCTCGAATAAATCCTTCCTCGATGATCTTGTTGACTTCAACTTTAATTTATGGTACTAGCTCGGGCCTAAACATGTGTTGTGACTGCTTCACAGGGCGTGCTCCACTTTTGACCCTAAATGATGAACGACTACCTTAGGACTATGACCAGGCATTTCTTTATATGACCAAGCGAAGACATCTTTGTACTCGATCAATAACTTGGAGTATTCCTCCTCCTCCTGAAGCGTAAGAAGTGCACTAATGAAGGTGGGGCACAGATCTTCCGGAGTGCCTAAATTGAGTTCCTTAAGCTCATCCATAGTTGATTGACCGCCATCTTCTAATTGAGGGGTATCCTCATGAACTTCATCATCAATATCAAGGCATGGGTTATCTTCCACAGTTATGTGATAGGATGTTTCCACAAAGTCTGACTTTTCTCTTCGACTTCCTTGGATGATCGGTCTGGCTTCTTTCTTTTTCTCTTTCTCTGCTTCCTTACGAGGCTGGAAAGTGCAAACAATGGTTATCCTTTGCAACTTCATTGGACCATCTGTGCATATTGAAAAAATTGACTTCCTCTTCGTACTTTATGGGAAAGCACTACGGATTTCTTTATCAGCAATAACTTCAAAATGATCTCGCTCCTCATGGACTTGCTCCTTATGTTTTGACAGTATCTTTCTAGATGGTGACTTCCTTGTGGTTCCCGAGCGACAAAATACGGAGGTCTTTGAGTTAGTGGGAACTTCTTTTAGATGTTTGGAAGATACACGTTCACCTTTGTGACTTAGCCTTTCGAACACTGAGAGCGGAGGGGTTGAGCCTCCAATGCGATCAAACCCTGAAGCCCGTTGTTTTATTTTTCTTGCCCTTAACCTCCTTCATCTCCTCTACCGAGGTGTGTTGTGATGAAGCTATCTCTTTGCTTCTCTTAGATGAATTTCGAAGAGGCTCTACCAAACTGAATCCCAACCCAAACTTTGGAGTGGCGACGTAGTGCCCTTGCTTTCGCAACTTCATTTGGGACTCATTGAGCCCATGTATCTTTTCACCAGTGACATCGTCTTTGAGTTCTCCTAGTCTTGATGGATTGGAGAAGTCATAACCAGACTTTTCAAGCAGTATAAAGGCCTTAGGATCATAGTGCCCTTTTATTTTATAGGCTTGGAGATTGCCTTAAATAGACTCAAAAGTCACGTATGGGATTTGTGCAACTGGGACAATCATATGCTCCTTCAAATGTTGGATATCTTGGTGACTCATTTTCTTATTTGGAGTACATTCCTGTAGCAAAGGTTTCCCTTTCTTTCGACGCTCATGCGGAACATAGCAAAAAACTAGATGCTCTTTATCAGTATTTCTCTGTATGTCACCTTTAGATGAAGACAACTTAATGAAGACTTCTTCAGCTCTCTTCTTAGGTAGCTTGGTGGTAGTCCATTGAGCCTTGTTTTCTTCTTCTGACTTGACATCAGCTTCATCAACTGATGATGGTTTCTCCACACTCGATTCACAAGAATCTAGGTAGAATTTTGCATCTGCAAAGTATGACTCCGTCTTAGTGAAAGGATTGATGTCTGTATCAATTTTGATTATCTCTCCATATCTTATGTACTTCAAACATTGATGCAAAGTAGACGATACCACTCCATTCTCATGAATCCAATGACGTCGAGTAGTAGGTTGTATGATGTTTTAGCATTTATGACGTGAATCAGGGTGTTTGACTTCATCTCACCAATGGACAATTCCATGTGGACCATACCTATGGCTCGTTGTCCTCCTTGGTTGAAACCTTGGATTGTTAGGTTAGTTTTGGATAGCTCATTGATAGAGATGCCAAGCTTTTTTAGCACCATCTTTGGCATGATATTGACAGCTGAAATATCATCAATAAGTATGCGATTGAGATGTATTCCCGATTGGCTCCTATAACGAATAAAGGTCTGTTATGTAGCCTAGACCCCGGCAGCAAGTCATCATCTATGAAGGAAATTGTTGCAGAACATGTAACAAATTTTCTGCTATCATGATGTTCTTGTGTTTTCATTGGAGTGAGCTCATCATTGCTTTCGTTTGTTTTGTCAGTACTAGAAATTGCATGAGTTGCATCAACGTAACCTCCATGAAGGAATTTTCCAGGAAAGGATTCATGCAATGTGATGGGCTTTCAGAACTTCGGCGATAAGGCAACGTTAATCTTCTTGCTAATAGAAGATTTAATAATTCTTGGTAGTTATAGCTTATCCACATCACTTATTTTTTCTCTTGGCTTATAAAGTGGTAGCCTCAAAACTTCTTGATGTCTTCATTTCTTATGAGTGACTCGAGTTCAACCTTCATCGTCTTTGACTTTGGACTGAGTGTCCAACTCTAGTGAACCTTCAAGAGTTTTCCCTGGAAGATCAACTTCAACGGGCTTGAAACTTCCAAATTGTAAGAAGGCGGTGCTTGACGTGTTCTGCAACCTTGGACACTTCTTTTCCATGAGCGCAATACTTGCATGATTTGCTTCTGCTATTTCATCCATGTCTATGATGGTTTTTCCTTCACTTACAAGAGCCATGATTTTCTCCTTTAGGATGAAGCATTTCACTGTAGGGTGGCTAATGACGTGATAAAACTTGTAGTATTTCGGATCGCCAAATTTAACAATTTCCTCAGGCCTTTTTGATTCAGGGAGATCGATGACTTTCTTGGTCAGCAATTTATCAAGGATCGTGGGTACATCTAAATCTGGAAAATGGATAAATCTTCGCCTCCAATTCCTTCAAGGTTGGATGACGTTCTCCTCTTTGGGATATTGACTCGGGGTCTTATCCTCCTTGACCTTTTGCTTAGTCGTGACTTTCAATGAAGTTGCTTTCACCTCCATAGATTCTTTGGTTTGGTTCTTTGATACAACATTTTTCTTGAACTCCTTTTGATCAACAAATTGGAGATGCCTTTCCATGGTTTGCGATGCTTAACTCCATGTCATGAGTTCGCGTTGCAAGTTCTTCAAAAGTTCGCAGTTTGATCCCTTGTAGGATGTACAAAAGGCTCCAGTACATTTCCTAAATGCACATCTCCACAGCAGATATTTCTGAAAGGTGATCCTTGCAATCCAAACTTAATGCCCTCCAACGATTGATGTAATCCACCACGGGCTCGTCCTTTCTTTTCTTGGTGCCTATCAACTCTATCATGCTTACAGTTCTTCGGGTACTATTAAAACAATCGAGGAATTCCTTCTCAAGTTGTTCCCAACTATCAATAGACTCGGGATCCAAGTCAATATACCAGTCAAATGTGTTCCTTTTCAGCGAAAAAACAAATTGCTTTACCAAAAAGTCATCATGCGTTCCAGCATTGCTACAAGTCTCGACAAAGTGGATAATATATTGCCTTGGGTTTCCTTTGCCATCAAATTGATGCAGCTTTAGTGGTTGATAATTGGTTGGCATAGTTAGGCAATCAATCCTCTTAGTATTAGGCTTAGAGTAGTACAATGAACTTTGTGATGGTCCGCCATATTGAGCTCTGATGGTGTTTGTTATCATGTCTTGCAATTGTTGGACAAATAACGTCGCAACCGAAGTGGATTGTTGTTCCCTCTGAATGCTGAACTTGGCAAGCGATTCCTCAACATCCATTTTTTGCGAGGTGAAGACAGGTGAACGAGGAGGGACGTGGCTTGACTCTCCAGGTGTATATGCCTCCAATTTGTTCATGAGTTGAGCAATTTGAAGGTCTTTGTCTTCAACAGTTTTCTTCAAGACTTCAATATTCCGTTATATCATGGCAAGCTTCTCATCCACATTAGTTGTGTCAGTCATTAAGGCCTTGACTTTCGTTGAAACTGGAGAATCCACCAAATCCTCAAATTTCCCAAGGTTGGAGGCTGTTTGAGAAAATTCGTCAAATAGCAAGAATGGGATGTTGCCCCTCAAAGATTGCGGTTGCAGACGTCGTGTGAGATCTGCTCTTCTTTGCCATCTCCAAGGAGGCAAAGTATTCGGTTCCATCCAAGCCACTAGCCTTGAACTTGTTTCAAGTGATTGGGCCAACATGACTGAGCTCAGCAGACGCAACAACATTAGCATCTTTCCATGAAACATCACACTTGCGGAAGGCCATTGTAGCAGTAGATATGAAGTTTGTAGTTTTCAACTTGCCAGAAGGAGAGATGAAGAGAAGAACTGGTCCCACTGGGCATGCCAAAATTTGTTCACAATAAATTTTCGTAATACGGAAAATAAACTGCAAGAAAAATAATATGAAGAAAAAGTGATTTTATTGATAAATATTTGTGAGTACAATTCTATCTATCCCTTGATTCTCCCTCCCTAAATTACTCCGTGATTCGAGGGCTTGAGAAGCGTCTTTTGAATATAGGATGATGTAGACCTCCTTGCGATATATTTAATCGCTAAGAACACCGAGCAACACTTTATTATTAGGGGTTGATCTCGAGAACAACTCTGTTGATCACTCCTTTGTTGAAGAACTATGCACTTGATGATTGATCTCTTTGTTTGTGGATGCCTTCACCAATTGCGGAATGTTCTTCTCTAACTCTGAATATCCCTAGAGAGTTATGTAACCTCTCTATTTATAATTGTACAGGGTGGACAGTCCAAAATAGGTTGACTTCCAAAGCCAAAATTAGGCAAACTAAAGTGCTGAATTTTTAGGCGTGAGAAGAAAGAAAATATATGTTCTTCCCACTGTTATAAATATACATAAAATTTCCTTCTAATACGACGTGAAAGAATTAAACATCCAGTTCGAGAAATTAAAAGGAATGGAAAAATGTTAAAAGAAAAGGAAATAATAGACACTATAAGAGATAGTATCAAGATCTGAGAGATTAAATTCTCTAAATCCCTAAATATAAGTTCAATCCGGAGAAGGGAGAAAAAAAAAAGAAAAAGGTGTAACTAAATCCCTTGATTGAAGGCACAAATAATGGATTGTGAGCCTTTTAAGGTGGATTGTATATATTTTGTAACTAAAATATGTTTAGGTCGGGTAAATACCAAAACATAAACATATTTTGTAATAAAATTTTCAATAGTGTATAGGTATGTAAAAAACCTTTTGGATTTGAGAAAATCCCTCGTGGTTTAGGGAACTTATTATTCAGCTCAAGTCCTTGATATTAACGGAATATTTTTTTATTATTATTATATTTCGTTAATGCGATAATAATTTATTTAAGTATAATTTTATAGATATATTCCAACATACAAAGAGTTTGATATCAAAGATAGTAAATATGGGTAATAATGTTGCATTCTTTGAAGCTACATGATATTTGGTTGGTTGCGATAATAAAAAAAAATTATAATCTCTCAAAAATTTTTATATATATATATATATATATATATATAGAAAATATAAATTTTTGAGATATTAATTCTATAGCACGTTTTAATATAGAAAATATATATATATACCTAACCTGTTTTTTTAACAACAAATTTTATTATAAACAGTCATGAGTGTGGGTAAAATTTCTATCTTTCTTTTCAAACTTAATACAATAAATGGAGGACATCATGTTGGATATTACATTTAGATGTATAGGAGTTACACGAAATTGTAAAAGTTGATGGATTAAAAATTGAAGTTGAAAAGATAGAAGGCAAAAAAACGTATCAAAAAGACAACAACGAAGACCTAATAACTTAAAAAAAATTAAAATTTTAAAGTAAAATATTATTTTTAAATATCATAAGCTCTAACTCTTTTTTCTGTTGTTGCTAAAATTACAATATTGTATAAATACGAAGCAACTTATGCTGACACATTATTTTGATATTTAGTGCAAATTTTTTAATTGAAACTATTTTAATTCAATTAAAACACGATATTAATATTATTTATATGATGAAAAATATAGTTTATCAATAGTTTTTTATTATTGACACAACAAACACGTGTAACGCATGTATATTAAGACTAGTTCGTTTGAAATGGGATTAGTGACACGAACAAATAATTAATATCATGTGTTAGTGATACAGATAGTTTAGTTGTCAGGATGGTGTCAAATAAACGTTTTAATATAGCAAAATCTATCTATCTATATATAATAAAAGGAGAGGCAAAAACATATTATTAAGATAAGTGACATAACCACAAAAAGCCAAGTGACATGGTTAAGACAAAATAAACTACCTTTTTAACTAAAAATGTAACGACCTGACCGGTCGTTTTGAATTCTAGCACATCGTTCAGCAGTTTGAAGCCAAGAGCAGCTTCATTTCAGGTATTATGACTTGTACGCGTGGTCGGAATTGAATTTCGGGAAGTTCAGAGTTGATTTGGAAAGAGAGTTCTCGTTTCGAAAGCCTTAAGTTGAAAGAATTAGCTGAGATTGGATTTAAGAGTAAACGACCTCGGAATCGGGATTTGAAGGTTCCAGCAGGTTCATATGATGATTTCGGACTTGGGCGTTTGCCCGGATCGGGTTTTGGATGACCCAGGAGTGTTTTGGCGCATATTATGGAAGTTAGCAATTTGGAAGAAATTTCATAAGTTTGGCTTGAAGTGCACATCAGTGTTATCGATGTCCGTTTGGGATTCCGAGTCTGGGAGTAGCTCCGTATGGTGATTCTGGAGTTGGGAGCGCGATCGGAAGTGAATTTGGAAGTCCGTAGGCCATTTTGAAGTCATTTGGCTAAAGATAGAAATTTGAAGGTTTTTGAGAAGTTTGACCGGAAGCGGACTTTTTGATATCGGGGTCGGAATCTGATTCCGTAAGTTGGAATAGGTCCGTAAGGTCGAATATGACTTGTGTGCAAAATTTGAGGTCAATCGGGCGTGATTTGATAGGTTTAAACGTCGAAACTTAAAGTTTGAAATTCTAAAGTTCATAAAGCTTAGACTGGAGGTCGATTCATGATTTTAGCGTTGTTTGATATAATTTGAGGCCTCGAGCAAGTCCGTAATGTGTTTTGGGACTGGTAGGTATGATTGATTGGGGTCCTGGGGGCCTCGGGTGGATTCCGGGTGGTTAACAGATCGAAAATGGAATTTTTGGAAGGCTAAAGTTGTTGGTTGTTGTCATAACGACACCTGCGATAATTGGGCCGCAGGTCCGGGGCCACAGAAGCGGCCAAAGGAGCCACAGATGCGGTTTTGACCAAAGTGAAGGGGACCGCAAATGCGGTGGGGAAGCCGCAGAAGCAGAACCGCACCTGCGGCGGTTGAATCGCAGAAGCAGAAGGGAGGGCGTGGTGAGGTATCCGCAGAAGCGATAGAAGTGTCGCACCTGCGGAACCACAGAAGCGGTCAAGGGTCCGCAAGTGTGGAAGTCGCTGGGTAGAATGTTTTTTTTAAGCGGGGTTGAGTTCATTTCACCCACTTTTCTCTACTTTGGGGCGATTTTGGAGGGCTTCAAGAGGGGATTTTCATCATCAACGATAAGGTAAGTTATCCCCACCTATCTTGAGTTAAATACATTGATTATGTACGGATTCGAGCATGAAATTGTAAAACTTGGGGTTTGAGGGAAAACATAGAAAATTGATATTCTTGGAATTTGACCACGATTTTGGGTATGAAATTGAGAGTAAATTATATATTTGAGTTCGTGAGGTTATGGGTAAAGTTTATCTTCGAAAAATTTTGGAATCCAGGCACGTGGCCCCGAGGGCATTTTGGTCAACTTTTCGAGCGGAGTTGGGAACTTATATAATTTGAATTGTTATAACTATTAGAGTGAATTCTTATTGGTTTGCCCGTTATTTGGATAGTTTTGGGGCATTATGCATCAATTGGAGTCGTTGGAAGGGTGTAGAATGTCGATTGTGGATCTTCAGAGTAAGGTGAGTCTCCTTTCTAACCTTGTAAGAGAGAATTGTACCCATAGGTGAGTTAATTAGTTATGTGCTCCTATTTGTGGGGGCTACGTACGCACGAGGTGACGAGAGTCCATGCGTAGCTACTATTATGCTATTGTCCGGGTAGTTTAGGACCCAAAGGCATGTTGTACTTGGATTATTTGTAAACTTATTCACAACTTGAATTGCTTAAATCTTATCGAATTAGTAAATGAATTTCTAAAAAAATTAAACTTCATTTTTCTTAAATCATTAAAAGAGAACTGGCTTTTATTGGAATAAACTCTTAATTGCCTATTTGACTGTGTATATCTATGTATGCCGCATCGCATGTATGATTCGGGAGGGAGTATTTGGTTATTTAATGTTGACCGTGTCGCATGTATGATGCGCGAGCGGGGTAATAGATGCATTTATGGTTCGTGCCGTTTGACCCTCGGTAGTGCACATTTTACATTTCTGTTGGATCAGGCCGTACGAACTCGGCATGAGTTGTGCATGCTTGTATTGCTTGCCTTGAGATTATTTGAGACTGATACGTGCTCTCCCCGACTTGAGATAATTGGAAACTATTGGATTATGAATCTGGAGACTTTTAATATAAAAAAAGGAACTTTCACTTGTTCATGACTTACTTGAAATTACTGTCATTCTTAATAAATCCTTGATTATTCGCATTAATAATATATCATTATCAGACCCCTAGTAAGTGTCAAAGTCGACCATCTCATCTCTACTTCTTCGAGATTAGACGGGATACTCATTGGGTATACGTTGATTTCGTACTCATACTACACTTCTGTGCATTTTTGTTTCACAGGCATACATCTCTAGTGGCCTACGGGGCATGACAGCATGGTTGATACGGAGACTTAGGTGAGCTGCACTTCTCGAGGTGACTCGCAGCCAACAGAGTCTCTTTCAGTTTTCTGTATTTACTTTTTTCCAATATTGTATTCTGGATGGTTGTTGTATTACATTATTTCCTAGAAATTGCTCATGTACTTGTGACACCGGGTTCTAGGAGAATTTTTGGATTATTCAGTATTAAGTTTGTTATAGACTCCATGGTTATTTCTGTAAATTTTATTATTTGTTATTTAATGTATAAAGAAAATGATTTTTAAACAAATACTAAAATTGAAATTTAATTAAGTATTTTGGTTGGCTTGCCTTGCAATGGTGTCCGGCGCCATCACGACCCTTAGTGGATTTTGGGTTGTGACAACATGGTATCAGAGCACTAGGTTCCCTTAGGTCTCACGAGTCATGAGCAAGTCTAGTAGAGTCTCGCGGATCGGTACGGAAACGTCTGTACTTATCTTCGGGAGGCTACAGGACTGTTAGGAGTACTTCCCTTCTTGATTCCTCATCGCACGGTTTGATTCTTTGAGGCTTATGCCTTTATTTCCTTCCTATTCGATCTTACGCGACGCGAGCCGCTGGTTATAAATCAAGAATTTAAGGAATGTAATGGTACTACGAAAGCGGTGCGGGGTGTTTCTCCCTGCGAGGTTGTTTGAGCTATTATCGTTGCCTTGTGGAAGGATATTCTATTGCTTCGGGACTGTAGCAGTACTTCTGGGAGCTCTGAGGCTAGGCACAAGTTGTCATGATGCTTATGAACAATTGTTCCACGGTAATGTTATGATGGTAGGATGTTTGCCTACGTGTCGGAGCGGTGAATGACTTGAAGAGAGGTTTACTCAGTGCATGATCTAGAGATTCCGTATTTTATTCCGGTAAGGGAAAGGCAATTAGGCAGAGAATGTTCAGGTTTGGGTTGATGGGGTAACAAGACTTGATAATTGCGGGCGTGGTGGAGTTTTCTTCTATGATGAGGTGTCGTTGTCCTTATTGAATGTACTAAGTTCGCCGGAGTTATGATCCTCTATAATTCGCCTCTGGAGCAGGATATTGCGGGTTAGTATTGAAGAAACGACTGTTAGATATCGCGGGGTGCGGTGGTTCAGGATTGAATCGGTGTTTCTAATGTTGATAGCTCGAGAAAGATGATCTTTAGAAGGGTTAAAGTTAGTAGCGATTTGTGGGTTCAAGTGCTACGAAGATAGATTTTACTTAAGGCAACAACTGAGCAGCAAAGGATGAGGAAGGACATGGTGAAAAGTTTTTATATGATAAAGTGTTAATTTATTAGTGGTTACGGAGTTATGATGAAAATATTGTTCTATCGTATATTGGCATGTTAGGGTGTAGTGAGTGGTATGGAATTTGAAGTGAGGATCAAGGTTGTAGTTCGGTGTTGACAAGGATGTCACGGCTCGGGTGAGCAAGAGGGGAGTTTCGATGTTCAAGTAAGTTGGTATTATCCTTAGTGTCACCTGAGGTTGGTGCTTTGTGAAGAAGGCTTTGCATCCTGGTTAAGGATTCTTGATCGCTTTTTAGCGTTAGTGTGGCCGGTGGTTTGGGTGTACAGACCTGTTATCTGATACGGAAGGCTATGGGAGCGTGTCCCACGGGAAGGTTGTATAAGCGTGGCATATAGTCACTTGATTTATTGAAGAAGTTAAATCGAGTATGAAGATTGTAGTGATGTCGTTAAATTGAGAATTTGATGCTTAGAGGGCACTCAGTTATTATGTAGTGGACTATGGGGGATCACTCCGGTTGCCATGGTTGTTCTTGTGTGTTATGAGAAAAAGGGAAGTTAGTATGGACCTTTGAAAGGTTATTGGCCTAGTTTGGTACGATCAGGATCGACTTGAGGTCGGTGGATGGATTTAAATGCGATTATGGGCTCTATATCAGGCCAGATGTGTTCATTTCAACAAACTGCTCCTTATGGAAGAGTAGTCGGGGTGTTATTTTGTTGTCAGCTATTCCATGTAATGAGGTATTGCACCGTGCGAGTTGTGAGATGGCTTGGTGAATTTCTTATGTGTTGAGTCTCCGTGTAGAGATGATGTTATGTGGGCAGGATGGCTTTGAGATTCAGATCGTATATCGCACCTCAGTTGTGCTTGAGTTTTGTAGCTTATGGCGCTATATGTCTCCCCAGAGACGGAATTATGCACGTAGTGTGCTTGTAACCGATATTCGATGTTTTATTGAAATGAGCAATCTAGCTCGGTGTGTATCTCCTTATGTGAGTTTTATGGGTGGATCGGGTGGCACGCCGTCATGGTTATGTTGTCTGGATCGGGTTGCGCGCCGCAACAGTGTGATACTGAGTACAATTCCCCGTATCTATTTTTATGTGTTTTGTTTCCTATTTTTATGAGGAAAGCTATATTAGTTGTGTGCCCGCGTCGCATGTATGATTTGCGAGTGGGGCGTTTGTTTAATTATGTTGACCACGTCACATGTATGATTCGCGAGCGGGGTGTTTGTTTAGCCTGTTGACCGCGTCGCATGTATGATTCGCCAGCGGGGTAATTGAATTTCCTTTCTAGAGTTTGTTTTTCTTTGGCATCGCGTTCGAATTGGTAGCCTATTGTCACATGGTGGCGTCATATGAGACTTTTGGTCATGTCGGGGTGGCTTATTGCCTGAGCGGTTCATACTAGGTAAGACGAGATCATTGAATTCGGGATCAGTGCAATCTGATTATATAAAGTATATTAAGGAGCTAAGACCATTATTGGGTTCAGAATGAGGTGATGTCCTTGCCAGGAGTATAGACCCAATGAATTGTTGTTTCGACAGTGGTTATGAATTTCTACACATCTCATCCGTCGTGTCGGTATTGTAAGAGTTAGAGCAAGGCCTAAGTATGTCATGCGGTGCAATGGGAACATCAGATTCGTGGAATTTCAACTAAATTGATCAGATAATATTATTGTGGTCCGATGAGTAAAATGGTTCAAGGTGTGAATTCAGCTAAAGTATGCAGTCATGTCTTGGTGCTGCGTGTAGTTATTGATATGGTAAGCATATGTTGGAAACAGGTCTGGCATAGAATTTCGGATGTTGGAATTGGGCTCTAAGGCTTATTTGCTTGAATAAAAAGGAATATCTTCAAAACTGATCAAGCTAATGAGCTCAACTGAGTTGTGGTAGCACGGGAAGGTGCATGAGGCGTTAAACAGTGATTTCAGACTATTTCAGTGTAGTTCTTAGCACGTTCGAGGACGAACATATGTTTAAGTGGGAGAGAATGTAACGACCCGACCAGTCGTTTTGAACTCTAGTGCATCGTTCAGCAGTGTGAGGCCATGAGCAGCTTTACTTCAGGGATTATGACTTGTACGCATGGTCGGAATTGAATTTTGGCAAGTTCGGAGTTGATTTGGAAAGAGAGTTCTCGTTTCGGAAGCCTTAAGTTGAAAGAATTAACTGAGATTAGATTTCAGAATAAACGACCTCGGAATCGAGATCTGAAGGTTCCAGCAGGTTCGTATGATAATTTCGGACTTGGGCGTATGCCCGGATCAGGTTTTGGATGACCCGGGAGCGTTTTGGCGCATATTGTGGAAGTTAGCAATTTGGAAGAAATTTCATAAATTTGGCTTGAAGTGAACTTCAGCGTTATCGATGTCCTTTGGGATTCCGAGTCTATGAGTAGCTCCGTATGATGATTCTGGAGTCGGGAGCGCGATCGCAAGTGAATTTGGAGGTCCGTAGGTCATTTTGAAGTCATTTGGCTAAAGATAAAAATTTGAAGGTTTTTGAAAAGTTTGACTGGAAGTGGACTTTTTGATATCGGGGTCGAAATCCGATTTCGGAAGTTGGAGTAGGTCTGTAAGGTCTAATATGACTTGTGTGCAAAACTTGAGGTCAATAGGGCGTGATTTGATAGGTTTAAAGATAGAAAGTTGAAGTTTGAAATTCTAAAGTTCACAAAGCTTGGATTGGAGGTCGATTCATGATTTTAGCGTTGTTTGATATGATTTGAGGCCTCCATCAAGTCCGTAATGTGTTTTGGGACTGGTAGGCATGATTGGTTGGGGTCCCGAGGGCCTCGGGTGGATTCCGAGTGGTTAACAAATCGAAAAGGAAATTTTTGGAAGGTTAAAGTTGTTGGTTGCTGTCATAACCGCACCTGCGAGAATTGGGCCGCAGAAGCGGCCAGAGGAGCCGCAGATGCGGTTTGGACCAAAGTGAAGGGGACCACAAATGCGGTGGGGAAGCCGCAGAAACGGAACCGCACCTGTGGCAGTTGAATCGTAGAAGCGGAAGGGAGGGCCTGGTGAGGTATCCGCAGAAGCGGTAGAAGTGCTGTACCGGAACCGCAGAAGCGGTCAAGGGTCCGCAGGTGTGGAAGTCGCTGGGTAGAATGTTTTTTTAAGCGGAGTTGAGTTCATTTCACCCATTTTTTCTCTACTTTGGGGCGATTTTGGAGGGCTTCAAGAGGGGATTTTCATCATCAATGATAAGGTAAGCTATCCCCACCTATCTTGAGTTAAATACATTGATTATGTATGGATTCGAGCATGAAATTGTAGAAAACTTGGGGTTTGAGGGAAAACCTAGAAAATTGATATTCTTGGAATTTGACCACGATTTTGGGTATAAAATTGAGAGTAAATTATATATTTGAGTTCGTGAGGTTATGAGTAAAGTTTATCTTCAAAAAAATTCGGAATCCGGGCATGTGGGCCCGAGGGCATTTTGGTCAACTTTTCGAGCAGAGTCGGGAACTTATATAATTTAAATTGTTACAACTATTAGAGTTAATTTTTATTGATTTGCCTGTTATTTGGATAGTTTTGGGGCATTATACATCAATTGGAGTCGTTGGAAGGGCATAGAATGCCGATCGTGGATCTTCAGAGCGAGGTGAATCTCCTTTCTAACCTTGTAAGAGGGAATTGTCCCCATAGGTGAGCTAATTGGTTATGTGCTGCTATTTATGGGGGCTATGTATGCACGAGGTGATGAGAGTCCGTGCGTAGCTACTATTATGCTATTGTTCGGGTAGTCTAGGACCCAAAGGCATGATGTACTTGGATTATTTGTAAACTTATTGACAACTTGAATTGCTTAAATCTCATCGAATTAGTAAATGAATTTCTAAAAAGATTAAACTTTATTTTTCTTACATCATTAAAAGAGAACTGGCTTTTATTGGAATAAACTCTTAATTGCCTGTCTGACTGTGTATATCTATGTGTGCCGCGTCGCATGTATAATTCGCGAGCAGGGTATTTATTTATTTAATGTTGACCGCAACGCATGTATGATGCGCGAGCGGGGTAATAGATGCATCTATGGTTCGTGTCGTTCGACCCTCAGTAGTGCACATTTTACATTTCTGTTGGATCGGGCTGTATAGCCTCTGCATGAGTTGCGCATGCTTGTATTGCTTGCCTTGAGATTATTTGAGATTGATACTTGCTCTCCCCGACTTGAGATAATTGGAAACTATTGGATTATGAATTCGGAGACTTTTAATATTAAAAAAAGGAACCTTCACCTATTCATGACTTACTTGAAATTACTGTCATTCTTAATAAATCCTTGATTATTCGCATTAATAATATATCATTATTGGACCCCTAGTAAGTGTCGAAGTCGACCATCGCGTCTCTACTTCTTCGAGATTAGACGGGATACTCATTGGGTACACGTTGATTTCGTACTCATACTGCACTTCTGTGCATTTTTGTTGCACAGGCATGCGTCTCTAGTGGCCTACGGGGCGTGACAGCATGGTTGATACGGAGACTTAGGTGAGCTGCACTTCTCGAGGTGACCCACAGCCAGCAGAGTCTCTTTCAGTTTTCTGTATTTACTTTCTGTCCAATATTGTATTCCGGACGGTTGTTGTATTACATTATTTCCTAGAAATTGCTCATGTACTTATGACACCGGGTTCTGGGAGAATTTTTGGATTATTTAGTATTAAGTTTGTTATAGACTTCATGGTTATTTCTATAAATTTTATTATTTGTTATTTAATGTATAAAGAAAATGATTTTTAAACAAATACTAAAATTGGAATTTAATTAAGTATTTTGGTTGGCTTGCGTGACAATGACGTCCGGCGCCATCACGACCCTTAGTGTATTTTGGGTCGTGACAACATGGTATCAGAGCACTAGGTTCCCTTAGGTCTCACGAGTCATGAGCAAGTCTAGTAGAGTGACATAACCACAAAAAGCCAAGTGGCATTGTTAAGACAAAATAAACTATACCTTTTTAACTAAAAAAAAAAACTTTTTAAAATTTTGAATTAATTGGTTACTCTATTTGAATTAATAGATATTGATATCTTATAATTAGCTATAATTAAAAAAATAATAATAAATTATTCATTCAAATTGGGGAGTAGTTTCAAGTTGGAGTTTTAAAAATATTTTAAAACAAAAAAAATGAAAAAATAAAATTAGCAATAATAAGAAACGGAGATTTATAAATAAAAAAAATACCCAATCAAAATGGAGAGTACTTTTAAGTTGGAGTTTTAAAATTATTTTAAATAAAATAACGAAAATAAAGAAATTAAAAAGACTTTCAATTCAAATGAAAAATACAAAAAGTCAAGTGGCACTGTTAAGATAAAATATTTTTCAAGTGGCATTTAAACTAGGGAATAGTTTCAAGTTGGAATTTTAAAATTATTTTAAAATTTTAAAAAAAAAAATTAGCTAGATTAAAAAAACGAAAATATTAATAGAAAAAACTACCTATTCAAGTTGAGGAGTAGTTTTGTTTACTCCCTTTATAACTAAAAAACCTTTGAATTTTAAATTTTAAATTAATTGGTTACTCTATTTGAATGAATAAATAAAGATATCTTATAATTAGTTATAATTAAAAAAAGGAAGAAAAAAAACTACCCATTCAAATTGGGGAGTAGTTTCAAGTTGGAGTTTTACAAATATTTAAATTGAAAAAAAACAAAAAAAAAAAGGAAAAAAATTAGCTATAATAAAAAAAAAATATCCATTCAAATTGGGGAGTAGTTTCAAATTGGAGTTTTAAAATTATTTTAAAATAAAATAAAAAATAAAATAAAGAAACTTTCAATTCAAATGAAAAATACAAAAATATAAAGATACTATTAGGATATTATACATAAGATAAGCATATATATATCTTTATATTTTTATGATTTCAAAATTATAATTTAGTAAAAAAATATTACAATTTTTAAATTTTTAATAAACTACAAATTTTGAAAACTAATCAACTAACAGCTTGTTTGGATGGTGGTTACCTATTGTATTGCATTGTATCGTTACTTTAAATACGATGTTTGTTTTGGTTGTTACTTAAATTTTATTGTATCGTATCGTTAAATCTGTTGTTACGTAACGACGAAATGTGCCACTTTATGTAACAACCGATTTGGTGTGGCTGCATTGTTATCTTGTCTTTTTTTCTTATCTCACTCTTCACTATTATTAAATAATTTTATTTTATCATTTACCCTACCTTTTTATATAATAAATTTACCCTGTATTATAATTTTTTTTGATAATATTGCAAATTTATTCTTCATATTGCTGGTGCATGATACCATGAAACAACAGCAAATGATACAATCTATCCAAACACTGTATTCATCAAACGGTACAATACAATACAATACAATACAATACGATACGATACATTATGAAACGATGTGGAACAACCATCCAAACAAACTGTAAGTATTACAGTAGAAAAGAATGTACGAAATAAGGGGATGGAGATAATTTTATGATATTTATATTTTGAATTAATTAAAAAAATAAAAGATAAATAAATAACACTCAAGAAAATTATCAATAGTACTAAGTACTCCCCCGTTTCAAATTAGATGAGGTAGTTTGACTTGGGACGGAGTTTAAGAGAAAAGATGAGATTTTTTAAACTTGTGGTCGTAAAGGGTACAAGCTTTGTAGGACCATGTCATTTGTATGGTAAAAACTTCCTCGTAATGAAAAGTTTAAAGTTGAATTATTTCTAAATATAGAAATGTGTCATTCTTTTTGCAACGGACTAATAAGAAAAGTGTGTCATCTAAATTGAAACGGAGGGAGTACTTGCTATTTCAATAATAAAAATAAAAAGGAATAAATAATTTATTTAATTACTATATGATGTGTATCCTTTAATTTTGTATAGATTGTGTTATATTTCTGCACACTATATTAAATAATAAAATACAACTAATATTTATTAAATTAATATGATATATTAGATCATAATTTTATAAGATTTATATTCTATTAAATTATCCGCACATCGCGTGGGTTCTTATACCAGTAACAATAAAAAGAGGGTAGAAAAGATTCTTAGTGAATTATCCGGGACTGCCTTCCTGCACGGCTGCACGTGTCACGTGTTGGTTCTTGCCTTAACCAATTACTCCCTCTGATTCACAATAAGTGATCAATTTGCTTTTTTATTTTGGTTCAAAATAAGTGTCCACTTATGTAATCAAGAAAGAATTCAATTTGTTTTTACAAAATAACCTATATGTACATATGCCTAAAAAGTTTTCTTACTCCTCACATTAAATATTTAATTAGGGATAGTTTTGTAATAGTAGGTATTTATGTATAGATTTTAATATTTTCTTAATGGACGTGCTAAAAGCAATCGGGAGTAACAAAGATTTAATTTGATTTCTTTTCAAAATGAAAATTTCTTCACTAATCAGATTCTGTAGTGGGGGCCACCAAATCTTCTCCACATCCTACTTTGCTTAGAACACAAACTCTCCATATAAAAGGACCATAACCTAGCCCACATTCAATGGCTATTCATAGCCGGCTTCAATTTTTCTTGCGTCCTTTCAATTCTTTTTGCCACCCATGTCCGCCGCTGCAGCCGCCGCCGCCGGTGCCACGGCTGCAACCACCCATCAATCTCATCACGACAACCACTTTCGCTCTTTTGCCGAAACCCCATATCAGAATCACTTTTCTTTGGCCCCTAAAACCCTACCAAAACCCTACAAACACCTCTTCTCTAACACCCGCAAGATTGCTGTAACGGCAGCCTCTTCAAAAAATCCCTTAAAAGACGTCGTTTTGGATGGCCATTCTTTCGGTTCTTACTTCGACGACGACGACAAACCCCGAGAAGAGTGTGGCGTTGTTGGCATCTATGGTGATCCAGAAGCCTCTCGGCTATGTTATTTAGCTCTTCACTCACTTCAACACCGTGGCCAAGAAGGCGCTGGCATTGTTGCGGTCCATGAAAACGTGCTTCAAACCATTACAGGTTAGAGACAGATTCAGAATTTTAAGTCAAAAAACTTATTTAAGTCATCACTGCCTATTCAGTAACATTGCAGCACTCAATTGTGTAGTACTTAGTTTTAAAAAGTAAACTATTTAGCTCTATGTGCCTGTGTGTGTGCTCGACAATATGAAAAAGAAAAACTATTTACCTTTACGTGCATGTGTCTGTGTGTGTCTATAATATATACACACATAACTTTGTACAAATATAAACGTACACATTTTTATACTACTATATGTATGTGCTAAGTCAAAATTTTAATGGTGGATGTGGACAAGAATTTTACTGCACGAATTCAGAATTTTAAATATATCAGTTACACTTCTCTATAACATCATCCCTATATTTACCGCACGAATTCAAAATTTTAAATATATCAGTTATACCTCTCTATAACATCAAAGTCAAATTTTTTCGGAACCGATTTTTATGTTATGCTATAATATATGTCCTCCACAACAGCAATTCACTATAGCAACTAAAAAATATCAAAACAAACAAGGTTATGATAGAGAGGTTTGACTTTATATAGAACTTTCTATCTGACTTCTATACTGGCAACTGTTACAGGTGTTGGATTGGTGGCTGATGTTTTCAGCGAGTCAAATCTCAGTCAACTGCCCGGTGACATGGCAATAGGTCACGTAAGGTACTCCACAGCTGGTTTTTCAATGCTAGAGAATGTTCAGCCTTTCGTTGCAAGTTATAAATTTGGATCAGTTGGTGTTGCCCACAATGGCAATTTTGTGAATTACCTAGCTCTTCGTGCTGAACTTGAGGAAGACGGGGCAATTTTCAAGACTAGTTCTGATACTGAGGTGGTTCTTCACCTTATTGCTAAATCAAAGAAAAAACCTTTTCTTTTGAGGATTCTTGAGGCTTGTGAAAAATTACAAGGAGCTTATTCTATGGTCTTTGCTACTCAGGATAAGTTGGTTGCTGTGAGGGATCCTTACGGGTTTAGGCCATTAGTTATGGGTGAGAGGGAAAATGGTGCTATAGTTTTCGCGTCCGAGACATGTGCATTGGATTTAATTGAGGCTAAATATGAAAGGGAAGTTTTACCTGGTGAAATATTGGTAGTAGATAAAGATCAAGGGGTTCAATCTTTTTCATTGGTGCCTAAACCTGAGCCAAAATCTTGCATCTTTGAGCATATTTACTTTGCTCAACCTAATTCTGTTGTGTTTGGTAGGTCTGTGTATGAGTCAAGATGTGCATTTGGGGAAATTCTTGCGACAGTAGCACCCGTGGATTGTGATGTTGTGATTGCTGTACCTGATTCAGGCGTTGTATCTGCACTTGGTTATGCTAAAAAAGCAGGTGTACCATTTCAACAAGGTTTAATAAGGTCACATTATGTTGGTAGGACATTTATCGAGCCATCACAAAAAATTAGAGATTTCGGGGTCAAGCTTAAGCTTTCGCCTGTTAGGGCTGTATTGGAAGGGAAAAGAGTCGTAGTTGTGGACGATTCGATAGTGAGAGGGACGACGTCGTCTAAGATTGTGAGGTTGTTAAAGGAGGCAGGAGCAAAAGAAGTTCATATGAGAATTGCTAGCCCTCCAATTATAGCTTCTTGTTATTATGGAGTGGACACTCCTAATTCAGAAGAGTTGATATCTAATAGGATGAATGTGGAGGAAATTAGGAAGTTTATAGGGTCAGATTCCTTAGCATTTTTGCCATTGGATAATTTGAACAAGTTGTTAGGAAGTGATTCTACAAAATATTGTTATGCTTGCTTTTCTGGGAAGTATCCTGTCCAGCCAAAGGGCAATGTGGAAAAGGTTGAAGACTCTGTTGACAATGGATTAAGTGGAAATATTGAGGCATGACTTGATTTTGCCTAATAACACATATTAGGAAGAGTTAAAGAGCAAAGATATCCAACATGAAAAGGGGAGAGGCAACGATTTTTCTTTTCTTTTTGAAATTTTTATGGTGTTGTCTTCTTCACTAAATTTTCTATATTTATCAATAGTTCAATGAGTTAAGGATATGTTTGGATGTCACAGAAAAGAATCAATATACCACAGGTCAAATTCTCGTTTTTTTCTTGCTTGTTCGTTGTTTCACCTAGCCTTATGTTGGCCTAAGAGTAGTGGTGGCAAATGTTTTAAAAAAACAGTCATCCATTCATATTATATGTCACGATCCAAATCAATGGGTTGCGACGAGTACCCGTGTCCTATCTGTCGAACACCCTTAAACATGCGACTAAGATATAAACATGAATAATATCTGCTGAATTACGAGAATAACATGCGTGAGAAAAACCTGTCCAAAAGACATATATACATTTACGTGCGGATTACAATGGGCGAGCCGACAAGACCACGACAGATAACTACGGATTACAGTGGGTGAGCCGACAAGGCCGCGATAGACAACTATATACTAAAAACTGAAATCCGACAAGGCCACATACTATCCAACTGGACATAACTGTCTGCAGACCTCTAATAGAAATACAATTGTATAAAGACGTGACTGAGCCACGTCATACCCATATATACATGTACAAGCATATCGTACCAAAATCAAAAGCAGCTCCGGATCAAGTGGAGCACGCCAATTCTCGTTGATCAAGGATCCTAAGAAGGGGGACTGTCAGCTTGCCTACCTGCACCTGCTGGCATGGAATGCAGGCCCCGTGAAATAGGGCGTCAGTACGAAAAATGTACTGAGTATGTAAGGCATGAAAGTCAGTATGTAAAAGATATAGATGGAACATGGAATAAAGAAATCCATCTGTAAATTTGAATAATTTTGTAAATTCTGAAACATTTATAATGTCATGCACGTGCATATAAATATCGTGTCATGCATAAGTATGGGTGTACATAATATCATCAAGTATTTGAGGGCATCCCGTCAATATCGTCTGGGGCACTGTGGGCAATATCATCAACGTATACCAACTGATCAGGTGGTGGTGCGTATATAATGTCGTAACCTTTTTCCATATCCCATTTACATGTATATACATATAAATATGCGTATATAACGTGATAAGGAGATTCAAGAATTACTAAAAAACAAGAAAATCAAGAAACGGAAGCTAAAAGAAAATAAAGAAACGAAAAAGGACGGAAAATTAAAGATAGATTGAATTCAAGAAAGAGTTTCTTGAATTCAAGAAGTCTGTTCTTGAAGTTGAATCCTAACAACAACAATTAGCTAACAAATAACTAATCGCCTTTGGTAAAGAATTAAAAATAAGAGATAGATTGTGAAACCCGACCCTTTAGAATAACAAGAACAACAATAAGCCTAAACTTATCACATTTCTTGGATACCTAGAAGTGGTCTAAGATTTCGAAAGAGTTTAATCTTACCACCTTAAGTTGAGTCTTGAAGGTTGAAGAATAAATCCAAGAGTAGCCACACACAAGAGTGCAAGAAAAATCTCATAATTTTTATTGATAATAGTCTGAATAATCTAAAAGCAAAGAAGATACCCCGTTATATAGGGAAGGGGTCACGAAATTCTACATAAAAAACAAGGAAATAAAGTCCTAAACTACTTTGGACAACAAATCCAACTATCATAGGAAAAGGTAAAACTCTAGGAAACAAAAACCAAGTCAATCTTGGAAAGTAATTCCAATAATCTTAGGAAAAGAAAAATAAAACCTTAACTACCTAGGAAAACATAAAATATGTCCTAACAAACTAGGAAACAAAATAAGGAACTTTGACTCCTTCTCCTATGTTTTAGCCGCCCCTCCCTGAACTGACTTGGGCGCCAAGTTGGCTCCTTTGTAAATTGATTTAGGCGCCAAATTTAGGCCCTCCTTGACTGGTGCTTGGACCTCAATCTACCTACTCTTGGACTTGGACTTAGACCATGAAATGAGTGTAGCACTTAGCTAAATCCTCTCCTTAATTCTTGAGCTCATCTTCTACCATTAACGCCTTTTTGATCTCCCATTGAAGCCCAACAACCTTGTCTTGCTTCTCCTTATCTTGAGACCTTATGAATGGCTTTCTTGGTGCTTCTAAAGCTTTATCCTTGTCTGTGGAACTATCAGTACATCACCGTGGGGAGCAAATGTGTTGTTTGTGAGAAAGAAAGACGGTTCCTTACGGATGTGTATTGATTATAGGCAGTTGAATAAGGTGACGATCAAGAATAAGTACCCGCTCCCAAGGAGTGATGATTTATTTGATCAGTTGCAAGGTGTTAAGTATTTTTCAAAGATAGACTTGAGGTCCGGGTACCATTAGGTAAGGTTTAAAGAGGAAGATATTCAAAACACAGCATTCAGGACCAGATACGGGCACTTTGAGTTTCATGTTATGTTGTTCGGGTTGACCAATACCCCAACAGTATTCATGGATTTGATGAACCGTGTGTTTAGGCCCTTTTTGGATCTGTTCGTAATTGTTTATCGATGATTTATTGGTGTATTCTCGTACAGAGGTTGAACATGCAGATTATTGCATACTGTGCTCAGAACTCTACAAAAAGGGAAGTTGTATGCAAAATTCTCTAAATGTGAATTCTGGTTAAACTCTGTAGCTTTCTTTGTGCATATCATTTCAGGTGAAGGCATCTGGGTGGATACACAAAAGATTGAGGCAGTGAAGCCTAAACCCACAACACCAACGGAGGTTCGTAGCTTTCTCAGTTTGGCAGGCTATTACAGGAGATTTGTAGAGAGATTTTCTTCCCTTTCACCACCTTTGACAAAGTTGACTCAAAAGGGAGCAAAGTTTCGATAGACTGATGCTTGCAAACGGAGTTTCCAGACATTGAAGGATAGATTAACTTCAGCACCGGTTCTAACGCTCCCAGAAGGGACCGATGATTATGTTACCTATTGTGACGCTTCAGTCATTGGATTGGGTTGTGTCCTGATGCAACATGGGAAAGTAATTGCATGTGCTTCAAGGCAGTTAAGGAAGCATGAGCGGAATTATCCGACCCACGACCTTGAGTTAGCTGCAGTTGTCCATCCACTTAAGATCTGGCGGCATTATTTATATAGTGTGCATGTTGATGTATTCATATATCATAAAATCCTACAATATATCTTCAAGCAAAAAGAGTTGAATTTGCAACAGAGGAGATGGCTTGAGTTATTGAAAGATTACGATGTTAACATTCTCTACCATCCAGGGAAAGCTAATATTGTAGCAGACGCCTTAAGTCGCCGATCTATGGGTAGCTTAGCATGTGTGGAGGCCAGAAAAAAGCAATTAACTAGAGATAGTCATCAACTAGCTTGTTTGGGGGTTCGGTTAGTAGATTCTATCAATGGTGGAGTTGTACTCCAGAATACTGCAAAATCATCTCTCATAGATGAAGTAAAGGAGAGACAGTACGGTGACCCAGAGTTGGTCAAGTTGAGAGAGCGAGTTCTGCAGCAGAAGAAGCCGTTATTAGAACTCAAGGGAGATGGAGTTCTCAGATACAGGGTCTGTTTATGTGTTCCAGATGTAGCAGGGCTACAAGACAGGATTATGTCAGAGGCACATTATTCGTGGTACTCCATTCACCCTGGGTCAACGAAGATGTATCATGACATTAAGGAGGTATACTGGTGGAACGATATGAACAAGAACATTGTTGAGTTTGTCGCTCAGTGCCCTAGTTGCCAGCAGGTGAAGATAGAGCACCAGAAGACTGGAGGACTAGTGCAGACTATAGAGATCCCGGCATGGAAATGGGAGGCGATAAACATGGACTTTGTCACTGGTTTACCTCATTCTTATTATAAGTTCGATTTCATATGGGTAATAGTCGATAGGCTCACGAAATTAGCTTATTTCCTACCAGTTAGATCTACATATACAGTAGAAGATTATGCAAAGTTATATATTAAAGAGATAGTGTGAATACACGGAGTACTAGTATCTATTACATCTGACCGTGGGGCCCAGTTTACAACACATTTTTGGAGGTCATTTCAGAAAGGTCTAGGAAATCAAATGAATCTCAGCACAACTTTTCATCCACAGTCTGATGGACAAGCCGAGCGCAAAATTCAGACGTTCGAGGATATGTTACGAGCATGTGTATTGGATTTTAAGAGAAGTTGGGATGAACATCTACCTCTTATAGAGTTTGCATATAATAACAGTTACCACTCCAGTATCCAGATGGCTCCGTACGAGGCTTTGTATGGGCGTAGGTGCAGATCTCTTATATGGTGGTTTAATATTGGAGAATCTGGGTTACATGGGCCAGACCTGGTTTAACAATCCATAGAAAAGTAAAGCTTATCCGGGATCGACTGTTGACAGCTCAGAGTCGTCAGAAGTCATATTCTGATGTGTGGCGACGAGATTTAGAGTTCGGGGTTAATGACTAGGTATTCTTAAAGGTGTCACCTATGAAGGGTGTGAAGAGGTTTGGCAAGAAAGGCAAACTTAAACCACGGGATATTAGGCCTTATAGGATCATTCAGAGAGTGAGCTAAGTAGTTTATGAGTTAGAATTGCCCTCGGTGTCACGCCTCCTTTTTACTACCCCCGAAAGGGGTATAAGAGAGTTTTTTTCCAATTTAAGTGACACTCAAAACGGGATTATTTATTAAAATTCAGAGTCGCCACTTGGGATAATTTATGGTGTCCCAAGTCACCGGTTAAAAATACCGAATCGAGGAAGTTTTGACTCTGTATTAATGTCTGCGAACACAAAAATTCAGGAAAGGAATTTTGTAACCCGGGAGAAGGTGTTAGGCATTCCCGAGTTCCGTGGTTCTAGCACTGTAGCTTTGATCATACTTGGCTTAAACAAATTGATTGATTACTGATTTTAGAACTTATATGCATTTGCCTCTTTTAATTAAGAAATTATCTTGAAATGGGTCACGCGCATGTGTACCCATTTGTTTAGTGCGTCAAAAATCATGTCACGCGAACATGTCCACAATTAATAAGGCTATATTGTTATTAAGAAAGTTTGGCCAAAGTTGCACGAACGCATACTCCGGTTTTGTTTTTAAAATCGTAATCATGCCATGTGAACGTGTCCAAAATTACAATGATACATTAAACGGGCCTAAAGTAACTACGAGCATTTGTCATTTTTATATCTAGGTTATAAGATTAATACGAGGGCCATGAGTGATTAAACTATGGATGGCACACCTCGGACTTATATGAACTAAATTTAATTAGTGGCCTATTAAAACAATTTTATTATTACGAGAAAGTTTGGTCGTAGTTGCCCGAACGCATACTCCGGATTGGTTTTTAGGATCGCAATCATGTCACGCGAACGTGTACACAATCACAATTGTATTTTAAATGTGTCGAAAGGCTTTTCTACGAATTATTCATTATTAATAACTAATAAAAGTATTTTGTGGGGGCCATAGGCGATTTAATTAAAATGGCACACCTCAATTTGATTTTAAAGAGTCATATTTAAGCTGGACCTAAAGATGCTTGCATTTTCAAATAATTTGAACTTAAAGGAGCTATTAGTCGTAACAAGATTGGACAGTGGGTTATTTTAACGAAATTGACCAACATGTTAGTCCCTTTGGCCGTTAAAGTCGAATGGGCCTAACTACTGAAGAGAAACGTCAGGGGCTTTGGGCCTGGGAAATGAATCCAAAATGAAAGGGAAGGGCCTGAGACATGCGAGCCTAGCTTGGGCCCAGCAGTCTCACTTGGGCCATTTAATAGGCCTGGCTGATCCAAAGGGTGTTGTTCAG
Source organism: Nicotiana tabacum (assembly GCF_000715075.1). Classification (NCBI taxonomy): domain Eukaryota; kingdom Viridiplantae; phylum Streptophyta; class Magnoliopsida; order Solanales; family Solanaceae; genus Nicotiana; species Nicotiana tabacum. The sequence goes on from NC_134084.1 coordinate 157,086,595, forward strand.
CATTTCAAACATCTGCTACACTTTGAGTGACCCAAACATTAATCTACATTAGACTAAACTGATTTCATCAAATCAAATTAAAGAGATTCATCATCTAATTTAAATCTAAATTGTAGAATGTTAGAACATTATACACTCAACGAATACTCAAGCCACATGCATTTTAAAGATCAAAACTACTACTAACTGATGTTGAATTCATACATATAGTGATTCCAACAGTAGAATACTTCAGACATTTAAACTAAGTGTTACAATGGAAACCAGGGATCCTAAATTCATTCAGGTACTTAAACCAAAAGCTAAACAACGAAATCTTAACATGAATCTAATCGTGGACTAAACATCATTACTAACCTAGGCAAATTTAAACAAATTCTAATAGGTAAAGGTTCCTCATCTAAATTAAATCCATGCTGTAACAGTCCAAAACCAAATACACGACAGAAAAAGTTCAACCCAGCTAAAACCAAAACGACAAGTCTAAAGTCCAAATACAATCCCAAGATGTACTTTCAACAGCATGAATAAACATAGTAGATCATAAAATGAAACTAATGTATTGCAGAAATCAGAGATAGATTCTGAATAACATCAGTTGATACTAATGCTTAAGTCTCCATATTTGATTACATGCTTCAAGTTTGAGCTTCACATTCAATAAGGTCCAAGAGGTACCTGGAAGTAAAGATAAAGCAAAAGATGAGGATTTCAGCAGTAAGCAGTAGCTCAACGAATCAACACAACCACTTTTAGCTTCCTTAAACTATTTTTAAAACCCCAGACAGTTCAGAAATCCTTTGAAACTCTTTAACTATTACTAACAGTGAAATCAAAGACCAATTCCCAGTAATTTTTGACCCAAAATAATGCAGAATTTTTTTTGTTTTTCAGTGTATGAATGGCTGCCCAAAAATGAAGGGAAAGATGTATTTATATAGGTATGCCTAAGGCAGCCCTAGCCTAACTAACCATGTCCCCTTTTTACCCCTTTAATTCTTGGTTATTTTACCCTTTTTAACCCTCTAAAATATCTGAAACCCCTCTTCTCTTAACAAACTAGCCCCAGCCTTATCCTGTAGAAGCTTCCCCAACAGAAAAATATTCTCTCAACCCCCAAATACCCAAAACAACCCTCGACACCTCTGTATTTACCTTCAAAAAATCAAACCTGGGTCAAATTAACCCAAGACCCAACCCATACCCATGGGCTTGCGTACTAACAGTCCAAGCTGAATTTCAGACCATCAAAATAAGCATTGAAGCTTAAATTGTGACCTAGGCTGGCTAAGGCCAAATGAAAAAAAAGGAAGGAGAAGGAAGGATCCAGGTCACAGAGAACACAAGTAATTTAAACCAAAAACACTTAATCAATTTTTGAGCAATAATTCAAATCCTATAGACTAAACCGGATGAAACTAAACAAATGATTAAAAAAAGAATAAACATCGAATAAGAAACAAAAAGACTCTAATGCAATTAACCACAATAGATTATTAATATATATTTTTCAAAATTAACTAGGTTAAACAAAAATCCAACTGAAATGGGAGGAGAAGAAATGAACATGCAATCAAAAGGGAAAAGCATACTGTATTTACCGGAGACGGATGAGTGACTCGATGAAAGGCATCATTTGACGAAGTTTGCCAAAATCCGGTGAGCTTCGAAATGAATCGAAATCGATGCTAATCGATTGTTCTTTACGGAGAACAATCGAGTGGCATAAGTTTCGATCCATTATCAGCCAAAAAAACCACTTAAAACTCTGAAAAGGGAACAAGATTAGGGTTTTCGAATTTTTGGCATAGATTTGGGATTTGGAGAAACGGGTGGGGATTTTGGGGAAATTTGTGTTGGATTAATATTCAAGGGAGTGTGGGGATTGTGGAGGAGGAATTTGGAAGTGATTGGGTGGTCCGCTGCCGGCCGGTGAGGGTTTGGGGATTTGGGGGCGGCTGGGTTTGAATAGGGTTTGGTTAGAGACGGACTGGGGTGGGTTTGAATGGTTTAGGGGGTGGGTTCGAACACTTATATAGCTGGGGAGTAAGGAGTTCCGGTCCGTTGGATCTCCTTGATCTAACGGTTGAGATGGAGAGGTCTCGAAACGAGGTCGTTTTGGGTGGGGGTTGCTGGACCGGGTAGCTGGGCTTGAATTGGAGCGGGTTTGGGGGGAATTGGGCCAGGGATTGTTTGGGTCTAAGGATTTGGGCCTCAATTAAACATCCCTTTCTTCTCTAATTCCTTTTTCCCTTTTTTTCAATTTTCTCTTTTCCTATTTTAATTAATTAAAACTACTAAAAATAATTAATTTGGAAAAAAAACTAAGCTGATCAACTACTAAAATATTTATGAAAATTAATTACTCCTAAATTAAAAGGGAAATTATAAATTTAAAATTAAAAGGCTAAAAATGCGAAAGTAAGCCATTTTTGTGATTTTCATTTTTAATAAAGCAACTAATTTACTAATTAGCCATAAAATATAAAAATAAATCCTAAATGCAAATGCATGGTTTTTTTGACATTTTCATGATTTTAACAAAATTAAACAAGCACAGAAATGCAAACAATTAGCACAAATTCCACAAAATCCTATAAAATTGCAAATAATGGAAAAAAAATTATTTTCTTGCATTTTATAGGAGTAATTCATATAGGGCAAAAATCACATGCTCACAGTTGCCCCTCTTTGCTCAGAAATACGAAGATTTTTCGTGCAAAGATAAAGTGAGCGGATATGAGCGATTTTTGCTCGTTTGAATACTCCGTGGGAAGCATTTTTGAAAAATTTGACCGCATCTTGCTTCCGAGGTTGCCTACATATCCTTGGCTATAAAGAAATCAAGTTAGTGTAGTTCGGGAAGCTTCGGTAGCTGGGACTACCAAGAAACTGTGATTTCACTATTGTTGTTGTTGCTACTTCTTGTTGAACCCCTTATTACACCAAGACAAAATAAAAGAAGCTAGAATAGACTTATGATCTATGAATTACAAGAATCCTATCTACACTTCTTTAAACTTGATCTTGCAGTTTCTGCTGACTCGTACTCTCCAGGTGAGATTCCTTAGTTGCTGCCCTAAATTGTATTCTAAAGTGAATTCCCTTATTCTCCAGGTAGGCGTCTGATTTCCAATACTCGAACTGTCTTCCTTCGAAACTTGGCCTGCCTTCTCCTTGTTCTCTAGGTGGGTGCCTGATTGCCAATACTTGCACTGCTTTTCCTCGAAACTTGAACTGTTTTCCCTTTGTTTTCCTGGTGGGTGCCTTATTGTTGAACTTGAACCGTCTTCCTTTGAACATTGCTGTTTTCCCTTTGTTCTCCAAGTGGACGCCTGATTACCAACATTTGAATTATCTTCCTTTCCTCCGAAACTTGAATTGTTTCCCTTTATTTTTCAGGTAGGCGCCTGATTGCTGAACTTGAACCATCTTCCTTTGAACATTGCTGCTTTCCCTTTGTTCTCCAGGTAGGCGCCTGATTACCAATATTTGAATTATCTTCCTTTCCTCCGAAACTTGAATTTTTTTTTCCTTTATTTTTCAGATGGGCGCCTGATTGCTGAACTTGAACCGTCTTCCTTTGAACATTGTTGCTTTCCCTTTGTTCTCCAGGTGGGCGTCTGATTTTCAACATTTGAATTGTATTCCTTCCCTCTGAAACTTGAATTGTTTCCTTTTATTCTCCAGGCGGGCTCCTGATTGTTGTCTTCCTTTGAACATTGCTGCTTTCCCTTTGTTCTCCAGGTGGGTGCCTGATTACCAATACTTTCAATGTTTTCCTTAAGACTTGAGCTGTTTCCCTTTGTTCTCCAGGTGGGCTCCTGATTGTTGTTTTCCTTTGAACATTGTTGCTTTCCCTTTATTCTCCAGGTGGGTGCCTGATTACCAATATTTGTACTATTTTTCCTTGAGACTTGAACTGTTTCCCTTTGTTCTCCAGGTGAGCTCCTGATTGTTGTCTTCCTTTGAACATTGCTACTTTCCCTTTGTTCTGCAGGTGGGCGTCTGATTAACAATATTTGAATTGTCTTCCTTTCCTCTTAAACTTGAATTGATTTCCCTTTGTTTTCCAGGTGGGCGCCTGATTTCCAACACTTGAACTGTATTCCTCGAAACTTGAACTGCTTCCCTTTGTTCTCTAGGTGGGCGCCTGATTTCCAACACTTGAACTGCTTCCCTTTGTTCTCTAGGTGGGCGCCTGATTTCCAACACTTGTGCAATTTTGGAAGTTGGTAGTAAGCTTTGAAATCCTTTCTTACTTGCTTAAACAAAGCTGACATTGGAAAAACCTTAGGGAGATAAACCTAAAAGAAACGAAATGAAATGACTTCGAGAACTATGAGTAGGGTAGAAAAATCAAAATAGAAGGACTGTTTGAGGAAGTAAAGGAAAAAAGGGACTTATCTGAGTGAAGCTGCTGGCACCAATGATCATGACATGCACTTCGGATTAAGCAGCCTAGTCCATTCAGTCAATCCTTTTCAGTCTTCACACTTTATGCCTGTGGTTCCCATAATCCGATTCCTTTTGTAAAGTCAACAACCTTATTCGGCTTGTGGTGCCCTGAAGGTTTTTCACCAGCAAACTTCTCTCATTTATTCATCTCTCAACTCACCGTCGCCTTACGGTGCCCGTGAGGGTTTTTACCAATAAGACTCTCTCATTTTTTTAATTTCTCTCAGCTTTTCGTCGCCTTACCGTTCCCGTGAGGGTTTTCACCAATAAGACTCTCTCATTTTTCATTTTTCCTGCTTAGACCGGAGTGTTGCCATTAATATGAATCACACTTCTACTTGCTCGACTTGGCATCTCTCGAAGACTGATCGGAAGGCCTTTCTTTGGACCATAATGTGGGATTTTGGATAGGGTTAGAAAGAAAGGATATCAAAGGGCTCAAAACCACTCGAATAAGTTCAAAATTACTACTCTTGAATTCAGATTTCTTACAACAACCACAACTTTCTGCCCCAGTTTCTTTGCTTGGGGACTTTTGGATTTTTATTTTGATGAGACCGAACTGTGAGGCTGCCTACGTATCCTTAAAAGGAATCAGGTCGAACGTAGTTCATGACATAGGAATTGCTTTGTTGTTACTTTTCTCTTTTCCTTTTCTTTCTCTCTTTTTCCTTTTCTTTTCTCTCTTTTTTTCTTTCTTTTCTCTCCCTTTTCTTTTTTTCACTCTTTTCCATTCTTTTCTTTCTTTTTTCTCTTCTATTTTTCTCTTTTTCTTCTTTACTCACCTTTTGCATTCGTGTTTCTGAATTTTGCTACTGATTCCAAAAGAGGAGAGGGGTATAAAAGGAAACAAATAAGGCTCGAAGGGGGTATCAAAGGATAAAGTGTTTAGATAGCAGAATAAAATGTCTTCGTCATTCCAATCTTCAAAATATGCTAAGTACAAACAACAATTAGACAAACCAAAAAAATCATACATAGTATATTTTGACTGCGTCAGAATTGATAGCCATGTCTACACATTTGCCTTCTATGTCTGTCAAATATAAAGTACCATTGGACAACACTCTTGTTATGATGAACGGCACCTGCTATTTTTGGGCGAAATTGCCATTTTCTTCAGCCTGATGTGGAAGGATGCGTTTCAATACTTGCTGACCCACTTCAAATTTCCGCGAACGCACCTTCTTGTTGTATGCTCTTGCCATTATCTTTTGATACAACTGGCCATGACACACTACTGCCAACCTCTTCTCATCAATCAAACTCAATTGCTCCAGACGGGTTTTGATCCACTCATCATTATCAATTTTGGCTTCAGCAACAATCCGAAGGGATGTGATTTCAACTTCCGCGGGTATCACTGCTTCAGTGCTATACACCAACAAATAAGGAGTTGCACCTACTGAAGTGTGAACGGTCGTGCGATAACCCAAAAAAGCAAAGGGCAACTTTTCATGCCATTGCCTGGACCCTTGCACCATTTTCCCGAGTATCTTCTTGATGTTTTTGTTGGCTGCCTCGACTGCTCCATTCGCCTTAGGGTGGAATTCCGATGTGTAATCTTAAACTGTTGACACATTTCTTTCATCAGATGACTGTTAAGATTGGCACCATTATCTGTGATGATCACCTTTGGGATTCCGAATCGACAAATGATGTTTGAATGAACAAAATAGACCACTGCCTTCTTGGTCACAGATTTGAAAGTTTTAGCTTCAACCCACTTAGTGAAATAGTCAATGGCCACCAGAATAAATCTATACACATTGGATGTTGCTGGCTTAATTGGTTCGATGACATCCATACCCCAAGCAACAAAGGGCCATGGTGCGGACATTGTGTGCAATTCATATGGCGGAGAATGAATCAGATCTCTGTGTACTTGGCATTGATGACACTTGCGCACAAAACTGATACAATCTCGCTCCATGGTGAGCCAAGAATAACCTGCTCAAAGAATTATCTTTGTCGGTACATACCCACTCATATGCGGCCCGCAGACTCCGGAATGCACTTCGGTCATGATAGTCGTGGCTTGTCTAGCATCGATGTACCTCAACAATCCAAGATCTGGAGTTATTTTGTACAAAACTCCCCTACTGAAGAAAAATTCACTTGCCAAATGTCGAATTGTTCTCTTTTGATCCCTATGGCCTGTACTTGATATACCCCAACCTGATGTATTCCCAGATATCGTGGAACCAAGGTTCACCGTCAAGTTCTTCTTCCACCATGTTATAGTAAGCATGCTGATCGCGGACATGAATATGCAAAGGGTCAACATTAGCCTTGTCTTGATGGTATAACATTGACGCCAGAGTAGCCAAAGCATCAGCAACCTCATTGTGGATCCTAGGGATATGCCTGAACTCCACTGATCTGAACCATTGATAGAGATCCTACAGACATTGTCGATATGGTATGAGTTTCAAATCTCGGGTCTCCCATTCTCCCTGAATCTGATGCACTAACAGATCTGAATCACCCAAAACCAAAACTTCCTAGACTCCCATTTCCACAGCTAACCTTAAACCTAAAATGCACACTTCGTATTCGGCCATGTTGTTGGTACAGTAGAAACAAAGTTGAGCTGTGATAGGGTAGTGATGTCCTATTTCAGAAATGAGTACAGCTCTTATCCCAACATCGTTTATGTTAGCAGCCCCATCAAAGAAGAGTTTCCAACTGGACTTTTCATCCTTCACGACCTCATCAATATGCATTACCTCCTCATCAGGAAAATAAGTCTTTAAAAGTTCATATTCTTCGTCCAACGGATTTTCAGCCAAAGCTTGGGCTTTCATCGTGATCTGAGTCACATAGATAATGTCAAATTCTATGAGCAAAATCTACCACTTCGCAAGTCTCCTTGCGGGCATAGGCTTCTAAAAAATATACTTTAGAGGATCCAAGCGATAAATGAGGTAAGTAGTGTAGGACGACAAATAATGCTTCAACTTTTGAGCTACCCAAGTTAGGGCACAACATGTCCTCTCAAGGGGAGTATACGTAACCTCATAGGATGTAAACGTCTTGCTAAGATAATAGATGGCTTGCTATTTCCAGCCAGTGATATCATGTTGACCCAACACACAACTAAGTGAATTATCCAGGACTGTCAAATAAAGAATCAAAGGTCTCCTAGGTTCCGGCGGGACAAACACAGGGGGGTTTGACAAATACTTTTTGATCTTATCGAATGCTTCCTGACACTCATCAGTCCATTTGACCGTAGCATCCTTCTTTAGCAGCTTGAAGATGGGCTCACAAGTTGTCGTGAGCTTAGTAATAAACCTGCTGATGTAGTTCAGCCTCCCTAGTAGACTCATCACCTTGGTCTTGTTCTTTGGCGGTAGTAATTCCTGGATGTCCTTGAGTTTTGACGGATCCAACTCAATGCCCCGCCGGCTGACTATGAACCCCAACAGTTTCCCAGATAAAACACCAAATGCACACTTTGTAGGGTTGAGCTTGAGATTGTACCTGCGGAGCCCCTAGAAATATTTTCTCAAATCTTTGACATGGTCAGACTGCTTCCTAGACTTTATGATCACATCATCCATGTAAACCTCGATATCCTTGTGTATCATGTCATGGAATATGATTTTCATTACCCTCATGTAAGTTTCCCCAACGTTTTCAAACCAAAAGGCATGACCCAGCAGTAATATGTTCCCCATGGCGTGATGAATGCCGTCTTTTCCACATCTTCCTCGTCCATTAAAATTTGATGATACCCCGCATAGCAGTCCACAAGAGATCCAATCTCATGCTTGGCATAATTGTCGATCAAAATGTGGATATTTGGCAGTGGGAAGTTGTCCTTTGGACTTGCTTTGTTGAGGTCTCGGTAATCAACACACACTCTTGTCTTACCATATTTCTTTGTCACAGGCACAATATTGGATAACCACGTAGGATACCACGTGACTTGAATGACCTTTGCATCAAGCTGCTTTGTGACCTCTTCTTTAATCTTCACACTCATGTCAGTTTTGAATTTTCTCAACTTCTTCTTGACGGGAGGGAATGCTGGATCAATTGGCAACTTATGGACCACCAAATCGGTACCCAAGCCTGGCATATCATCATACGACCATGCAAAAATATCCTTATATTCCAACAATGCCTTAATTATTTCTTCCCTGATTTACGGTTCAAGATGGACACTGATCTTAGTTTCTCGAACATTATCTGGATCCCTTAGATTGATCGTTTTTGTATCATTCAGATTAGGCTTGGATGTTTTTTCAAAATGACTTAGTTCCTTACTAATCTCTTCAAAGGCCTCATCCTCGTCATATTCTGATTCATCACCACACTCTATTTCTTGAATTATTATTTCAGAACTAGATTGGCTTTTAGGACTGGGCCGAAGATTCCTTATGCATATCATGTCATTGAAACCAGCATAAAAAGCACTGTACAGAGAAGAAAAGAAAACAAAAATAAAACTATCAGGAATGATGGAAAAGGAAAATTGCATTTCATTGAAAATAAAGGATAACAGGGTTTGTACATCAACAAGTGGAAAATAAAAATCTGGGTCACAACCTTGGAATGACCCAAATAGAAAGGAAAAAACAAACTACCAAGACTCTTTACGGGTAGGAAGAGGAGTAGCCTTCCAATTGTTAAGCTTTACATTCGGCCCGACGAACTGCACATCTGCTTTGCTAGAACCTTCTCCAACTTCTACCATGTTCACATCATCAAACAACCTATGGAACCTTTCAACTAACTCTTTATCAATGTCAACCACAGAACTTGGGACTGTCGTTACTAGGCGTTACCTAGCACCGGTCTTGACAAAAGACCTGGAGAGACGCGGGATTGTGAGCACGTGATTTTTGTTTATGCGACAATCACTCCAAAAGAAATCAAAAAATAATAACAAATGGTCTTGCTGTACGATTTTTGGAACTTACGTGGCATTTTTGGTAGTTATTTGTGGTTTTGTCCATTCTAATTTAGTCTTATCAAACAAAAATACAAAAAAATATATGTCGTGTGTAATTAAACCATAATTCGGTTATTAAAAAGAAAATCAAAAAAAATATATGCATCTTTTATTCTATTTGTCGCCATGGTGTGATTTTACCTATTTGAATATTTTAATATGTGTGTGATAATTGTGTTAAGTGCAAATTAATGGGTGTTTAATTTCACTTTAATTAGGTATTGTGTTTTAAATTAGAAAATAAAAGAAAAGAGTGCAAATTGGTTTAAAAATTGGATTGGGCCTGTTTTCTTTAAGAAAATTTGAGGCCCAAAAGCAGCCCAAGGCAGCCGGTCCAAGCGACCCATCTCCCAGGCCACCAAACGACGTAGTTTGGCACCAAAACTACGTCGTTTCAAGAACAATCCATCTCAGCCGTCCAAACCAAGTTGATCTGACGGCCCTCGTCATATATCCATACCCATTGTTTAAACCCGACCCGTTCAACCCAGGACCAACCCAACCCCTTGCAGTTGAAACGACACCGTTCCTCGCCAACTGAAAGATCCCGGCCCTTCATCTCGCTTCATCCAACGACCAGGATCTGAGCACTCACTAACTATATAAACCCAAAACCTTACCCCACACCCCCATCCAAACACCCCCCCCCCTTCATCGTCCCAAACACAGACCTCCCAAACCCTAGTCGCCCCTGTGCACCTTCACCGTAAACCCGGCGGCAACGACGCCGATGACCACCACCTCAACACCCTAGGACCACTCAACCACCCTGAACATAGATCTGCTAGCCTTAGGTCTCGAATCTTCCCCCACCGTCTCGAATCTTCATTTGAAGATTCGAGCCGGGCCTCGACCTATGCCAAACCACCCCAAATTCATACCAGGTATCCCCTTAACCTTCCTCGTGACCAAACCAAGCTTGGTTTGGTCCGAATCTACCCACAAATCCCAAAACCCCAAATCTAAAGATTCGAACCCTAGAACACAAGAATTTATGGAGTCTGTTTAGATTTAAACAGAAGTTTGGGGTCTAATAGACCCTAATCGAAGTGTTCTCGGTTAGAGAACACCTCGATTAAGATCTGTTCGACTTCAAATGGGCAAATCAAGCTCGGGCCTGGGTCATCTGTGTTTAAGCTTTTCTGGCTTGTTCACTTTTCCCTTTTGTTGTCTATTTTAGTTTAGATTAGTTTATCGACATGTTTATTTAGTTTGTTTGTTTATTTTAGGATTTCTGTTGTCAGTTGTTCTCCATCTCCATAAAACCTTTAATTTGGTCAATTGTTTATTCTGTTATGTTGAATCCGTATAGTGGTATACATATTTCAATTTGATTGATATCATCGAATCAATAATGCCTGTAGTTTCCCTGTGTCGTGTAAATTGTCGAGAACAGTTTGATGCCCCATTTGTATTATTTGTTTAATCGACCAATTGTTCCACGTTATAATTAGTATAGTCGATTAGATAAACGACGTCGATTAGTCTCGTAGGACTGAATGTTCAAATGCCCTGATTCTGATAAGCTTCATATGATTGATCGAACCATTGTCGTTTAACTGATTGTTTGAAACTATCTGCGAATGGTTTGTTGGCTACAGTACAAAGGCTGGAACTCAGTTAGGATAGTTCTGAATTTGAACTCCCATTAGTTTGTATTTTCAGTTTGATAAGCTTAAGGTAATACGGTTAATAATCAGTGGATTCAGGGTTAGTTTAAGGTTGTAAAAGCTTTGAAAAGCTTAAAGGCAAGTGGGCTGACAGTAAAGTATTAAAACATTGATTCAACTAATGGAATTAATTGACCAATAGTGGGATTAATGACATATTGAGTACCTTTAATGGCTGGAAACCAGTAACAACATGTGTTTTGTCAAAAGTTAGGGAATTAGAGTAGAAATGGACAGCATGTGCTGTCAGGACATGCCCACACTGCCCATGTCTGCTGTTTTTAATAAAGACATGCCACTTTAGCAGTAAAGAAAAGGCCTGTCAGGGGAATCTCATGGGAGGGGGTTTTTATTTTTAATCTGTGAGTGGGAAAACAGAAAGAGAACATGGGAGGGGTGGCAGTTGGTTTAGAGGCTGTGGAATGGGCTGAGGCTATAAATAGAGGGGGTTTTCCATCAGTTAGAGGAGATAAGGAAGAGGGGAAAATAAGAAGAGAGAGGGACAGAAGCTAAAAACTGGGGAGAGAGTTGAGGGCATTAGTTCTGAAAATTAGAAAGAGGTTTGTTCTGAAAATAGGAGATAGTTCTGAAAAATCAGAAAAGAGAGGGTGTTGAAATCAGAAAGAGAGCAAGAGTTTTAAAAACCATAAAGAAGAATTCTCCAGGGCCTTAGTGCGTTTAAAGTTTAGGTTTCACAACAAAGAACTTCAGTTTTGTCATCTGCTCAGAAATTCAAAATCAGAAACTACTGTTTTATTGTCTCTGCTTGCAATCTTAGCAATCTTCTTGTACTGTTGGGATTTATCGGGCAGCCTAGTTATCTGTTGACTTTTAAGCACTACTTTTCAAGCTACTGGCTTCTTCTTTGGGTTCTATTCTTTCCTGGAGATTCCTGCTGTTGTTGTTATTGGTTTTACTAGTCCTGCTGTACTGCTGCTTTGTGTGTGCTACTACTGCTCTGCTGACTTTTCTGCCTCTTCAATTGTAAGCACTTTCCAGGTACACATTTGAATCTCATACTGCTGTAACAGTTAAAAGCATGAAATGAAAGATGCAAAGGAGTTTTATCAGTCGCTGCTTTACTTACAGCTTTATAAATGTTGCTAAAATTGTGTAATTCTTTAGTCTGTAGCTCAATAGAGAACACATTAGTGAGTTTCGTATCTAATTGAAAACTCAGTTGGTTTAATTATTGTGATTCACAATGGCTAAGTTTGTTTAGTTGTACGCATGATGTACTTATGTAATTTGTAAAAATGCACGAGTATTTGGTATAGCAATAACTAGACTCCATCTTTGGTTATATTTTGTACATAAGGTACTGTTTCTAATCTTGCCCAAAGTAATATAGTTTCTTTTTCATCATTCGAGCTGACTTTATTAAATCTGATTCTGTTAGGCAGTCTATAGAACCATGTTCGAATCCTATTAGTAGCAGTTTCTAGTAGTTAACTCCGCTAATCTAGTGTAAATAAGTTAGTTTAAATTCGAACTTGAAGAACATGTAGCGTAAGTTTAGCATTTTCATTAATCTTGTACGTTAATCTCCTTTAGCGAATTAAAAGCATGCTCGCTCATGGAATAAGGCTCGAAACGATTCCCCTCCTCGTAAACAATTAATCCAATAACTAACAAGAGGCCCGAATCGGCCAAGCATGTAATTTGATTAGCATATATTTTCTCCTTCTATTTTTTAGAGACAAATGTAATAGAGATGTAGTCACTGTAGGTTTACCCTTTCAAATAATGAGACGAGCCTCGCCAAAAAAAATAAAAATGCAAATCGCGGGGCCCTCAATAATTGATCATAATATACTTAGAATTTGGGAAGGACTGTTTTAGTGAATTTCACTGCCTCACTCGAAGACAATAACGTGTTAGACTCTTTAGGCACGACTTAATTAAATTACATTCCTAAACTCGGCATTTTATGTGACCCAAATTCAAATCTCAACGGAGTCGAAATGTGTTAACAACTACGACTGCATTAATTGTGATGTAGTTCGAGGTACATTTTCACGACGTTGCAATTCTATAAAAAATAAATGATAATAATAAAAGCGGTTTAAACTTAATAAAAGCACATAAGTCATAACATGTATTTAAATCAGATATTTAGCCATTATAACAATTTAAGAGATCGTGCTAGAACCACGGGATTCGAGGGTGCCTAACACCTTCCCTCGGGTCAACAGAATTCCTTACTAAGAATTTTTGGTTCGCAGACTTCATTTGGAAAGTCGAAAATTTCCTCGATTTGGGATTCAAGATAAACCGGTGACTTGGGACACCAAAAGCCAAACCTTTCCCAAGTGGCGACTCTGAAATAAATAAATAATCTCATTTCGAATATTGTCACTTAAATTGGAAAAACTCCCTCGCGCATTTTACCCCTCGGGGCGGGCGCGCAAAAAGGAGGTGTGACAGCTCTGGCGACTCTGCTGGGGATTTATAACCCAGAACCTTTGGTTCAGGGTTCAAGAATTCGAGCTTAGAATAATTGTTATATTTGGCTTTATTATCTGATCTTTATTACATGTTTTGACATAACGTGCTAAATGTTATCTTTTACTGCTTTGATATTATCTGAACTGTATATAAACTGTGTCGAAACCCTTCTCTCCTCACCTCCGGGGATGTGCTTACTGGTTGAGACTCCCTATTCTGTTAGTGTCATACCCTGAAATAAAAAAGAGGCTTGGACAAGTTACGAAGCCAGATGGCCTTTTGGTTCCCGGTAAGTTGCCCCCTCCTCGACTCGAGTTGTCCGCTCGGGTACACAGTCTAGAACATATACCCAGGTTATAAACCTAGTATAACGAAACCTCATGCCGTATCCATAGTAGGAACATTTATTTGCATCATGTTGCATTTGACGTAGGGGACTCAACACAGGGGTTGGGTCCGTCTAGGACAGGCAACCTGAAATGAAAAGACCATCCTGCTGCATCCCGTTTGTTTTGCGCATTTATTTGCTTCAGATCTGCATGCTGACCGGTTTCTAAAAAAAAAAAAACTTAAAAAAGAAAAAATAGCAGTGTAGGGAGATAATTACTTATTTTTGGAAAATAAAACCAATGTCCAAGTAATGTCGAAACCTCGCCGGAATTTTCTAAAAAAATGAAAACAAAAACTTGTCTTTTAGTTGATTTATTTCTTTAATCACTTTCAAAATCCAAAAAATATATATTTATTTAAAAAAAAGGGAAAAATTCAAAAAAAATGTTGTTTCTGTTGTAGTGTCTCTTTTATAAATTCAGACTAATAGTCCAAATGCTTCCCTAAAAAAAAGATTTTTTTTAGTCTTTATCTCTTTTCAAAAAAAATAATAAAAAAAATAAATATATAAAAATCCAGAAAATATTTTTTCTTTCTAAAAAAAGAGTGTATTCAGGAGGGGTTTAGTTTATTTACTCTACGCTTGATCTAGCTCGAACTACGCCGGTTTGATTCTCACAGGGTGCGAGATACGTAGGCAACCCTCATCGGGTCCAACCTCCCCTTTTTTCAGAAATAGCCAAAATATCATAATTTTATTTATGAGTCGGGTGATGCCGTTTTGTCAAGAATAGCCAAATGTTCTCGAAAGGGACGCCGGACGGCTGACTTTGCACAAACAGCCATTCTGGTCATTTTTTTTTTTAATTTTGACCAAGTGGCCCAATGGCCTTAGGATCCTCGTCCCCGAGGATATGCGAGGCCATGTTCCCAATATCGGGTCACTATTCTAAATAAAAAAAAGAAAAAAAATAAATAAATCAAGTGATGCTCTTGTTGTCAAAAACAGTCGAATGTTCCCGAAAAGGACGGCGGAAGGCTGACATTGCATAAACGGTCATCTTTGGTCATCGTTTTTTGATTTTGACCGGGTGATCCTTGCAGCCTTAAAATCTTCGTTCCCGAAGTGCTAAAAGGCCGCATTCGAAAACCGAGTCCATCATTTTGAAAACAAAATCTTGAAAAAAAATAGATAGTTTTATTTTTTGAGTCTAATGAAAGTTTTTCGTTGGCATAATCACCTTAATAAATGTGCAGGATGAGCACGATACAAAACAAACCCTTTTCAATAATGACAAAGATCCTTTTTGAGTTGCGATTATGGTGGAATAACTTAGGCAAGGAAGAGCAAGACAAAGTAAAGAAGTATCTGAAAGATCTCCCGGATTTACTAGACATTCAGCCTCGGGGTGATATTATCAGATCATTGGTCACTTGCTGGGATTCAGCACACAATGTATTTCATTTCTCGGACTTTGAGCTCACCCCGACATTGGAAGAAATAGCGGGATACATCGGAAGTGATGAAGCTCCGTTAAGGTTCAAGTACTTGATTGCACCTAGGGCCGTCACGGTACACCGGTTTCTGGATTTCCTAAAAATACACCGAACATTTCACCACCCAGATTTTGCCAAAGGTTTCTGCAGTCTCCACCTCATATATGCTAGATACGGCCACGTGAGCAGGTTCAATAAGCCAGACTTCAAACTATGCAGTAGAGGTAACCGACAAAAGTGGGACGAATACAGGCTGGTAGCTTTTATGACAGTTTTTTTGGGTCTTATAGTGTTCCCAAGGAAAGACGGAAACATCGATCTAAAAGTAATTGGGGTCGTCAGTACCCTGCTCACCCAAGATAAAAGTACTCTGGCGCCTATGATTATGGCTGACATCTTCCGGGCTCTCACTGCTTGCCGAGCTAGGGGCGACTTTTTCGAAGGATGTAACCTATTGTTGCAAATGTGGATGACCGATCATTTATGCCACCGCTCCCCGCTCTTGGGTTACGGTTCGCCGAGAAAACTTGTATTGGAGAATTCTACACAAGAATCAAAGGGTTTAGTCTACCCGAGGGAGTCACAGCTTGGACGTCATTTTTCCGAACTATCACTGCCAACCAAATCCAGTGGACGCTCTGATGGTTTCCTGTTGAGGAAATCATATACATGCCGGCAACCAGGCCCCACTTTCTGTTGATGGGACTTAAAAGTATCCAACCCTATGCACCGTATCGGGTTTTGAGGCAACTTGGGAGGTATCAAGTAGTGCTGAAAGATGAAGACTTGAGTACCCAAGTGATTGAAATCAGTCCGGACGATCGTTTCCCTAAAGAAGAAGTTCGCCAAATCTGGAGTGAGTGCCAACATCTGACAGCATAACACTTGTGTGATGGATACGGTTAAAGGGGAAGTTGCTCCGGGGTATCACGCTTGGTTTAGAGGTGACATATCCTGCGAGAGACCAGCTAAAAGACCTCATCTCAAAGATTTCGTTGAGTCATCCCAAGAGCAATGGAACTGGTTAGCAAAGGAAAAGGGGTATCGGGCAGAGATCGGTGATTTAAAGCAACAGGTTAACAGTCTAAAATTCAATAACAGTATGCAAATCGCTGCGGATCGAGGCGAAAAGAATAGATTGACCCAAGAAAATGAAGAACTTAGGGCCCAAATCTAGAAATTGAGATTGGCTCTTGATAAGCAACCAAGGAGTTGATCAGACGAGCAGTTGATAAAAGGGTTGAAAAGTGAAGTCAGGGAATGGCGAGATGGTTTAGAAGAGTCTGAAAACGTCATGGAAGAGCTCAAGGTACAGTGGGGTACAAGAGCAGATAAGCATCGCCAATACTTGAATCAATTGAAACGCGACCACGAGAAAACTGTTGCCAAAATGAAGAGAGAGATGGCTACACTTGAGGTTAAAGCAGTTAAGCAGGCCGAGGATTTCCAAATTGAGAGCAGATACTGTTACGACTTGTTGGCCCAAATGAAGGTAAAAGTGCGGCAACTGAAGAATCAGCATATGCAGGATTCTCAGGTTTTAAAAACGTGCAGTGATCAGATAAAACGCCTGCTCATAGAGAAGAAGCAAACCAGAGATAAGATCAGGACCATTGCCCACGCCATCATCAGACGGTGTCTACGGTGTGAAAACATGACCAGCATTACCGTTCTCTCGGCAATGATGGGTTATATCAAGCAGACCATGCATGAGCTGGAACATCTTGAAAGGTATCTCACACCTAGGACCGCGGAGAGGCCGAACGATGCCCCGCGGACGCCGATTCTCGAAACCTTAATGTATTCATAGGTCTAGTCTGTCCGTCTTTTGCATCAAGGTGTATTAGTCTGTTGAGTCTGTACTTCTTTCAAGGCTTGTTATTTTCCTTTTTCGAGAGTGGTTGTTTGTAATCGATCGTTCAGTAATAAAATGTGTGCTTCTTTTACACTCATCTGTTTGAACTACGTAATGATCTGATTCACGCGGCATCGTGATACGTAGGCAATCCTCATCGGATCCGGTCACATTTTTAACTGCAAATATTGAAAACAGTAATAAAAAAAATATATAAAGGGAAGCCTAAAAAGAAGCCGGAATGACGCATGCCTTCGTTGCAAACATGTAGGAATTCACTTAACTGTATAGGTGCATCATGCCCCAACGTGAGATTACCTATCTGTTATTTGTTACGAACTAACCGTTCGTTTGTCGTTGAGTCTTTCCAGGTTTTAGAAAAGGCGGTTGGTTTGGTGAAGGTCTGGCCTCACATTCATAGTTCACGAGGTCGAAAGCGAGTGTTCAGTTACCCGTTGTTAAGTCAAGAGGGGGTACTCACACTTACTTCACAAGATCAAAGGGAAGCATAGAAATGTCTTCAGAAATTCCTTTGCCGACAGTTCCTGTTTCTGAGGAGAGTTCAATCTCGGCCGTCCTCACGCCAGAATCCGCAACTGCGGAGGAAAATAGAATCATGCGGATCCGCATATTGGAAATGTTAGACGACTGGAATAACGGAAAAGAGCCACCGAGTGTAATCCCTGGGTTCCCTGAGTTGTTCTCCAGGACAAGTGGGACTTCCAACATCCCCATAAGCTATCCGGCTACCCCATTCGGGTACCCAGCCATTTCAGCCCTCTCTGCTGGATCGCCCTTTGATTCTTATCCCCGGATGTCAACAACAGATGTAGCTACGAACGTATTCACTGCACCTCCCTGTCCGATCGTGGCACAGCCTGCTACACACAAGCCAAATTTCGACTCATCCTCATTCACATTCCAAGCACCAACCTTCTCACTGGAACCGACTCGGTTCACCACCAGCGCTCATCCTCAACAGCCTCAATACGAGTTTGCACCTGGGCAGGATCAAAACCCCAAAACTGCTGAACAAGATGAGATGGCAAAAAGAATGAGGAGCCTTGAGCAGAGTTTGAAAAACATGCAAGGTTTGAGCGGGCAGAAAGCGTCTCTTATACCGATCTATGCATGTTCCCCCACGTGCACCTACCCGTGGGTTTCAAAGTCCCAAAATTTGAGAAGTATGATGGGCACGGCGACCCCATTGCTCATCTCAAGAAGTATTGCAACCAGTTGCGGGGAGCTGGCGGCAAAGAGGAATTGCTAATGGCATACTTCGGGGAAAGTCTGGTAGGATTAGCCTCAGAATGGTATATGGACCAAGACATATCTCGATGACATATATGGGACGATCTCTCCAGAGATTTTGTGAGACAATTCCAGTATAACATCGACATTGCACCAGACTGAAATTCTCTGTCAAACTTGAAGAAGAAACCTTCAGAAAGCTTCAAAGAATATGCTATTAAGTGGCGCGAGCAGGCATCGAGGGTAAAACCTCCCATGGACGAGATAGAAATGGTCACTACTTTTCTCCAGGCTCAAGAATCAGACTATTTCCAGAATATGATGTCAGCCATGGGAAAGCCTTTCGCAGAAGCAATCAAGATCGGGGAGATGGTGGAGAACGGTTTGAAAACGGGTAGAATCTTAAGTCAGGCAGCCATAAGGGCAACCTCCCAAGCCGTCCAAAGTGGGTCCGGAGGAATGGCAAGAGGAAAGAAAAAGGAAGAAACGTCCATGGCAGCATCAGAAGCAAGGGAATATCGTAATCCTAGGCCCCGTTTTCCAGAAAGAACCCCACAACACTACTACCCCCACCAAAATGTGACATATGCTCCTCAACCCTACATGGTCATGAATTCCCAGCCCTATGTCCATTCGCCACAGCAAGCCAATCGAGGCCAAGCTCCACCTCCCAGAAATCAGCCTCCCTACCGCAACCACTATAATCCGCAGCCTCCTCAAAATAACTTCCGCCCTCAGGAACCACCTAGAAGACGGACTTTCACACCTATCGGTGAACCATATTCTACTTTGTTCCCAAAGCTAGTCTAGTTGGGTTTCCTGCAGCCAGTCCCTCAGACAAGGCACAATCCGGCATCACCTACTTACAAAGCCGGTGTTAGGTGCGCCTATCATTCAGGAGCAGAAGGGCACGATACAAATGATTGCTGGGCTTTGAGAAGGGTAGTCGAGAATTTAATAGAGCAGGGGAAAATAGTACTAAGGGACGAGGAGGTCCCAAATGTGACTAACAATCTGTTGCCCGCTCACAATAACGGGCCGCTGATTGGAATGATTTGCGAGGACAAAGAATTTGATCCTGCTTTAAAAGCTATAATCGCCATCGTCGATGTAGGGAAAAGCCTAAAACCACCCCGAAGCTAGAGAAAGGGGAAAAGAAGATCAGTACTATCGAGGGCAAGCTCGAAGAGAAGGTGGAGAAAAAGACAGTGACGATGGTGCCTGTGAGGAATGAAGTTCTTTACGTTCCACGAGGTCGAGCAGAGAAGCCGCAGAGATTCGAAGTCAAAAGGGCAAAACCAATGTACGTACCAAAAGGGGCCTATGTGGTCCGGGGGACGATTCAACCACCTCGGCTAAATGAGCCAGTGGTTATCGGACGCGTGCCACAGAAGCCGATGACAAACCCGTCCACAATACCGTGGAACTACCAAAGAACGTTGGTTACGTACAAAGGCAGATAAGTCACGGGAGATCTTCCGGAAAATACTTTCGTTAGAAGGTATTCAAACACTCAAGAGTTAAACAACGCCACACGGAGACGTTTCCCACCAAATAAGCCTGTAAGCATTGAAGAAGCGGAAGTTTTCTTCCAAAAGATGAAAATGCCAGACTACGAAGTGGTAGATCAACTACGCAAGTGCCCCGAGCAAGTGTCCTTGCTATCTCTGCTGATGAGGTCGGCCGAACACCAAAAGATCTTGCTCAAGACCCTGAACGAAGAGTACGTACCAGTTGAAACCTCAGTCGAACAACTGGAACGAATGACGGAGAGGTTCTTCGCCGTTAACTAGGTTTCTTTCAGCAAGAACGACTTACCTCCAGAGGGAGCAGCTCACAACAAAGCCTTACATCTGACAGCTGAATGCGAAGACTATTACGTCAAGCGGGTAATGTTGGATGGAGGTTCAGGTGTTGACATTTGTCCGCTCTCCACACTACAGAGAATGGAAATTGGGACCGGAAGAATTTGCCCCAATAATATCTGCGTGAGGGCTTTTGATGGCGTCAAAAGGGATACCCTCGGGGAAATAGACTTGGTGTTGACTATAGGACCAGTGGAGTTTGAAATAACTTTCCAAGGTGCTTGACATGGATACGTCTTACAATTTTCTCCTCGGCAGACCTTGGATCCATGCGGCAGGGGTTGTGCCTTCCACTCTTCACCAAATGGTGAAGTTTGAGTACGAAGACCGGGAAATTGTGGTCCACGGAGAAGACGAACAGTCTATTTATCGGGACCCATCCATCCCATATCTTGAACAAAGGGAAGGGAGCGAGCACACGGTTTATCAGGCTTTCGAAGTCGTGCTAGCAGAGCAGTATGAAGAAGGAAGACCTTGCCCCCAACCTATCTTGTCCAACGCCTCAATCATGGTGGCTAAAGAAATGATCCGACATGGATTCAGGCGAGGGAAAGGGCTCGGACGAACATTACAAGGAATAATGGAACCCATCACCTTGCCTTCCACCAAGAAACTTTTTGGGATAGGTTTTCAACCCACTCCAAAAGATGAAGAGTGGGCAAAGAAGAGGAAAAATGAGGGTTGGAAACTGCCTCAGCCATTACCAGATCTATACGAAACTTTCGTCGGACCGAAATACATCGAAGAAGAAGACGATGAGGTTTTCACGGCCGAAGAGATCGAGGAGATATGTGGGGCAATGAGAGGAATGCTCTACGAAGCTCACATGGTTCAACCGGGAGAAGGCACCAGCACCGCTGAGATGCTATATGTGGGGCCGATCGCCAAGCTTCAAAACTGGGAGGCCACGACATTCCCTACTAGACAGGAGTCCGGGTAGACATATCCTGCCACCCTTCCTGCATCACGAGTTATCCCCAGGATATAACTTGGATGTTTTTCCCTTCAATTGTTATTTTGAATTCCTGAGTTATAAACATTGTTATCTTCCAAATTCCAAGAAAATAAAATCATTGTTTTCTCATTTTTCCTTTGTTTTGATTTTTGTTATTTTTCCTTTATCTTTTCTTTCAGTTATAATAATGCGGCTTTAAATAATATGACATGCTTGCGGACTTCATGCCCAGATCACAACGAGCTATTTAATTGTGAAATAATGAACCAAGAACCAGAATATGACGAAGAAGAGGCTTTTAGGGAAATAAACCGAGAATTGGAACACTTTGAGAATAAACCTAAGCCGAATCTGAATGACACTGAACCAGTTAATTTGGGAACTCCTGAAGAAATCCGAGAGACCAAAATAAGCATTCACACGGATGAGAAAATGCGAGACGCGATAATTCAACTCCTTTTTGAATTTAAAGATGTGTTTGCTTGGTCATACGATGACATGCCAGGATTAGGTGTTGATCTAGTGGTGCATAAATTGCCAATTCACCCTGATTGTCCTCCAGTTCAACAAAGGCAAAGAAAGTTCAAAACTGATGTCAGTGACAAAATTAAAGAAGAGATCACCAAGCAGCTGAAAACGGGAGTGATTCGACTAGTCTAGTACACCACGTGGTTGGCGAATGTAGTTCCGATGCCGAAAAAAGATGGGAAGACTCGGGTATGTGTGGATTATCGAGACTTGAATAGGGCGAGTCCCAAAGACAATTTCCCATTGCCCAACATCCACATCTTTGTTGATAATTGCGCCAAACATGAGATACAGTCTTTCGTAGATTGTTACGCAGGGTATCATCAGGTGTTGATGGATGAAGAAGACGCCGAGAAGACTGCTTTCACTACACCTTGGGGCACTTACTGTTACCGGGTTATGCCATTTGGTCTGAAGAATGCTGGGGCAACTTACATGAGGGTTGTGACTGCCATTTTTCATGACATGATGCATCAAGAAATAGAGGTGTATGTGGACGACGTGATAGTCAAGTCCAGGACGCGGGACAATCATATCCAAGACTTGAAGAAATTCTTCGAGAGACTGAGGAAGTACGACTTGAAGCTAAACCCAGCCAAATGCTCTTTCGGAGTCCTATCGGGCAAGCTTTTGGGTTTCATAGTAAGCAGGAGAGGTATCGAATTAGATCCAACAAAGATAAAATCTATCAGAGATCTACCTCCCCCAAGAACAAAGAAAGACGTGATGAGTCTGTTGGGCAGGTTAAACTACATCAGTCGATTCATTGCCCAGCTGACTAGCACGTGTGAGCCCATATTTAAGCTATTGAGGAAAGATGCAGTGATCAAATGGACGGCTGAGTGTCAAGAAGCTTTTGACAAAATCAAAGAATATCTTTCAAATCCCCCAGTTTTGGTCCAGCCAGAGCCAGAGAGACCATTGTTCTTGTATCTGACAGTCTTAGAAAATTCTTTCGGTTGCGTCCTCGGGCAACATGACATAACCGGAAAAAAGGAACAAGCGATCTACTACTTGAGCAAGAAATTCACCGGCTACGAGGCCAAGTACACTCTGCTGGAAAGAACATGTTGTGCTTTGACGTGGGTTGCTCAAAAGTTGAGACATTATCTCCAAGCTCACACTACTTACCTCATAAGCAGGCTGGATCCTTTGAAGTATATATTTCAGAAACCAATGCCTACTGAAGACTGGCCAAGTGGCAAATCTTGCTTACCGAATTTGACATAGTCTATGTCACCCGCACGGCAATGAAAGTCCAGGCGTTAGCCGATTATTTGGCCGAAAACCCGGTTGATGAAGAATACCAACCGTTGAGTACTTATTTTCCGAATGAAGAAGTAAACACCGTGGAAGTAGTCTCGGAAAACGCTCATGTTTGGAAGATGTTCTTTGATGGGGCCGTAAACGCCAAAGGTGTAGGAATCGGGGCGATTTTGATCTCACCCTCTGGTCAGCACTATCGTGCTACAGCTAGACTGCATTTCTTTTGCACGAATAATACAGCTGAATATGAAGCCTGCATCATGGGCATGCATATGGCGATCGATCAGGATGTTGAATATTTATTGATTATGGGAGATTCTGACCTTATTATCTGGCAAGCCCAAGGTGAATGGGAAACTCGGGATGTCAAGCTTATTCCCTACCGACAACATGTGGAGGACCTCGGCAAGCGTTTCAAGTCAATAGAGTTCAAGTACATCCCGCGGTGTCACAACGAACTAGCAGATGCACTTGCTACCTTGGCTTCAATGCTACCCTACCCAGGCAACGCCCACGTCGATCCCTTGGAAATCCAAATTAGGGAAAGACACGGTTACTGTAACGTAATCGAGGCAGGATCGTGTACACATCCATGGTACCACGATATCAAGAGGTTCTTGAAGACACAAGAATACCCCGAACATGCTACCGGAGATCAGAAGAGGACTATCAGGCGGCATGCAGGAGGTTTCTTTTTGAGTGGCGAGGTATTGTATAAAAGGACCCCGGACCTCAATCTGCTAAGATGTGTTGACGCCGAGGAGGCGGGAAGGATCATGCATGAAGTACACGCAGGAGTGTGCGGGCCCCACATGAACGGGTATGTTTTGGCAAAGAAAATCCTTCGAGCAGTTTATTACTGGATGACCATGGAAAAGGACTGTTTTAGCTTCGTTCGAAAGTGTCATCAGTGTCAGGTGCACGGTGATTTGATTCATGCGCCCCCCACAGAACTGCATCCCATGTCTGCACCTTGGCCATTCGTTGCTTGGGGTATGGACGTTATTAGTCCGATCGAGCCGAAGGCCTCAAATGGACACAGATTTATATTGCTTGCTATCGACTACTTCACAAAATGGGTGGAAGCTGTCACTCTCAAGTCGGTCACTAAAAAGGCTGTAGTGGATTTTGTGCATTCAAATCTTATTTGTCGTTTTGGTATTCCTGCAACTATCATCACAGATAATGCGGCAAACCTGAATAGTCACTTGATGGGGGATGTATGCGAACAGTTCAAAATAATGCATAGGAATTCCACTCCTTATCGGCCCAAGGACAATGGCGCTGTGGAAGCAGCAAACAAGAACATCAAGAAGATCTTGAGGAAGACGATCCAGAGTTCCCGACAGTGGCATGAACAGTTACCCTTTGCGTTGTTGGGATAGCGCACTACGGTACGCACGTCAGTAGGAGCAACCCCTTATCTTTTGGTTTATGGGACCTAGGCTGTGATACCAGCAGAGGTAGAAATTCCTTCGCTCCGAACCATTGTCGAAGTAGAAATTGAAGATAGCGAGTGGGTTAAGACTCGATTGGAGCAGTTGACTTTGATCGACGAAAAACGAATGGCTGCAGTTTGTCACGGGCAGTTGTACCAACGAAGAATGGCCCGTGCTTACAATAAGAAATTCCGACCCAGGAATTTCGAAGTGGGTCAACTGGTACTGAGGCGCATTCTGCCACATCACCAGGAAGCGAAAGGAAAATTTGCTCCAAATTAGAAAGGCCCATACATCATCAGGAAGATATTGCCGAGAGGAGCATTGTATCTAGGTGATATTGAAGGAAATGATCCTGAAACAGCATTGAATGCGGATGCAGTCAAAAGGTACTATGTCTGAGTTATACTCCAGTGGTCCTGACACATTTGAGATGATGAAGGTTTTATTCCCACTACCCCAAACACTATCAACTCTCTCTACAAGCCCTTTGAGCCGGTTACATTTCTTTGGCTACCTATCAAAAAAAAAGGGAAAAAAACAAACAAAACAAAACATTGATTGAGCCTGAGCTACGTCTGACTTGATTCCGAAAGGATACGTAGGCAGCCTCTCTTTGAGGTTCAGTCATACCAAAAATAAAATCCCATTTACCCTGAAATTGAAACCGGGGCACATCAAACGGCTTAGAAGTTGTAGTTTCATCTACAATTCTTTTACCAAGCATAAGTCCTTCGGATCAATTACCAAAGGTAGGGGGAGCCAAGAGATATCACGATTGGAGGTCGGTACATTCAGAATTGAGAGAAATAAAACGAGAGAGTCTTGTCGGTGAAAACCTTCGGGCACCGTGAGGCGACGGGAGTAGAGAAACCAAAATGAGAGAGCTTGTTTAGTAAAAAACTCACAAAGGGTGCTATCAAGCGACAACAAGAAGAGAAATGAGAGAGGTCGACTAGCGAAAACCCGAAAAAGGCGCTGTAGGCCGAAAGGATGATTCCACCTCAGGAAGTTTTGGCAAAGTTCCACCGGTTTGGAAACATAGTTCCGCTTTTGGTTCATGGGGAAATACAAGTTCGTGAAGGTCGGGCGTCCAGTCCAAAAAGCATGTCATGTCAATTTAAAGTTAGCATGTCATGTCAATTTAAAGTTAGCATGTTTTCCCTCAGATAAGTCTTTCTTGTCCCGAAAGGGACACTTCTCCTCTAAAATTTGCTTTCTCCGTTCTTTGTTTTATTTTTCTTTGAATCCTTTTCATTTTAACTCCATGTTCCAGATATACTGGAAAGAATAGGTGGCAGGGCCGGTTTCACGGAGTTCCGTTTCGTAAGAAGTAAATACCCCGCTTCAGTGGTACGTTTGTCCAAACCTGATGGATCATGATGTTGGCTGCATTCGAAGTAAAGCAACACACACACAAAAAAAATGACAAATCCCCACAGGGTCTCCCTTTGTACAAATCCCCACAGGGCCTCCCTTTGTAAAAATCCTCACAGAGCCTCCTTTTGTAAAAACTCCCCAAAGAGTCTGCCCCAGCTAATCCCCAACGAGTCTGCCTTGTACAAATCCCCACAGAGTCTCCCCAATAAAAATCCCCACTGAAAATCCCCAAGCAGAACGGGATGGAAGAACCAAGGCCTTACACGGGCAAATCATCACAAAATCTGGAAACGCGAGTCTTAGTAGCCCAAAGGGTTTTCGCCTGTGAATCCAATCAATGGCAGAGTTTCTCAACAGAAATAAGGACATGACCAAGCAACTGGCACAATCAAGGTCACCGAACCAACCGCCATTTCCGAACTGATAATTGTTCTTTGTTTGAAAAATTGAAATAGGTGTGATCCAAAGCAACCGTACAAGAAGCAGGTTATCGCCCAAAAAAAAATACATGAGTGCAAGAAACGGCTTGGCAATAAGGAATCTACTCAAAAGGGATGTTTCCCCACAATTCTCTTTTACATTTTACTAAAAGAAGAAAACTCAAAAAAAGGTCAGTTAGAATCACCGACATTTTCCATTTAGCCAGCATTAGGGCCCCAACCCTGAACTGAGCATTTTTCTGTTAGCCAGCATTAGGGCTCCAACCCTGAACTGAGCATTTTTCTGTTAGCCAGCATTAGGGCTCCAACCCTGAACTGAGCATTTTCCATTTAGCCAGCATTAGGGCTCCAACCCTGAACTGAGCATTTTTCTGTTAGCCAGCATTAGGGCTCCAACCCTGAACTGAGCATTTTTCTGTTAGCCAGCATTAGGGCTCCAACCCTGAACTGAGCATTTTTCTGTTAGCCAGCATTAGGGCTCCAACCCTGAACTGAGCATTTTTCTGTTAGCCAGCATTAGGGCTCCAACCCTGAACTGAGCATTTTTCAGTTAGCCAGCATTAGGGCTCCAACCCTGAACTGAGCATTTTTCTATTAGCCAGCATTAGGGCTCCAACCCTGAACTGAGCATTTTTCTGTTAGCCAGCATTAGGGCTCCAACCCTGAACTGAGCATTTTTCTGTTAGCCAGCATTAGGGCTCCAACCCTGAACTGAGCATTTTCCATTTATCCAGCATTAGGGCTCCAACCCTGAACTGAGCATTGTTTTCTGTTAGCCAGCATTAGGGCTCCAACCCTGAACTGAGCATTTTCCATTTAGCCAGCATTAGGGCTCCAACCCTGAACTGAGCATTGTTTTGTTAGCCAGCATTAGGGCTCCAACCCTGAACTGAGCATTTTTCTGTTAGCCAGCATTAGGGCTCCAACCCTGAACTGAGCATTTTTCTGTTAGCCAACATGAGGGCTCCAACCCTGAATTGAGCATTTTTCCGTCTAGCCAGCATTAGGGCTCCACCCCTGAACTGAGCGTTTATTTTCTGTCAGCCGACATCAGGGCTCCAATCCCTAAGTTGAGCACTTTTCCATTCAGCCAGCATCAGGGCTCCAATCCCTGAACTGGGCCTTTTTACCTTATGGCGACATTAGGACTCCAATCCCTGAGTTGCGTTTTGTAGACTAAAGTTTTCCAATCCCCTCATCATATTCTGTAAGTTGTTATGGCGATTAATTCACGAAATTTTCCTAGTGAAACTGGGGCAGAAAAATTTCGTTCGTTTGTTTTGATTGTCTCAGCAGGTCTGACCTCGAGGCGCATGGATCGAGACGACCTACGGGATGAGTCTCAATCCAGAATAAAGAAAAGAAGAAAAGGACAAAAAGAAGATGTTCCGAGATATTGGAACAAACAAAGGGCGGATCGCTCCAAAATTTGATCAAAGTCCCGAGTTCTGCCAATCCCGTCTCACTCAATATTGCAGAAATAAACAGGCGCCTACAATTTGCGAGCATCAAGATTCGGATCAAAGTCTGCAAGCAGAATTAGCTAAGACCCAAGATCAAGTTGCAAAATAATTATAGATAGAAATCTTGTAACTAGCGGTTGAACAGGCATAAGTAGTTAGTTCAGTTTCAATTTCCTTTGGTTGTAATAAGGGGGTCAGTAAAGCAGTAGTGGCAACAACAATAGCAGTAACAGCAAGCATTGCAATCCAATGGTAGTCCCAGATACCAAAGTTTCCCGAACTACATTGACCTGATTCCTGTTTAGCCCAGGATATGTAGGAAATCTTTGAAGCAAAGATTCGGTCAAATTTTTCAAAAAATGTGCTTCGCACAGAGTAGTCAAACAGACAAAAAAAATCGCTCATATACGCTCACTTTATCTTTGTACGGAAACTCTTCGTGTTTTCGCACAAGAGGGGCAGCTGTGAGCACGTGATTTTTGTTTACGCGACAATCACTCCAAAAGAAATCAAAAAATAATAACAAATGGTCTTGTTGTACGATTTTTGGAACTTACGTGGCATTTTTGGTAGTTATTTGTGTTTTTGTCCATTCTTATTTAGTCTTATCAAACAAAAATACAAAAAAATATATGTCGTGTGTAATTAAACAATAATTCGGTTATTAAAAGGAAAATCAAAAAAAATATATGCATCTTTTATTCTATTTGTCGCCATGGTGTGATTTTACCTATTTGAATATTTTAATATGTGTGTGATAATTGTGTTAAGTGCTAATTAATGGGTGTTTAATTTCACTTTAATTAGGTATTGTGTTTTAAATTAGAAAATAAAAGAAAAGAGTGCAAATTGGTTTAAAAATCGGATTGGGCCTGTTTTTTTTAAGAAAATTTGAGGCCCAAAAGCAGCCCAAGGCAGCCGGTCCAAGCGACCCATCTCCCAGGCCACCAAACGACGTAGTTTGGCACCAAAACTACGTCGTTTCAAGAACAATCCATCTCAGCCGTCCAAACCAAGTTGATCTGACGGCCCTCGTCATATATCCATACCCATTGTTTAAACCCGACCCGTTCAACCCCGGACCAACCCAACCCCATGCAGTTGAAACGACACCGTTCCTCACCAGCTGAAAGATCCTGGCCCTTCATCTCGCTTCATCCAACGGCCAGGATCTGATCACTCACTAACTATATAAACCCAAAACCTTACCCCACGCTCCCATCCAAACACCCTCCCCCCTTCATCGTCCCAAACACAGACCTCCCAAACCCTAGCCGCCTCTATGCACCTTCACCGTAAACCCGGCGGCAACGACGCCGGTGACCACCACCTCAACACCCTAGGACCACTCAACCACCCTGAACACAGATCTGCTAGCCTTAGGTCTTGAATCTTCCCCCACCATCTCGAATCTTCATTTGAAGATTCGAGCCGGGCCTCGACCTATGCCAAACCACCCCAAATTCATACCAGGTATCCCCTTGACCTTCCTCGTGACCAAACCAAGCTTGGTTTGGTCCGAATCTACCCACAAATCCCAAAACCCCAAATCTGAAGATTCGAACCCTAGAACACAAGAATTTGTGGAGTCTGTTTAGATTTAAACGGAAGTTTGGGGTCTAATAGACCATAATCGAAGTGTTCTCGGTCAGAGAATACCTCGATTAAGATCTGTTAGACCTCAAATGGGCAAATCAAGCTCGGGCCTGGGTCATCTATGTTTAAGCTTTTCTGGTTTGTTCACTTTTCCCTTTTGTTGTCTATTTTAGTTTAGATTAGTTTATCGGCATGTTTATTTAGTTTGTTTGTTTATTTTGGGATTTCTGTTGTCAGTTGTTCTCCATCTCCATAAAACCTTTTATTTGGTCGATTGTTTATTCTGTTATGTTGAATCCGTATAGTGGTATACATATTTCAATTTGATTGATATCGTCGAATCAATAATGCCTGTAGTTTCCCTGTGTCGTGCAAATTGTCGAGAACAGTTTGATGCCTCATTTGTATTATTTGTTTAATCGACCAATTTTTCCACGTTATAATTAGTATAGTCGATTAGATAACGACGTCGATTAGTCTCGTAGGACTGAATGTTCAAATGCCCTGATTCTGATAAGCTTCATATGATTGATCGAACCATTGTCGTTTAACTGATTGTTTGAAACTATCTGCAAATGGTTTGTTGGTTGCAGTACAAAGGCTGGAACTCAGTTAGGATAGTTGTGAATTTGAACTCCTATTAGTTTGGATTTTCAGTTTGATAAGCTTAGGGTAATACGGTTAATAATCAGTGGATTCAAGGTTAGTTTAAGGTTGTAAAAGCTTTGAAAAGCTTAAAGGCAAGTGGGCTGACAGTAAAGTATTAAAACATTGATTCAACTAATGGAATTAATTGACCAATAGTGGGATTAATGACATATTGAGTACCTTTAATGGTTGGAAACCAGTAACAACATGTGTTTTGTCAAGAAGTTAGGGAATTAGAGTAGAAATGGACAGCATGTGCTGTCAGGACATGCCCACACTGCCCATGTCTGCTGTTTTTAATAAAGACAGGCCACTTTAGCAGTAAAGAAAGGGCCTGTCAGGGGAATCTCATGGGAGGGGGTTTTTATTTTTAATCTGTGAGTGGGAAAACAGAAAGAGAACATGGGAGGGATGGCAGTTGGTTTAAAGGCTGTGGAATGGGCTGAGGCTATAAATAGAGGGGTTTTTCCATCAGTTAGAGGAGAGAAGGAAGAGGGGAAAATAAGAAGAGAGAGGGACAGAAGCTAAAAACTGGGGAGAGAGTTGAGGGCATTAGTTCTGAAAATTAGAAAGAGATTAGTTCTGAAAATAGGAGATAGTTCTGAAAAATCAGAAAAGAGAGGGTGCTGAAATCAGAAAGAGAGCAAGAGTTTTAAAACCCATAAAGAAGAATTCTCCAGGGCCTTAGTGTGTTTAAAGTTTAGGTTTCACAACAAAGAACTTCAGTTTTGTCTTCTGCTCAGAAATTCAAAATCAGAAACTATTGTTTTATTGTCTCTGCTTGCAATCTTAGCAATCTTCTTGTACTGTTGGGATTTATCGGGCAGCCTAGTTATCTGTTGACTTTTAAGCACTACTTTTCAAGCTACTGGCTTCTTCTTTGGGTTCTATTCTTTCCTGGAGATTCCTGCTGCTGTTGTTATTGGTTTTACTAGTCCTGTTGTACTGCTGCTTTGTGTGTGCTACTACTGCTCTACTGACTTTTTTGCCTCTTCAATTGTAAGCACTTTCCAGGTACACATTTGAATCTCATACTGCTGTAATAGTTAAAAGCATGAAATGAAAGATGCAAAGGAGTTTTATCAGTCGCTGCTTTACTTACAGCTTTATAAATGTTGCTAAAATTGTGTAATTCTTTAGTCTGTAGCTCAATAGAGAACACATTAGTGAGTTTCGTATCTAATTGAAAACTCAGTTGGTTTAATTATTGTGATTCACAATGGCTAAGTTTGTTTAGTTGTACGCATGATGTACTTATGTAATTTGTAAAAATGCACGAGTATTTGGTATAGCAATAACTAGACTCCATCTTTGGTTATATTTTGTACATAAGGTACTGTTTCTAATCTTGCCCAAAGTAATATAGTTTCTTTTTCATCATTCGAGCTGACTTTATTAAATCTGATTCTGTTAGGCAGTCTATAGAACCATGTTCGAATCCTATTAGTAGCAGTTTCTAGTAGTTAACTCTCTACTAATCTAGTGTAAATAAGTTAGTTTAAATTCGAACTTGAAGAACATGTAGCGTAAGTTTAGCATTTTCATTAATCTTGTACGTTAATCTCCTTTATCGAATTAAAAGCATGCTCGCTCATGGAATAAGGCTCGAAACGATTCCCCGCCTCGTAAACAATTAATCCAATAACTAACAAGAGGCCCGAATTGGCCAAGCATGTAATTTGATTAGCATATATTTTCTCCTTCTATTTTTTAGAGACAAATGTAATAGAGATGTAGTCGCTGTAGTTTACCCTTTAAAATAATGAGACGAGCCTCGCCAAAAAAAATAAAAATGCGAATCGCGGGGCCCTCAATAATTGATCATAATAAATACTTAGAATTTGGGAAGGACTGTTTTAGTGAATTTCACTGCCTCCCTCGAAGACAATAACGTGTTAGACTCTTTAGGCACGACTTAATTAAATTACATTCCTAAACTCGGGTGCGTATTTTATGTAACCCAAATTTAAATCTCAACGGAGTCGAAATGTGTTAACAACTACGGGTGCATTGATTGTGACGTAGTTCGAGATATATTTTCACGACGTTGCAATTCTATAAAAAATAAATGATAATAATAAAAGCAGTTTAAACTTAATAAAAGCACATAAGTCATAACATGTATTTAAATCATATATTTAGCCATTATAACAATTTAAGCGACCGTGCTAGAACCACGGGATTCGAGGGTGTCTAACACCTTCCCTCGGGTCAACAGAATTCCTTACTAAGAATTTCTGGTTCGCAGACTTCATTTGGAAAGTTGAAAATTTCCTCGATTTGGGATTCAAGATAAACCGGTGACTTGGGACACCAAAATTCAAACCTTTCCCAAGTGGCGACTCTGAAATAAATAAATAATCCCATTTTGAATATTGTCACTTAAATTGGAAAAACTCCCTCGCGCATTTTACCCCTCGGGGCGGGCGCGCAAAAAGGAGGTGTGACAGGGATAGGCTTTGGAAATGCCCACGCCTTCTGTTTCAACTTTTTAGCCTTTTTCACATCTGCCGTTGTAGGTTTGAATCCAAGACCGAACGTACCCAAGTTCTCAGGGAGGGACACCGGCTGTACGATACCCTGCAAGGATGTACCTAGACCTTTACCTGGTACAAAGCCATTTTTCAGCATTTTAGAAGCCATCATGACGGATGCAGAGGCTATCTTTGGAGTTGGAACATATTTCCCTTCTAGAACCTTCTCGATCGGTTGATCGCTGCCAACTCAATGCTATACTAAGGTAGGAAGAGCGGGTCGCAATAGCGTTTACCCGATATGAAGGTCAGGATCGATTTCCTCAGGGAGCTAGTAGTGGAGTTGGATTGTCTGTCTAGCCTAGAGATGTGTTTGTACTCCTAATGGCACTTCAAACATTTTTGGGTTTTCGAATTATAACTATTTTTATAAAACTATTGATTAACACTAAATTATGCTACGAGCATATTTCTAAGTTGTATCTAATGGGAAGAAGGCACTAGGGTCGTGACACTACCTAGGTGGCTAATTGACGGGTAGATGTTACTAAGGTTCGATTGACATAATTGGGGCTTATGCTATAACTGTTGCACAATTTTATCCACTCTCACACCTCTCGGTAGAGAAAGTGACTTTGCTCAATTGACTATCTCGAGACCAAATGGGTAGGCAAATTAGACTAAGCAACTAGGGTTCAAGTAGTGTAATTACTCTCTTGAGGTTTAACCCATTAATTGGGACTATCATTTCTCATGAGTCCATCCCAATTCTTTGTTGGGTCAATTTTGGGGTCATAGACTCTTTTTGAAGAAGAGTTAAACCCACAAAGCTTGAATCAGTGTTTGTAACCACCAATTCTAGATTAAAACATAAAATCAACCTAAATAGCAAACACCCATAGTCAATCTAACATTAGATGGCAACACCCATCAATTACCCACACTAGGGTTGAGCCACAACCAGCTAATGAGTTTAGCTACTCATGCTTGAAGAATAAAATACAGAAATAGATGAAGAACTAAGCATATTAATTAATTGCTAAACTTAAAATACAAGAATCTAGTGTAAATGTAAAGCAAAAGTGCCAAAAATGGCTACAAAATTTGTTCTCACGAGCGCAGCCCTTGTCTGATCTCTCCGCCTCCCTAAAAAATGGTAAAATATTCTATTTATACTAGGCTGGAAAAACTGGACAAAAATACCCCTGCGAGGTCAGTGCGGGCCGCACTAAATGAACCGCGACCACACTGGGCTCTTTGACTTTGACTTGTGCTTCTCTGAACTTGGACTCCGCGGACCGCGTAGAATGGACCGCGGCCGCGGATGGAGATGGTGCGGTCCGCACAATCACAACCGCGGACCGCATGGCACTGACTTTGCAAACTTTCATCTCTATGAATCCCATGACCGCAGACCATATAAAAGAGTAGTGCGGCCGCGGAGCCTTTACCACGGACCGCGAGATGTGTACCTCGGCCGCACTTATTCTAGCCTGATTCACCAACTGTCTGAACCACCTAGTGCGGCCGCATTCCACTTTGCGCGGTTCGTATTCCACTTTGCGCGGTCCGCAATATCCTATGCAGGTAGGGGCATAAAACATGTTAAAATCCTAACTTATCAACTCCACCAAACTTCAACCTTTGATTGTCCTCAAGCAAACAAAATAAGACCCACCCCTTAGAGGAAAATCCAAGTAATTCCAGTTGTCCTAAAGTAACCTCAACAAGCATCAATTGGGACTAACAATTGCCCTCAATACGAATGGATCATTAACAAAATTTAAACTTTGAAAAACTATGGATCAAGTGTGACACAAGAGCATCAAGAATTGATTCATTACATCAAAGAACTCTCTTAATTACTTTGGTCGCTGTGGAACTCAAACTCACACATCCTAAACTCTCCCTAAGCAAACCTCACCTTTTAGAGTAGAAGCACGCAAACCAAGTTTAATGTGGATTCACTCGTCTCTCTCAAGGAAAGGTCACAAGTCCGGCTCTAAGTACCATATGCTTGACCCTCATATAAGTATCCACTAATGCGAGTGTCATCCAACTCAAGATCATATAGGGCTTTCGTGGAGTCAATGTGAAGGCTTTTGGCTCAGGGTAGGAAAAGTTGTTAGTCTATATGGGTTCCATCTTCCCTTAAGCACTTCTTTTGATTCATTCTGGCACAATTCTCTTTGACTCTTTGAGTATTTCACTTCTTTTCAAGGGGTTAGAGAGACACATTGTCACTCTTTCTTATGCAATTTAAAGCATTTCTTCTTTTTCTACTTTTCCCACACCTTTTTCATTTTTGTTTTTCTTGAATCCCGTTTTATTCTTTGCACATTGGGATTTCTTTTTTTTTTTGTCTTTTCCTTTTCTTTATTTTTCATCGCCTTCCTTTCCTTTTGCTTTTGTACCTTTTATCACTTTGTTTCCTTTCTTGTCTCTTCCCCCCAAACTTATACTTTTGTCATTACTTAAGGGACGATTTGGGTGCCAAGAGAGGGTATAATTTAGAATGGGCATAGGCTTGTAGCATTGATTCTTAAAAGAAAAAGGTTTAAGTCTCAAAAGGGTTAGCTATGGATTATATCATTGGTAGGCTATGGAATTGTTCGACTATTGTTTGGATCAAGGAAAGCCTATAATCATTTCTCAAGTTGAATTTCACTCAAAATTTCGCCTCAACAAACATTCAGGGCAAGTTCTAGACCATTGGCTCGGGACTTGGACTCAATTCGATTTCTCACCACACACACTCAAGGATTTCTTAAGACATAGAATCGGGGGCCCACAACAACCTTATATACGATTGAGCACACAATAGTCCTGAAAGACCACATGATATTTGTTTGGTCAAAACAAGAGTCTCAAGGTCACTACTTTCACCATCCTAAACACAACCACTTGTCTTTGACCATGGGATCAAAGGCAAATGTGTTAGGCCTAAGTGAAGCTTTGCTTGAGGTACCTTTAACTATAAACTACTAAAAACAAAAGAAAAATCAAAAACAGACTCAAACCCTTAAGAAGGTTGTCACGCCATCCATCATCGGGAAGAGCCACCCGGTTCGCACAATACTCTAAC
Organism: Nicotiana tabacum; assembly: GCF_000715075.1. Classification (NCBI taxonomy): domain Eukaryota; kingdom Viridiplantae; phylum Streptophyta; class Magnoliopsida; order Solanales; family Solanaceae; genus Nicotiana; species Nicotiana tabacum. Next base: position 157,122,206 of record NC_134084.1, read on the forward strand.
CTTGGAAAGAACCGTGGCATTAAGAAAACCAAGGGCTTATTGAAAGCACCAAAACTGAAACAAAAAGGCTGCAATCCTATCTACTAAGATAAAAATGAAAACTTTGTACGAAAATAGAAAATAGAATGAATATTTACAATAAGGGAGTAGAATATACAACGGGGGATGAATATATATACAAAAATATAACTTTATATACAGACCGAAGAGAAGATAAAAGGTGCGATAAAAGTAACTAAATGTAAAGTTATATACACACCAAATAAAAAATCAACAGAAACATAAACTAAGTCAACTAATATATACAATCATCCGAACAAAAAAAAAGTAGGGCGCACCCCCACAAACTAATGCTGGCATTGTCCCCAATGCCAACTAAACAAATAAGCATCAAAAAATCAAGATGAAAGGATATAGGAGCTCCCTAAGCCTCGTCTGTATGCATGGGAACATGAGTGGTCCCCGGGTCCTCTGTATGTACGGGAACCTCAGACTGGTTCCCGGTCTCCTACTGCTCGGCTGCTGGGACTGGGGCCTGGACCTGTACGGGCTAAATATCAGGAACATCCTGTGGTTGACTGGAGGAAGCCTCCGGTGGGTCCTCCAACTGGATGATCGCCTCATCTGCACTAGGGAGCTTCCTCTTCTTCTTTAGAAGTTGTTGTGTTTGCTCCTGTTGTGCCTCTACTACTGATGTTGTTGCTGGGGCTGGATCCTCGAATAGTAAGTCTAAAGGCAGCTGGTCTGCGTTCAGTTTGTCAACATCCTCCCTCAGCACCTTCACAGACTCCTTGGAAGCCCGTGTTTTGCATAGCGTCTTGTGCTCCCTGGCAAGCTCCTTCAGGGCCTTGCCATGTGAATCCACTGCCATAGATAAGGCAGCCTGAGAATCGAGGATCTTTTGCTGGTTGGCAAGAATCTCCTTAAGTGAATCCTTAATATACTAGGGCACCTGCACTGGCTGTGGTGCCGACTGAGCCACAATGGTAGAAGTCAAAGTGGACAACTTGGATTAAGCAGTCGCCATCTAGTTGTTCAAGCTATGAAGTGTTTGGCTCAGCTGGTGGGCGGTGATAGGATGGGCCCAGGAAGATGGAGTCCTCGGGCCAGTTGAAGTAGAGGGACCAGCAGTAGTGGAAGGTCCGGGAGGCATGTCAGCAACTGTGGAAGTAGGCTTAGTGGAGGGCTCTACCGTAACTGACTCTTCAGACTGGCCGGTTGGGGCAGAAGCAGGCAGCTTGTAATTTTTGTCCTTGAGTTTGTCTTACCCCTTCAAACTATACCATGAAAACGGAGCCACAAGTTTGACCTTGACGTCAAAAGGTCTCTTCTCCACCTCCAGGTCCCTGAAATACATAGTGAGGGTGCTGGGAAAAGGGTAGTTCCGGTCATGCTCAACCCCCACTACAGAAATGACGCGGGACATCACATTGCCCACATTAATAGGATATCCCGCCATAATAGAAGCAATAAAAACAGCTCGGGCGAGTGGAATAGTCTGATCATGGGTAGTGGGGTCGAGCCGACTGCACACAAAAGTCAACCACCCTCTAGCCTCAAAGTTAAAGGTTCTCCAAAGTATTTTGGTCCCTGCTTGTAACCACTCTGGAACTGTACCCGGGATTGCCAGGTATGAAGCTAACCACGGATGAACCTCCTCGCCCATTGCCAACGTTTCATTGTAAAGGGACTCATCTTCATCATTGAACCCCAGGTATTCATTTATTGCCTTCCCGGTAAATACCACATTTTTGTTTCTCACTTTGGTCACCTTAGTGCCCTTCAAGATGTGGGCTACATTGCTATAGAACTCCTTGACCATATGCTCATTCGCCTTCACACAATTATCTTTAAAGAACTCCCAACCCACTCAAGCCTGAAACTGTCTATGTACATTGGGGTGTAGGGATAGAAGGTCTTTGTCAATGAAACTCCTTTCGAGAATCAACTTTTGTTCCGGCCACCATTCCCTAAACTTGTGGAATGCCACCTGGCTGACGAATCTATCTTCCTAAACAGTGGGATTTCTAGTCCGGTCAACACCCCCAACCTGCGGCACACCACCCCCCGGTAACTCCCTATCTCCCTCATCACCTCTAGCACCCTCTCTAGATATTGATGATGTGGAAGATGTAGAGTATTCATCCCCACTACCTACCGCTGAGCCCTCAGATGACCCATAAGAAATATTGATTGAGGCTCGAGCATCGGTGGAAGATGGGGGAGTGTCTCTATGTATGGCATTCTCCGGATATGGGATGTATAGAAGGACTGAGTCTGAAGAGATCTCCCGGGAGGACTCGTACTCACTCCTCGAGGTGTCAAGGTCTCTATCAGCCTCTTTGATTGCTTTCCTCATGTCCTTTATGTTTTGTCTAGCCTGGGGAGTGCATTTTACCATCTGTTGCTTCCCTCCCCGGGAGGAATTACCTCGTCCGATTTGTTTGGCACCTTTACCTCGTTGTTTGACCATTATCTACAAGCATACACATCTAACATGGTTAGTATCAGCACAGGCAGTGAAACAAGTCTTGAAATTGAATTGTAGACAGCAGATTAAATGTTGCAGAAACAGTTGCAGAACATGGCACCGCGGCCCGCACAAACAAGAGTGCGGCTGCACTGGGGGCACCGCGGACCGCGCAAAGGCGACCGTGGTCCGCATTGGGACAAGGCCCTAGACAACATCTCTCTGATTCTCCCCATCGTGGCCCACACAAAAAGTAGTGCGGCCACATTGGGGCACCGCGAACTGCATAAAAGCGACTGCGGTCCGCACTAATGTAAGGACTGTAACACCACCTCTCTGAATCCAACCATCGCGGCCCACACAAAGTAGCACCGCGGCTGCAGTGGGCCAACACGGACCGTATAAAGTGCAATGCGGCCGCGCTGGGCATAGGGTCAATTTCAATCACTTGGGCACCGCGGTCCGCGCAAAATGGTAATGCGGACCGCATCAGGGCACCGCGGGATGCACAAAGGCGGCCGTGGAGAGTATTTTGCATAGGCACTAAGTTAGGGTTTCAAGTTTTTGCACAATTATTCAAATTTGTTCACCTACTTTGTCCCTACTCATTTGCCCAACCATTATGCATATCCAGCACACAAACTCAGCTTTTAAAACTACCCTAAGCTAACAACTAAATAAAGAAGACAAAACTAATGAGAAGAAAAAGAAGCTATCAGCTAAAAAATAAAACAAAATTAATCAAGTGAATGCACAAGGACTGAGTAAAACATTACCAGATGAGAAGATGAAATGTAATTAGTTAATCTCAAGCAAGAATCACGGTCTAAAGAGGTTATGAACAGTACTATTATGTCCCTGAGTGTAAAAAGTTCGAAAAGGGTTAATAGTGACTTGTGGGATCTATTTATAGAAAAACCATGGGACCCAGCCTTACCTACTAGTGCGGCCGCACAAAACCGACCGCGGATCACGCTGGGTTTATTCAAATGAAGCTTGAGTAGGCAACCTCCGCGAACTGTGAGAAACAGACTGCGGCCATGGAGGTCCACCACGGACTGCACTAAATGGAATGCGACCGCGGTGGCAAACTTCAGAGAGCACCACTTTTGACCAACACCAGTGCGGACCGCACAAAAGCAACCGCGATCGCACTGGCAATCTTGAGAGACTGTTCAACTATTTTTTCAAACTATTTTGCACTGCATCAACTCAATCCCTGCAACATCTCACAGTCAGTTAGCTCAAAAATCAAACCTACCCTACCAAGAAAACACAGAAAACAACAAAAAGGAAAAATAAAAGACATGGGTTGCCTCCCAAGCAGCGCCTGATTTAATGTCGTGGCATGACGCATGTTACCAGCACATCACTTTAGATGGAGAAGTGCCACCACGTGGCTATCATCAAATTTCCCAAAATATTGCTTGACCCGATGCCCATTGACTCTGAATACTTCACCATTCTTGTTCCTTAGATCAAGAGCACCAAATGGGGTCACGAACACAACTTCAAACGGCCCACTCCACTTTGACTTAGTCTTACTCGAAAACAGACGTAACCGGGAATTGAACAAGAGAACCATATCTCCAACCTTGAACTCCTTGCCCTGAGCATATTTGTCGTGAAGGTACTTCATTTTGTCCTTATACAAGGATGAGCTGGAGTATGCATGGAATCTAAACTCATCAAATCTCATTAAGTTGTTCAACCCGTATATTTGCCGCAACATCACATTCTAAGTTCAACTTCCTCAAAGCCCACATGGCCTTGTGCTCTAATACCACCGGAAGATGGCAAGCTTTTCCAAATACCAACCGATACGGAGACATACCAATCGGAGTTTTGTAAGCCGTCTGATAAGCCCAAAGAGCGTCATCCAACCTTTTCGACCAATCGGTCATATTAGCATTGACAGTTTTAGACAAGATACTCTTAATTTCTCTATTGGAGACTTCCACTTGGCCACTAGCTTGAGGATGATAGGGGGTCAAAACCTTATGATTGACATCGTACTTAGAAAGCAACGTGTCGAAAGCCTTATTGCAAAAGTGAGACCCCCATCACTAATGATAGCACGAGGAGTGCCAAACCTTGTGAAGATACTCTTTTTCAAAAATGCCACAACACTTTGGGCTTCATTGTTGGGCAAAGTGATCACGCCCAACTATGCCTTATAAAAAGGACAATGCGTTCATTGCAAATATAATCCGGTTTACAAGTCCGGAGTCGAATCCCACAGAGAACTAAGGCTTAGCTACAGCTGTTCACTATCACCAAGAAGACAAGCTTGAATAGTTCCTAACTTATAAATATTTAGATTCTTGTGTTTAACTAATTGATTAACAAATTAAAATAATAAATTAACAACTAAAGATACTAAGAGTTAGAGACAAGATTAAGGAGGTCTAGAGTTATGATTTCCCCAATTGTCGGAATCCTTCCCGCTATGTCTTCTATAATTTCGCATAAGTATTCTCTACCGATCATGAGCACTCTTATTACCGTAAATCTCTCCCGAGTAATCACAACAATTTACTAGATGCACTCTCCCGAGCTACACTAGCTGGCTTTTGATACAGCTCACTTCAGATCGCACCCAAGGCTTCATTATCCCTAATCCCGCCTTTAAACCCTCGGTTATTGATCCCTCATATACTCTAGGAGTGGTGTTGTTCAACAATTACCTAAATATGCACTCTCTCCCGAGTTATGCACACTAAATAGGCACAGCTAATTGAGAGCTCTTCAATTAACTACAATAAGAACGTAGTTGAACAAACAGAGAAAAACTATGGCTCAATTATATAAAAACATAACAAGAATTTATCCTACAAAAGGTTCTATCAAAACTCTAGATAACAAATTAGCTATTCATAATAGTATGTAAAACTACGATACTAAAAGTCATAACCAACAATGAAAAATAGGAAGAGGAAGGAAAAACTTGTAGAAGAATTCCCAAGCCCTGCTCCTATTGTGTCTTTGCCTCCTTAGGTCAAATCTATGTCAAAAATATGTCCAATACATTTCTTGGCCGACTTCCTTGTTTAATATAGGGTTTAGGGCTTAAAATCCCGTGTTTTGCACTTTAGTCCCTGAAATATCTGCCTCCTGCCGCGGTTCTACCGCGGTCAAACCGCGGTCAAACATGGCCTCTGCTGCTTCAATTGTCTGCGAGCAGCCCTCACCGCGGTTCTGCCGCGGTCGCGGTAAAACCTCGGTATTTCATCCTGTTCCGTTTGGAATTTGGAAAAACATAAAGCAGGAAAGATGTAGCCCTTTGAGTTAGCTTTCCAACCATATATTATGGATCCCAAATGCGGTTCTGAGTAAAAAGTTATGTCTATTTTACTAGATAGTGTGCAATATGCCTCTTCGAGTTTTCGTTTTGTTGTTTTATCATCCGTTGATCCCCGAACGCGATCCCGACTTAATTTCTTGAGCTCTTACTCAGACTTCAAAGATCAAAACCACTTAAATTTATTCCATAACATCTATATAGCTCGGAATCACACCTACAACACATAAAACACACAATTAGTGCAAAATACTAGCGATTAAAGCGCAAACTCAACTAAAGTGCAATAAATTAGAGTGTAATAATCGACTAAAATACGTAATTATTGTCTATCATCAACACCCCACACTTAAACCATTGCTCGTCCTCGAGCAATCAACCAACACTTTGTTTTTATAGACACAACCTTTTTAAACAATTCTCCTAACTCATCACATCAAGAGTATTTAAAATAGACTAAGCACAAAAGTGTAACATCTTCACCTCAAGATTTGACTCCCAAGTACCACGCAATATTCACAACTCACCCACTTACTCTAACATAGAGGTCACTAACATTACCTTTCCTTCATGAATCAAGTGCCCTCACACAACAAAAGTGAGTAGTTCCACACAATAAAATTTAAGAACACTTAGGAACTCAAGATAGAAAGAATTCACTCACTCTCAGAAATAACATTCATATGCCACAAAAGATGCACCATAAGCTTGCTCGTAGTGTACTACTCCACTAATCGAGCTCATTCAATCTAGGATCAATTAGGACTTTATTTGGTTGTAATGTAGGCTACAGGACGGGTATGATACATTTAGATATAAGAGTGACTACACCTCCCTAAGCACTTTAATACATATACTTTAACATTCAAACTTCATACTTATGTCAAGCCAAACTCCACCTTCACATCAATATACATCAACTCCCAAATTATTTAAGCACAATTATATCAAGAGTCACCACTATCAAAGAATATATTTTTTTCACAGCAATGCAACTATTTTTTTTCTTTTCTTTGTCAATTCGAGTGGCTCTTGCTCTTTCAAATCAGTGCACCTTTCTCATTATTTCATTGGTTCCACTCAAAAGTCAAACCAACTACCCCACACTTTAACTTTTACAAAGTTCATAACAATTCAAGTGCTCATGAGAGGTTACAATGGTTCAAATAGATAGTTAATTCAAACAAATGGGTAAGGCTTGTAATGTGGTTGCCAAAAAAAAGGATTACAGGCTCAAATGGGTTAACTACGATACATAACAATTAGGCGGGTAAAGTATACATATCTGGCTCAACAAAGAAATGCCTATATCACTTCCTAGACTGAATAAAACTACTATTTCGCTTTGCAAACACACGGGGCAAGTTCTAGGCATCAAATGCAATGCACAGAATATAACAAATCCTTACACACACATGGCACATGACTCACTCAAGATTGGATCATCAAGACACTCTAGTCAAAGCAGTTAAGCAAAGTTAAGATCATACAATTTAAGGTACTTCTACAAGAGTCAAAAACTGAGCCTAAGCGTCACAACCAAAGTACTCACTATTCTCAAGGCATAACAAAGTCAAGAGATATTGCTTCACTTCAAAACACAACACAATGGCTCCAACTCCCAAAAAAAACTAACTACACCCGGTTCAAATAAAACCCTTGGAAAAGAACCGTGGCTTAAAGAAAAACCAAGGGGTAATTATTACACTACCTAACAAAAGAAAATCTTTTTGTACTTTTTCTTTAGACTTAAACCCCTCAAGAAAATTGTCTAATAGATCCATCGTCGGGAAAAGTCCAATCTTTTCTATTTAAAAAAAATTGTTCAATTAAACTAACACAACTAAAATAACATAGAAAGTCACCCAGACAATCTCCTCACCCCACACTTAAAATTGTGCATTGTCCCCAATGCACACCATACTAATTAGAGGGTAAAAGAGACTCCCTGGTAGGCCAAAGGCCGAAGCACTAACAGCTCATGGGATACTCAGACTTCTCCCAAGCTTGGTCCTTCGTGCGGGTACCTCATACTTAGTTCCAACCATTTGGTTTGTTATTGTATCCTTCCAATACCTTTGCTTTCCATGCTCCTAGAAAATAAAAAATTGACACTACAATAATACAATTAAAAAAAATTAATACAAAAAATAAAAGAAAACAGTAAAGCTGGGTTGCCTCCCAACAAGCGCTTGATTTAACGTCGCGGCACGACATGAATCACTTTCTGCCTCCACTTCGAACTTATGAATCGCACCCCAAGTTTTGCTTCAAGCTTATGATTATGCTCTTGGGGCGTTACAAATTCTTGCGAGCCAAAAATTAGATAGAGTCTTATACACTTTTTGGCTCTCAATCGAGGAGTGTCACCTTGCCTAGACGGCCTTGAGAATTTCAAAATATAAGGCTCATCTACCTCTTCCTTGGACTCCTTTTTATTCTCGTAAAGATCCATTCCCATTTCACCGTCTGAACATAATGTAGAGAAGTGTTTGGAATGAGGTCCAACACGCTCCAATACATGAACTTCAAGATTTTCGACCTCCTCAACACCCAAAACACTAGAGTCAACTAAATTTGTATCGTCAACGTCCCTGGTTGACTCTAGTATTACTTCTTCAACATCGGCATCCTCAAATTCTAGATGGTTAGAGTGTTGGGGTTCTACTTTGGACCCCTCCATTGGCACCTCAATTTCCATCTCTAATGCAAACTGCTCTTGGCTACTATCCATAATATTAACATATTGGGCATTAAAAGCTTCAACTAATTGACTCACTTGAGCCTCTAAGTTGTGAATAGTTTCATCTTGCCTTTCTATCTGCAGCTCTATTTTACTTTGTTGTTCTATAATGCACTTTAACATATCTTCGATCTTCTTTAGGTTAGCTTCCCTAGGTTCTTTGTTCCTGTTATCCTCACAAGAAAACCTAAAATCATCATAATAAGGGGTTGGGGAAGACAAGAAATATAAGCACAACCATGAAAGTGACCATCTTGACTACCACACATATCACACACATTCCACACATAAGATAGAGTTGGTGCACAAAACTGGCTCTCGGGAATATTTTGATAATTTTGCCAAGGGTGGTTTTCATCACAATATGCATAAGGAAGATTAAAAGTAGAATTACCAACATCAAAACTTTCATTATTCCATGATGCCATGTTTTTTTTAAATCAACAAGCAAAACAAAAAAAAAATTAAATACAAAAAATAAAAATAAAAGTTCAAACTTGAAACCTAGCAATATGTACACCTACAGCTACACCATTAGTTCCCCGGCAACGGCGCCAAAATTTGATCACGCCCAACTATGCCTTATAAAAAGGACAATGCGGTCGTTGCAAATATAATCTGGTTTACAAGTCCGGAGTCGAATCCCACAGAGAACTAAGGCTTAGCTACAGCTGTTCACTATCACCAAGAAGACAAGCTTGAACAGTTCCTAACTTATAAATATTTAGATTCTTGTGTTTAACTAATTGATTAACAAATTAAAATAATAAATTAACAACTAAAGATACTAAGAGTTAGAGACAAGATTAAGGAGGTCTAGAGTTATGATTTCCCCAATTGTCGGAATCCTTCCCGCTATGTCTTCTATAATTTCGCATAAGTATTCTCTACCGATCATGAGCACTCTTATTACCGTAAATCTCTCCCGAGTAATCACAACAATTTACTAGACGCACTCTCCCGAGCTACGCTAGCTGGCTTTTGATACAGCTCACTTCAGATCGCACCCAAGGCTTCATTATCCCTAATCCCGCCTTTAAACCCTCGGTTATTGATCCCTCATATACTCTAGGAGTGGTGTTGTTCAACAATTACCTAAATATGCACTCTCTCCCGAGTTATGCACACTAAATAGGCACAGCTAATTGAGAGCTCTTCAATTAACTACAATAAGAACGTAGTTGAACAAACAGAGAAAAACTATGGCTCAATTATATAAAAACATAACAAGAATTTATCCTACAAAAGGTTCTATCAAAACTCTAGATAACAAATTAGCTATTCATAATAGTATGTAAAACTACGATACTAAAAGTCATAACCAACAATGAAAAATAGGAAGAGGAAGGAAAAACTTGTAGAAGAATTCCCAAGCCTTGCTCCTATTGTGTCTTTGCCTCCTTAGGTCAAATCTATGTCAAAAATATGTCCAATACCTTTCTTGGCCGACTTCCTTGGTTTAATATAGGGTTTAGGGCTTAAAATCCCGTGTTTTGCACTTTAGTCCCTGAAATTTATGCCTCCTGCCGCGGTTCTACCGCGGTCGCGGTCAAACCACGGTCAAACATGGCCTCTGCTGCTTCAATTGTCTGCGAGCAGCCCTCACCGCGGTTCTGCCGCGGTCTCGGTAAAACCTCGGTATTTCATCCTGTTCCGTTTGGAATTTGGAAAAACATAAAGCAGGAAAGATGTAGCCCTTTGAGTTATCTTTCCATCCAAATATTATGGAGCCGAAATACGTTTCTGAGTAAAAAGTTATGTCTATTTTACTAGACAGTGTGCAATATGCCTCTTCGAGTTTTCGTTTTGTTGTTTTATCATCCGTTGATCCCCGAACGCGATCCCGGCTTAATTCCTTGAGCTCTTACTCAGACTTCAAAGCTCAAAACCACTTAAATTTATTCCATAACATCTATATAGCTCGAAATCACACCTACAAGACATAAAATACACAATTAGTGCAAAATACTAGCGATTAAAGCGCAAACTCAACTAAAGTGCAATAAATTAGAGTGTAATAATCGACTAAAATACGTAATTATTGACTATCATCACAAAGCCATGGCTTCAACCCATTTTTAGACATAGTCCACCGCCACGAGAATGTAAGTGTTCCCACAAGAGCTCACAAAATGACCCATGAAATCGATGCCCCAAACATCAAAAATATCCACTTCAAGAATTGTATTGAGGGGCATCTCATCCCTTTTAGAAATTCCGCCGGCTCTTTGGCACTCATCACATCTCTTCACCAAATTGCATGCATCTTTGAACAAGGTAGGCCAATAATATCCACAATTAAGCACTTTAGAAGCCGTTCTCGCCCCGCCATGATGGCCACCATAGGATGAAGAATGGCAAGCCTCTAGGATACTCAATTGTTCTTCCTCTGGGACACATCTACGAATCACACCATCCGTGTAAATCTTGAACAAGTATGGGTCATCCAATAGAAATCCAAACTATCCCGCTTGAGCTTCTTACTTTGGTTAGAAAAGAGCTCACACGGGATTATTCTAGTTACAAGGTAATTAGCGACATCGGCAAACCATGGCATATCCTTTATTGACACCGCAAAGAGTTGTTCGTTAGGAAATGAATCATTGATCTCAAGGCCGTCACAAGGCCTCCCCTCCTCTTCCAAATGGGACAAGTGGTCCGCCACTTGATTCTCACTACCCTTCCGGTCAACAATTTCTTGATCAAACTCTTGAAGAAGTAGCACCCATCTCATCAATATTGCCTTGGAGTCCTTCTTGGTCATCAAATACCTAAGGGTGGCGTGATCGGTGTGCACTATAACTTTGGCCCCCATAAGGTAAGGTCGAAACTTTTCCATATCAAACACAATAGCCAACAATTCTTTCTCGGTGACTGTATAGTTTCTTTGAGCCTCATTCATGGTCTTGCTTGCGTAGTACACCGGATGAAACATCCTGTTGATTATTTGGCCCAAAATATCCCCAACCGCAATGTCACTAGCATCACACATGAGCTCAAAAGGCAAGCTCCAATTTGGTACGGTAATGATGGGGGTAGAAGTCAACTTGAGCTTAAGAAGCTCGAATGCTTGCATACAATTCTCATCGAACAAGAACTTTGCATCTTTCTCTAGCAACTTGCACAATGGATGTACAACTTTAGAAAAATCCTTTATGAACCTTCGGTAGAAACTCGCGTGCCCAAAGAAACTCCTCACCCCTTTGATAGAAGTCGGGGGAGGGAGCCTCGAAATAACCTCAATCTTGGCCTTATCAAGTTCAATTCCTCGCTTCGAGATCTTGTGACCTAACACTATACCTTATTCTACCATAAAATGGCACTTTTCAAAATTGAGAACAAGGTTAGTGTCCTCACATCGGGCCAACACTCTATCCAAGTTTACCAAGCACTCCTCAAAAGAATCCCCAACCACGCTAAAATCATCCATGAAGACCTCCAAGATATCCTCCACCATGTCGGTGAAAATAGCCATCATGCAACGTTAGAAGGTCACTAGAGCATTACACAATACAAATGGCATTCTAGAGAAAGCGAATGTGCTATAAGGACATGTAAAGGTGGTCTTCTCTTGGTCCTCCGGGGCAATTAGAATTTGATTGTACCTCGAGTAACCATCCAGAAAACAATAGAAAGCCTGGCCCGCAAGACGATCAAGCATTTGGTCAAGGAATGGCAATGGGAAATGATCTTTTCTAGTCACCTTGTTCAGCTTCCGGTAATCCATACAAACTCTCCACCCGGTGACCGTTCTAGTGGGAATGAGCTTATTTTTGTCATTGGTCACCACGGTCATACCACCCTTCTTCGGCACACATTGCACCGGAGAGGTCCACGAACTGTCAGAAATAGGATAAACCACCCCTGCATCTAGCCACTTGATAACCTCTTTCTTCACCACCTCTTGCATCGCCTCATTTAGTCTTCTTTGATTCTCCAAGGAAGGCTTTGCATCCTCCTCCAAGATGATTTTGTTCATGCAAAATGCGGGGCTTATTCCCCGAATACAAGCTAGAGTCCATCCGATTGCCCTTTTCCACTTTTGAAGAACCGCCAAGGTGGCCTCAACCTACATGTTAGTAAGGCAAAAAGAAAGAATAACAGGTAAAGTAGAATTTGAACCCAAGAATTCATACCTGAGGTGTGGAGGGAGTGGCTTCAACTCCAACACCGGTGGATCCTCAATCGATGGCTTTGTTGGTGGAGTTTTGTGGTTTTCAAGATCCAAAGATAGCTTCCTAGGCTCATATAAATATGAACTCATACTATGCAATGCATTCACGCACTCCACTCTACTAGCATCATCATTAACATCCATATTAAGAAGCACGGCCTCAAGGGGATCTTCAACATGGATCATGGAACTTGTGTCCTCTACTATCACAGTTGTGACAATGTCCACAAATGAACACACCTCCGTGGTATTGGGTTGTCTCATTGATTTGCAAACATGGAATACCACCTTCTCATCCCCCACTCGGAAAGTCAACTCACCCACTTCAAAATCAACCAATGCCTTCCCCGTAGCTAGGAAAGGCCTACCAAGAATAATCAGCACTTCAAAGTCTACCTCACAATCCAATATGACAAAGTCGGCCAGTAGTATAAACTTATCCACCCGGACAAGTACATCATCGATTATGCCCAAAGGTCGCTTCATCGATCGATCCGCCATTTGGAGTATCATTGAGGTGGGTCGAGGTTTTCCAATTCCCAAAGTCTTGAAGACCGAGTACGACATCAAATTTATGCTAGCCCCCAAGTCACAAAGGGCCTTGGCAAAATCCGCACTTCCGATAGTACAAGGGATAGTAAAAGCTTCGGGATCCTCAAGCTTAGGTGCCATTGAATGCACTATGGCACTCACTTGATGAGTCATTTTAATTGTTTCACACTCCATCGACCTCTTCTTTGTTACCAAATCTTTCATGAACTTAGAGTACCCCGGCATTTGCTAAAGTGCCTCCACCAAAGGCACATTGATTGTGAGGCTCTTCATCATGTTAATGAACATTTTGAATTGATTGTCACTCTTTTGCTTTGCTAACCGTTAAGGATAAGGTGGAGGTGGCCTAGGCAAATGTTCCTTGGCCTTTGGTACAACCAGCTCGAGCATGTCAATAGCGTGTTACCTAGAGGGGTTCATGGTATATTGAGTCTCTACCTCGGCTTCATCATCAATATCAATCCGCACATCATTGTTCACATTTTGATTAACCACATCATCAACAATCAAAGGTACTTCATCATCCCGCAATTCAACATTTTCTTCCATAATTTGCTTTTGCTTTGAGGCATTCACATCACCGCCTCTTCCACTTCTTGTTGTAAGCGCCATCACATGATTATTATTCCCACCCTTCGGGTTCACTACCGTATTACTCGGTAGTGCACCCTTGGGACGAGTATTCAATGCTTGAGAGGTTTGGCCTAATTGCACCTCCAAGTTCCGGATAGATGTATTATGATAAGCTAATTGGGTATCGGAATCTTGGTTCTTTTTCATCATTTGCTCGAACATGCTTTCAATTCTCCCAATATCACTCTCGGAGGAACTCGGACCTTGAGAAGGAAAGGGGGTGGATTGTTCAGTTGTTGGCACATGAGGGGCCTTTGAAAGCCTTGCCCCCGATTGCCTTGGTTCCCCCTATTGTTCCACCCTCCTTGATTGTTGTTGTTGCCCCAATTATTGTTATTACCATTCCAATTGCCTTGGTTGCTTTGATTACCCCAATTGTTGTTTTGGTTGTTATTATTACAATTGTCACCACCTTGTTGTTGATTGTTGTTATTCCAATTACATCCGCTTTGTTGTTGATTGCCCCAATTTCCTTGAGGACGCCATTGTTGATTAGAAGAGTTGCCTCTATTCCCTTGGTAGTTATTGACTTATTGGACCTTTTCGCTTTGATCATCATAGCACTCGTTTGAATAACCACCACCACCATCATTGTTGTTGTCATATTGTTCACAATTACCTTGAGGATGTTGCCCTTTTTGTCTCCTTTTCAACATAGAAACACCTTCCATTGCATTGACTTGGCACGGGTTTTGGACTTGTTACAATTGCGCCTTTGCGGATTGATTCATAGTTATTGTAAGCTCGGCAATAGCTTGGCCATAATCGTGCAATTCCTTGTGCAAATGGATGACCGTAGGGTCACCTTGGGGCACATTTGCTCAGCTTTGCCATGCCGAAGAGGTGTCGGCCATTTCATCAAGTACATCACATGCCTCTTGGTAAGAAAGTTTCATAAAGTTCCCTCCGGCCAATTGGTTCACAATGCATTGATTCGTGGTGTTGATGCCCCGATAAAAGGTTTGTTGAATTATAGCCTCGGTCATGTCCTTATTAGGGCACTCTTTCACCATTATTCTATATCTTTCCTATATCTCATGCAAAGGTTCCGTTGGCTGTTGCTTGAAGGCTAGAATTTCATCTCGAAGAGCCGCCATATGACTTGGAGAAAAGAACTTTGCAATAAATTTGTCCATCAATTCATCCCATGTTGTAATAGAATGATTTGGGAGCCTTTCTAACCAATCCAATGCTTTACCCCAAAGAGAGAACAGGAAAAGTCTCAATCTCAACGCATCCTCAGACACGTTTGTCTGCTTGCTACCCCAGCATGTATCCACGAACCCCTTCAAGTGCTTGTAGGCATTTTGATCGGAGGCGCCCGTGAAATACCCTCTTTGCTCGAGCAAGGTCAATATAACATTTGTGATTTGAAAGTTACCCGCCCGAATTCGGGGAGGCACAATAGCACGGCGTATCCTTGATTTGGTAAAACTCTAGGAGCCACTCTCGACGGTTGCGGAGGAGGGTCTGGAATATTGTTGTTCTGATTTGCATTTATATTGGCATTTCGGCCCCTCCGTGGAACTTGAGGTAAGAACTCATGTTGTTCTAGATCCTCTACCTCCTCTCCCGCTATCATGTTGCCGAGAGGGTCATTTGCATTAAGAGCCATTTGTACCTGATTGATCGACACAAACAGAATTAGTAAACAAGAAGGAAAGAGAAGATAAACACAAAACTAACTAAACAGATAGTCAACATTGTAAGCGCCCCGGCAATGGCGCCAAAAGTGATTGCTGCCAACTCAACGCTACACTAAGGTAGGAAGAGCGGGTCGCAATAGCTTTTACTCGATATGAAGGTCGGGATCGATTTCCTCAGGCAGCTAGTAGTGGAGTTGGATTGTCTGTCTAGCCTAGAGATGTGTTTGTACTCCTAATGTCACTTCAAACATTTTTGGGTTTTCGAATTATAACTATTTTTATAAAACTATTGATTAACACTAAATTATGCTACGAGAATATTACTAAGTTGTATCTAATGGGAAGAAGGGCACTAGGGTCGTGACACTACCTAGGTGGCTAATTGACAGGTAGATATTACTAAGGTTCGATTGACATAATTGGGGCTTATGCTATAACCGTTGCACAATTTTATCCACTCTCACACCTCTAGGTAGAGAAATTGACTTTGCCTAATTGACTCTCTCGAGACCAAATGGGTAGGCAAATTAGACCAAGCAACTAGGGTTCAAGTAGGGTAATTACTCTCTCGAGGTTTAACCCGTTAATTGGGACTATCATTTCTCATGAGTCCATCCCAATTCCTTGTTGGGTCAATTTTGGGGTCATAGACTCTCTTTCTCAAGAAGAGTTAAACCCACAAAGCTTGAATCAGTGTTTGCAACCACCAATTCTAGATTAAAACATAAAATCAACCCAAATAGCAAACACCCATAGTCAATCTAACATTAGATGACAACACTCATCAATTACCCACACTAGGGTTGAGCCACAACCCTAGCTAATGGGTTTCGCTACTCATGCTTTAAGAATAAAATAGAGAAATAGATGAAGAACTAAGCATATTAATTAATTGCTAAAATTAAAATACAAGAATCTATTGTAAATGTAAAGCAAAAGTGCCAAAAATGGCTACAAAATTCGTTCTCACGAGCGCAGCCCTTGTCTGATCTCTCCGCCTCCCTAAAAAATGGTAAAATGTTCTATTTATACTAGGTTGGAAAAACTGGACAAAAATACCCCTGTGGGGTCAGTGCAGGCCGCACTAAATGGACCGCGGCCGCACTGGGCTCTTTGACTTTGACTTATGCTTCTCTGAACTTGGACTCCTCGGACCGCGTAGAATGGACTGCGGCCGCGGAGGGAGCTAGCGCGGTCCGCGCAATCATAACCGCGGACCGCATAGCACTGACTTTGCAAACTTTCATCTCTCTGAATCCCATGACCGCGGACCGCACAAAAGAGTAGTGCGGTCGTGGAGCCTCACCGCGGACCGCGAGATGTGTACCGCGGCCGTGCTTCTTCTAGCCTGATTCACCAACTCTCTGAACCACCTAGTGCAGCCGCACTACACTTTGCGCGGTCCGCACTAGGCCTTTTTTTCTTAAATTTCTCGGTCTTTGATACTTGAGCAGGTTTCACTCCTTTTTGAGCCGATCTTTGACATTTCGTCACTTTGTCGATCAAACCTCCAATCAAGCACAACTTGTGAGCCTTTTAGGACTATTTTGTAATAATATATGATCAAAGCATAGGCAGGTAGGGGCATAAAACATGTTAAAATCCTAACTTATCACCGGCACTATTTCAAAAACTTGATAGACCCAAGGCCCTTTGTCATCTTCATCCTCAATGAACGGGATGGAAGCATCACTGTGAGCACACAAATTCTCCTCGCCATGCACGACAATCTCTTGTCTATCCCACTCAAACTTGACCATCTGATGCAAAGTGGACGGGACTGCTTTGGCGGCATGAATCCAAGGTCGCCCTAACAGAAAATTGTAAGAGACGGCCACATCCAGCACCTGGAACTCCATGGTGAATCCACTAGTCCTATGGTCAACTCAAGTACTATATCACCAACCAAGTCTTTTCCTCCACCATCAAACCTCGGATGCATATGCTATTTTTGTGAATTTTCTCATCATCAACTTTCAACTTGTTCAGAGTAGAGAGAGGGCAAATGTTTGCACTGGAACCATTGTCAACTAATACCCTGGTGACTATAGAATCTTCACATTTTACCGTAAGATAGAGAGCTTTGTTGTGTTCAGTACCTTCCACAGGCAACTCGTCATAAGAGAAGGTGACCCTGTTCACCTCAAATATTTTGTTGGCGATCATCTCCAGATGGTTCACTGAAATTTTGTCGGGGACATGAGCTTTGTTCAAAATTTTCATCAGGGTCTAACGATGCTCATCTGAGTGGATTAGCAATGACAGCAAGGAAATCTGAGCAGGCATCTTTCTCAACTGCTCCACGATGGAGTAATCTTGTACCTTCATTTTCCTCAAAAACTCCTCCGCCTTTTCTTCAGTGACTGCTTTCTTTACCAAAACTAGATTATTTGTGGATGTTTTAGCTTTCCTTAACACTTTCGGGGCAAAGCATCTCCCCGAACGAGTTAATCTCTAAGCCTCATTGACTTCTTCTTTCACTTCCTTTCCCTCATAGGTCACTATCACCCATTCATAGTTCTATGGGATAGCCTTATTGTTGATTACCGGCAACTGGGTTACGGGCTTGATGATCACAGGATCCATACGGGCACCCTCTACAATTATGACAGGCTTATTTGCCAACCCTAGCACGACCACTTTTGACTTTTCTTGTTTTGCTACAGCATCACTTGGGGATCCTTTCTTAACTACAATAGATGGTTCAAAGTTTGCAATGCTCAACTTGTTCACTGATCCTTTAACCATTAGTTTTTTGACTGGCTTGACCTCACAGGACCGAATCATCATGACGGACTGTGAAGGCTTCTTGGGCTCCCCCCTCGTGTACTATCTCGATTATGTTTGTTCCCTCATGGGTTGGAAATGGGTTCTGATTGATGTTGGGTGCCTCTGGAGTTTGGACTTCGATCCGGTTTGTGTCAATGAGCTCCTGGATGGCATTTTTCAAGTGCCAGCACTTCTCCGTATCATGCCCCAGAGTACCAGAACAATATTCACAGCTCACGGAGTAATCAAGATTCTTTGGAGGAGGGTTTGTCAATTTCAACTCAATTGGCCTCAGCATATCCAACTGCCTCAGTCTATGGAATAAACTGGTATAAGACTCCCTCAATAGGGTGAAGGTTTTCTTCCACTGCAACCTCTCATTTTTAAATGCTGGATTGGGCCGGAAACCTGGGCCGGCAGGGTTTTGGTAGGCTTATGGGGTGAGTAAGCATTTTATTGAGCTGGGTAGGTATTTTGTGGGGATGGGGCATGCCATTGTGCGTAGGCAGGAGGTTGAGTATATGTCTAGGCGTGGTGGACAGAAATATGAGGGTCTGGTGATGGGAAGTAGTGTTGGGGTGAATTATATAGGGTTTGGGTGTAGGTTCGGTGAGGGGGTCTAGGTTGGGTATAATGGTGTGACGGGCCCCTTGGTCCAAACTATGATCCTGAATCAACCACTGCCACATCTTCTTTCTTCTTTTTTCCGATCACTCCTCTAGTACCATTCTGAATAGCTTGAGTAGTCTCTTTGATGGCCGAGTAGCTCATAATTTTGCTTGATTTAAGCCCTTCTTCCACCATGCCACCCATCTTCACTACTTCGTTGAAAGACTTGCCTATGGCCGATATTAGATGGCCAAAGTAAGTAGGCTCCAGAGCCTACAGAAAGTACTCCACCATTTCGCTCTCCTCCATCGGGGGGTTAACTTTTGCCACTTGTTATCTCCATCGAAAACCATATTCTCTGAAACTTTCACTAGGCTTCTTCTCAATCTTAGTCAAAGACAAACGATCTGAAACAATCTCGATGTTGTACTGTAAATGGCGAGCGAATGCTTGGGCCATATCATCCCAGGTATACCATCTGCTGTGATCCTGACGAGTGTACCACTCCAATGTCGCGCCGCTCAAACTCTAGCTAAAGTATGCCATCAGTAGCTCATCTTTCTCACCGGCTCCTCTTATTTTACTGCAGAAACCCCTCAAATGGTCCACCGGGTCTCCATGCCCATCATATAGATCAAATTTAGGCATTTTGAATCCCACGGGCAATTGAACATCGGGGAATAGACACAAATCTTTGTAGGCTACGCTCACCTGGCCTCCCAATCCCTACATGTTTCTGAATGACTGTTCCAGGCTTCTAACCTTCCTGAACATCTCCTCATGTTCTGGGTTTTTAGGTGGTTTCTCGGTCTCAACTGGGAGGTCAAAACGAGGAGTGTAGGAGTAATGTTCTGGGGCCATAAAAGTAGGCTCTGGGGGATAGCATTGGTTATCTTGGGTCTGGAATAAGGGCTCACTGGAGGATCGATGGAGTGTAGCGGGTGGGGGTGCCACGAAAACAAGGGTGGATGGTGGAGGGGGTATGGGATTGGTTTAGGTAGTGGTGCTTGTGGGATTTGGGAAGTGGTGCCTTGGTAGTGGTGGTAAGTAGGGAAGCCTGGAGATGAATCAATAGTGGGAGGTTCTTGGGATTGAGCCAGCGACGGGACGAAAGTAGGGTTGGCGGGGTATGATGGTGGATGCCCTTTCACCCATGCCTGGTACATCTCTGTCATCTGGTGTTTCAACTTATATAACTCCTCTTTCAGATTAACATTAGACTCTTCCCCCTCCCTTGTCGGATCAATAACACTTGCATACAGTTCTTGGACAACCATGATCAACTTGTCTTTGGACCTGGTGTTGTGCGGGTGAGTTGCCAAAATGCCAAACAAACTTACCACCTTCCTGAACTTGATGACAACAAGCAAACTCGTTAGCGATTAGAGCTTAACAGATAGGTAATCGCAAGTTGGGGATGCAAAGCACCTAAGCAGTTACCCATTTATATTATGCATTTGAACGGCCGTTTGTGTCATCTCGGCTTTCACTGATTTCCATTTTGCAATTTCTCTCTTTTCTTTTTTTTTCTTTTTTCCTCCTTTTCTTTGCTTGGTTCTTGTTTTTTTTTCTTCTATTCTCTCATTTTTTATCTCTTGTTTTGCCATTATTTATTTCCATAGTTTTCCTTGTTTTCTCCCCTTTTTCATTTCTTTTCATTTCATGGTTATGATCGAATCTTATGGGGATTACCTACATATTATGACGTCGCAGGAATCAGACCAAGCGTAGTTCTTGGAACATGTGCGAAATAAATAATAAACAAAAAACATTTTCTGGGGTTTTCAAATTTCATAAAATAAAATAAAACATCTTGATTACGACAACTACCCCTACAAATTTAAACGTAAAGACTAACAGACTCGATGAGTGGACTGATAACTTCAAAAGAAAACTGAAAATACAGACTCGAAATGAACTAATAAACTGACAATACAAACTTGAAAATAAACTAACAAAACAGACTCGAACAAACAAAGTCAAGAATACATAAGTGCTTCAACTGCTGCTCCGGTTGGCCTTGCTGCGGGCCTTTGCGCCATGTCTTCTTGGAGGCGAAACAAGTCATACATGATCTGTCGGACAAAAATCATAACTGAAGTGAAGAACGTGGATCTGGTCATGTCCTCACACTCGTTGCATTTCATCACAATGTAGTCCGCAATTCTCCTAACCCTTTCCCTAATAATACCCTTCTCATGTAGCAACCGTCCGATCTGCTGAGATCTGGCATCCAAAACTTGTTCAGCTGTGTGATTTTACTCCTAAAGCTACTACAGGTCTTTCTCTAATTGTGACATCAGGGCATAGAAGTGCTCCCTTTCTGCTTTGAAGTCTCTTGCCTGTTTGGCCATTTCATTCTCAAGGACGTTGACCTTTTTTTTATACTCACCATTCCTTTGTCATACTTCTCCTTCAGTTGCCGAACGAAACTGGCCCGTCCTTCCGCATTCTTAGCTAACTTAGCTCGGGCATTTGCTAGCTCCGCTTCAGTCTTTTACAAATCATCCTCAAAATCACGCACTTTTTGCGTAAGGTTGTAGATGAGCTTTTCGTCTTTTCTGTTCCTACTCAGGTTCTCAACTGCTATTCTCATTTTTCAAACTTGTGCTCGGAGAGCTTCATTCTCTTAGGCCAACTTTCTCCTTTCACCTTCGGCTTCTTGTGCTTGGAGATCATTGTTGAATTCCATGTTTCTTAGCTTCTCTTTCAAGGCGTGAATCTCGGTTTGATATTTCTTCTCCTTTTCTCCCCAGGACAACCTTTCTTGAATTTTGACGTCAAAAGCTTGAACATGAGGTTTCTTGGAAGGCCTCTCAGGCTCGGGCCTGTTGTTTACACAAGACCTTTTCTCGAACCATGCAGCAAAATTTGGATCCACTTCCCCCTTTGCAACATCTGGTACCTGGGTGCCATTTTTTAGATGCTGGCAGCCATTCCAATCCTGCTGAACTAAAGCCTCGGGCAATGCAGTTTCAGGATGCAGCTAAATGACCTGGGTGGTTAGGTCTTCATCTTCGGGCACCATCTGATATCTTCCTAACTGCCTTAAAACCCTCTGCAGTGCATATGGTTGGATACTTCTTACACCCATCAACCTCAAGTAACCCTTGGTAGCTGTCATGTAAATGGCTTCTGTCATCGGGAGCCATCCTATAGTCCACTCGACCTGACTTGCTTTGAGAGCTTTCAAATGGGAGACCCAGGCTTTAAACCCTTCTGGCATGTTGTAGTCTTTCACCCTTTCCTCATAACTCTCAATGAAGTTATCCAGGGTCGAACCATAACTCATGAATTTGGGGTGATGGTGAAGATGCTCGATCAACCACGTTTGTAGAAGAATATTGCAACCTTCAAAGAATTGAGCCCCAGCTTTGCATAATGTCAATGCTCGATAAATATCTGTCAGTACTAATGGAACAAGGGTATGATCCTTCTTGGTAGGATTTGTGCAATTTTGACCATACGAGTATCCATTGTCCCTTCCTCATTTGGAAAAACCATGATTCCCAAAAATGCCGCAATAAAAGTGAACTGGCGATGAATTTGCCAAAGGCCCTTATCTTGTTTGTTGCTCAAACCCTTTTCATGTGTTCAAACCCAGCTGAGTGCCCAAACCTGAAGTACAAGAAGTGTAAAGAACAACACCATTTGCTTAAATGGGCCTTCTTTATCTATTTACTGATATTCAGGAGGTCAAAGAACTTGTGCACCGAAGGAGCCCTTGGAAATATAAGTTGTTGCTTCCTCAAATCTCGGCCAAACTCAATATACCCGGCCACTTCCTCCAAAGCAGGGGTGATCTCAAAATCCGAAAAACGAAAAACATTGTGGAGGGGGTCCCAAAAAGTTACCAAAGCCTTAATTAAATCTTCCCGTGGTTTGATTTCCAAAATGTTTATAAGAGTACCCAACTGTTTTTCACCCACTTCTGACCATCTTCATCTATATCATTCCACCACATACGCAACTGCAACTGAGCCTGTTTTCTTACCACCTCTGACGGGTTCTGGGCAGTGTTCATTTGTGACGGGTCTTGGACAGTATTCATTTGTACATGTGAAGGGTTAAGGTTAGGTTTTCCTCTGTTGGACTCTTTTCGTAAAAACAGGTTTTTCTTTTCTTTTTTAAATTTCTAAAATAAAATCAACGGACCATGATTCCTTCCCCTATATGCTAATTTTATCAAAAATGATCGTTTTGCAAACGTGACCCCTTCCCAATTCCAAATGAATTTTGAGGCCGGGGAGGACTACTTTATGGAAAATGACACTTCATTGACAGACTTGTCCGTTCTTTTACAAAAATAGCCCTTCGACAACTGAAGATACTC
This sequence comes from Nicotiana tabacum, assembly GCF_000715075.1. Classification (NCBI taxonomy): domain Eukaryota; kingdom Viridiplantae; phylum Streptophyta; class Magnoliopsida; order Solanales; family Solanaceae; genus Nicotiana; species Nicotiana tabacum. The sequence goes on from NC_134084.1 coordinate 157,145,436, forward strand.
TAAGTCTATTTTGGCAAGAATGGCTTAAGACATTACCGAAATTGGATCGGCTTATTTTTTCACCCAAAACTCCAAACTTCATTTATTTGAACATTGACTATTTTTTTCTTTTCTTTTTTGAAAAATAAGGTCGAACCTTATGTAGGTTGCCTACGTATCCCACATCTGGTGAGAATCAGACATGCATAATTCGGTCAGCTTTGACACATTTGAAAAGACACAGTTTCGGGATGTTTCCAAATACCGGGGATTTTTCAGAACCGGGTTTTATTTCCTTCCCTACATCACTCTTGGTTTTCTTTTGATTATTTTCCTAGCCGGTTAGCATGCAGGCCGAAACAAATAAATGTTCACATAGCACATAGGATGTATCAGGATGGTCTGTTATTTTGGGTCAACCTATCCTAGACGGACCCAACCCCTATGTTGAGTCCCCTAAGTCAAATGCACATGATGCAAACAAACGTTCCTACTAGGGATCTGGCATGAGGCTATATTTTTCTAGGTTTAAATCTTGGGTCTTTGTTCTAGACTTGGGTTACCCGAGCGGACAATTGGGGCCGAAGAGGGGGCAACGTACCGGGAGCACTAAAGTCTGCCCGGCCTTGTTGCTGGACCAGCCTCGTTCTATTTGATATAACTTCTACAGAAAAAGCAGGCCACGCGAACGTGTGCACCATTTTAAGAAGACTTAGAGGGGTGGTGCAAGAAGACAGTTATATACAATTCAAACAATATTAAAGCGGTAAACAGATAGCATTTAGCACAAAAGGTTCACAGAATACAGTAATATCAACAACAAATTAAGCCAAGTAAAAATCATATTAACAAGCTCGAATTCTTGAACCCTGACTAGAGGTTCTGGGTTCTAGATCCCCAGCAGAGTTGCCAGAGCTGTCACACCTCCTTTTTACTACCCCCGAAAGGGGTATAAGGGAGTTTTTTCCAATTTAAGTGACAATCAAAACAGGATTATTTATTAAAATTCAGAGTCGCCACTTGGGATAATTTATGGTGTCCCAAGTCACCGGATTAAAATCCCGAATCGAGGAAGTTTTGACTTTGTATTAATGTTAGCGAACACAGAAATTTGAGAAAGGAATTTTGTTAACCCAGGAGAAGGTGTTAGGCATTTTCGAGTTCCGTGGTTCTAGCACAGTTGCTTTGATCATACTTGGCTTAAACAAATTATTTGATTACTGATTTTAGAAACTATGTGCATTTGCCTCTTTTAATTACGAAATTATCTTGAAACGGGTCACGCGCACGTGTACCTATTTGTTTAGTGTGTCAAAAATCATGTCACGCAAACGTGTCCACAATTAATAACGCTTTATTGTTATTAAGAAAGTTTGGCCAAAGTTGCGCGAACGCATACACCAGTTTTGTTTTTAAAATCGTAATCACGTCACGCGAACAAGTCCACAATCACAATGATACATTAAATGGGCCAAAAGCAACTACGAGCATTTGTCATTTTTATATCTAGGTTATAAGATTAATACGAGGGTCATGAGTGATATGGATGGCACACCTCTGACTTATATGAACTAAATTTAATTAGTGGCCTATTAAAACAATTTTATTATTACAAGAAAGTTTGGTCGAAGTTGCGCGAACGCAAACTCCGGATTGGTTTTTAGGATCGCAATCATGTCACGCGAATGTGTACACAATCATAATTGTATTTTAAAATGCCGAAAGGCTTTTCTACGAATTATTCATTATTAATAACTAATAAAAGTTTTTTGTGAGAGCCATAGGCGATTTAATTAAAATGGCACACCTCAATTTAATTTTAAAGAGTCATATTTAAGCCGGACCTAAAGATGCTTGCATTTGCAAATAATTTGAACTTAAATGAGCTATTAGTCGTAACAAGATTGGACAGTAGGTTATTTTAACGAAATGGACCAACATGTTAGTCCCTTGGGCCGTTAAAGTCGAATGGCCCTAACTACTGAAGAGAAACGTCAGGGGCTTTGGGCCTGGGAAATGAATCCAAAATGAAAGGGAAGGGCCTGAGACATGCGAGCCTAGCTTGGGCCCAGCAGTCTCACTTGGGCCATTTAATAGGCCTGACTGATCCAAAGGGTGTTTTTCAGCATTTCAAACATATGCTACACTTTGAGTGACCCAAACATTAATCTACATTAGACTAAACTGATTTCATCAAATCAAATAAAAGAGATTCACCATCTAATTTAAATCTAAACTGCAGAACGTTAGAACACTATACACTCAACGAATACTCAAGTCACATGCATTTTAAAGATCAAAACTACTACTAACTGATTTTGAATTCATACATATAGTAATTCCAACAATAGAATACTTCAGACATTTAAACTAAGTGTTACAATGGCAACCAGTGATCCTAAATTCATTCAGGTACTTAAACCAAAAGCTAAACAACGAAATCTTAACATGAATCTAATCGTGGACTAAACATCATTACTAACCTAGGCAAATTTAAACAAATTCCAACAGGGAAAGGTTCCTCGTCTAAATTAAATTCATGTTGTAACAGTCCAAAATCAAATAACGACAGAAAAAGTTCAACCCAGCTAAAACAAAAATGACAAGTCTAAAGTCCAAATACAATCCCAAGATGTACTTTCAACAGCATGAATAAACATAGTAGATCATATAATGAAACTAATGTATTGCAGAAATCAGAGGTAGATTCTAAATAACATCAGCTGATATTAATGCTTAAGCCTCCACATTCGATTACATGCTTCAAGTTTGAGCATCACATTCAATAAGGTCCAAGAGGTACCTGGAAGTAAACATAAAGCAAAAGATGAGGATTTCAACAGTAAGCAATAGCTCAACGAATCAACACAGCCACTTTTAGCTTCCTTAAACCATTTTTAAAATCCCAGACAGTTCAGAAATCCTTTGAAACTCTTTAACTATTGCTAACAGTGAAATCAAAGACCAATTCCCAGTAATTTTTGACCCAAAATGATGAAGAATTTTTTTTTCAGTGTATGAATGGCTGCCCAAAAAATAAAGGGAAAGAGGTCTTTATATAGGCATGTCTAAGGTAGCCCTAGCCTAGCTAACCATGTCCACTTTTTACCCCTTTAATTCTTGGTTATTTTATCCTTTTTAACCCTCTAAAATATCTGAAACCCCCTGTTCTTAACAAACCAGCCCTAGCCTTATCCTCTAGAAGCTTCCCCCAACAGAAAAATATTCCCTCAACCCCCAAATACCCAAAACAGCCCTCGACACCTCTGTATTTACCTTCAGAAAATCAAACCTGGATCAAATTAACCCAAGACCCAACCCAAACCCATGGGCTTGCGTATTAACAGCCCAAACTGAATTTCAGACCATCAAAATAAGCATTGAAGCTCAAATTGTGACCCAGGCTGGCTAAGGCCAAATGAAAAAAAAGGAAGGAGAAGGAAGGAACCGGGTCACAGAGAACACAAGTAATTTAAACCAAAAACACTTAAGCAATTTTTAAGCAATAATTCGAACCCTATAGACTAAACCGGATGAAACTAAACAAATGAGTAAAAAAACGAATAAACGCGAATAAGAAACAAAAAGACTCTAATGCAATTAACCACAATAGATTATTAATATATATTTTTCAAAACGAACTAGGTTAAACAAAAACCCAACTGAAATAGGAAGAGAAGAAATGAACATGCAATCAAAAGGGAAAAGCTTATTGTATTTACCGGAGACGGATGAGTGATTCGATGAAAGGCATCGTTTGAAAAAGTTTGCTAGAATCCAGTGAGCTTCGAAATGAATTGAAATCGATGCTAATCGATTATTCTTTAGGGAGAACAATCAATTGGCATAAGTTCGATCCATTATCAGCCAAGAAAACCCCTTAAAACTCTGAAAAGGGAACAAGATTAGGGTTTTCGAATTTTTGGCGCAGATATGGGATTTGGAGAAACGAGTGGGGATTTTGGGGAAATTTGTGTTGGATTAATATTCAAGGGAGTGTGGGGATTGTGGAGGAGGAATTTGGAAGAGATTGGGTGGTCCGCCGCCGGCCGGTGAGGGTTTGGGGATTTGGGGACAGCTAGGTTCGATTAGGGTTTGGTTAGAGACGGACTGGGGTGGGTTTGAATGGTTTAGAGGGTGGTTTCGGACACTTATATAGCTGGGGAGTAAGGAGTTCCGGTCTGTTGGATCTCCTTGATCCAACGGTTGAGATGGAGAGGTCTCGAAACGGGGTCGTTTTGGGTGGGGGTTGCTGGACCGGGTAGCTGGGCTTGAATTGGAGCGGGTTTGGGGGGAATTGGCTCAGGGATTGTTTGGGTCTAGGGATTTGGGCCTCAATTAAACAACCATTTCTTCTCTAATTCCTTTTTTCCTTTTTTTCAATTTTCTCTTTTCCTATTTTAATAAATTAAAACTCCTAAAAATAATTAATTTGGAAAAAACGAAGCTGATCAACTACTAAATATTTATGAAAATTAATTACTCCTAAATTAAAAGGAAAATTACAAATTTAAAATTAAAAGGCTAAAAATGCAAAAATAAGCCAATTTTTGTGATTTTCATTTTTATAGAGCAACTAATTTACTAATTAACCTTAAAATGTAAAAGTAAATCATAAATGCAAATGCATGGTTTTTTTGACATTTTCATGATTTTAACAAAATTAAACAAGCACATAAATACAAACAATTAGCACAAATTCCACAAAATCCTATAAAATTGCAAATAATGGAAAAAAAATTATTTTCTTGCATTTTATAGGAGTAATTTACATAGCGCAAAAATCACGTGCTCATACTCGGAATTGGAGTCTGTCCATCCGGTTTTTCACGTATCTATATTATGGAAGTGCATTGGCGATCCTACCCGAGTGGTGCCCACGGATAATGTATAGATTACAGAGGACTTGTCATACGAGGAAATTCCGGTTGTTGTCCTAGATCGACAAATCTGCAAGCTACGGAATAAGGAGGTAGCCTCCGTGAAAGTACTTTGGAGAAACAATAATTTGGAAGAAATGACTTGGGAGGCCGAGGAAGACATGAAGTCTAGATATCCTTACTTATTTTCCCCTCCAGAGAAGGGTTCAACTGGGACATCACAACCATAAGGTACGTGTATGAGTTCTTGCGTTGGTTATTGTCATTGGTCGTATGAGGCCATTGTCGTTATTGATGATTGTGGTCCTATGTGGCGTTAAATTATTGAGTTTCTACAGGAAGAGTGGGTAGTAGTGTTGTTACAAAGGCGACCCTGCCAAAGTTATATAGATCTCGGGGAGTTGAACATTCGAGGACGAATGTTTCTAAGAGGGAAGAATGTTACATCTCGCATTTTTGTACGTTAAAAGTTTCGTCTTTAATTAATCGACGTAGACTCGGGAATGAGATTATCTTGAGGTTAACATATTTACGCTATTTATAGCAAGCGATAAGTAAGTGTCATGAAGGATAAATGGTACATGAATTAAAGAAAATGAGTTTCGTTGAAAGTGGCCAATTTGGGATAAAATACGGGTCGAGCGATAATACCTGATAATTATGAACTAGTATCATGCAAGGTACCATATAACCCGTGATAGTAAGATGTATAAAGTATATTAAAAATGAATAGTATTTTTAGGTAATTTGAGATAATTCTTAATTATACGGGTAATTGGTTAATTACCGGGTAACAGGACATTACCTAGTTAATTAATAAAATAAATGGATAAGATTAACCCCTTCTTCCCTTCCAAAAACGTGGCACAAGGCCACCAACTAAGAGAATGACTCTTAGTCATTCTAAGGACTAAGTGGCTATCTAAGATTTATTTGAATTTGACAAGTAAAGACTTATTACAAGTCTTATCCCATTTTAATTTGGACAAAAGAGAACCAAAGACGTTCATAAATCCAAAAGCAAGAAACATACATCATTTCCTAGTTCAAATACTACAAGAACAAAAGCTTAATTCCATCCAATTTTACGGTTCCAAATTCAATTCCAATGAGAATTTGTTATAATCGTAGCAACGTAAAAAATTTGCGATTTTATAGGAGTACGATGCAATCTTCTCCAAGAGTATTATATGGAGATTTCCCTACTCCAGGTATGTTAAGGCTATTCATCCTTTCTTTTTGGCATGATCCACGAAATAAATGAAACGAGCAAATGCACAACTTTCATAAATGACTCTATTCAAAGAAATCCTAGAGGTGTCTGTATTCTTGATTCCCCGTGTGAAATTATTATATCTTCTGTTCATAGGTCTCAGAATAATAATCAGTTGAAAAAGTTTATCCGGAAGGAATATCCAGATTATTACATATTTTTCATGCATTTCATTCATTTATACATGTGCATTGACCCATGACTAGATGGCGTTATGATAGCTCCACGGACAAGGATAAAGCTTTAGAAGCACCAAGAAATCCATTCACAAGGTCTCAAGCTAAGGAGAAGCAAGACAAGGTTGTTGGGCTTCAATGGGAGATCAAGAAGGCGCTACTGGTGGAAGAAGAGCTCAAGAATTATGGAGAGGATTTAGCTAAATTCTACACTCATTTCATGGTCCAAGTCCAAGTCCAAGAGGAGGTAGATTGGGTTCCAAGCACCAGTCAAGGAGGGCCTAAATTAGGCGCCTAAATCAACTCACAAAGGAGCCAACTTGGCGCCCAAGTCAGTTCAGCGAGGGGCGGCCAAAACATAGGAGAAGAAGTCAAAGTTTCTTATTTTTTTTCCTAGTTTTTTAGGACATATTTGATGCTTTCGTAGGTAGTTAAGGTTTTGTTTTTCTTTTCCTAAGATTATTGGAATTACTTTCCAAGATTGACTTGGTTTTTGTTTTCTAGAGTTTTACCTTTTCCTATGGTAGTTGGACTTATTGTTCAAAGTAGCTTAGGACTTTATTTCCTTATTTTTTAGGTAGAATTTCGTGACCCCCTCCCTATATAAAGGGGTATCTTCTTTTCTTTTAGATTATTTAGACTATTATCAATAAAAATTGTGTGATTTTTCTTGCACTCTTGGGTGTGGCTACTCTTGGATTTATTCTTCAACCTTCAAGACTCAACTTGAGGTGGTAAGATTAAACTCTTTCGAAATCATAGATCACTTCTAGATATTCAAGAAAGGTGATAAGTTTAGGCTTATTGTTGTTCTTGTTATTCTAAAGGGTCGGGTTTTACAATCTATCTCTTCTTTTTAATTCTCTACCAAAGGCGATGAGTTCTTTGTTAGCTAATTGTTATTGTTAGGATTCAACTTCAAGAATAGAATTCTTGAGTTCAAGATATTCTTTCTTGAATTCAATCTATCTTTAATTTTCCGTTATTTTACTTTTCTTTATTTTCTTTTAGCTTCCGCACGTTTCTTGATTTTCTTGTTTTTCTTTAGTAATTCTTGAATCCCCTATCGTGTTATTATCAAGTGGTATTAGAGCATAGTCTAATCAAGATTTAAATTTTGATAATCTTGGGAGGTTCTTGAGCAACAAAAAAAAAATCAGCCCAATAAAAAATAAAAAGAAAAGTGTTATTGCTCATTATTATTTTTAGAATTCAAGTATTATTTGGTTTCCAAGCCAAGAATGAAAACAAGAAGAGGGGATCCTTGTTCTTGAAGATTAAGGAAACATCTTTCCTTATTTTTGTGGGTTTTGGGTTTCCTAAAATTCTTTCCTTTTTTTTCTACTAACCAATTCCTTTTCTTCCTAGGTTTGGTCATTCACTTTTCTTTCTTTTTCTAACTCCATATTCTTATCACTAAGGGTTGTGACTAGTAAGGTTTATTAATAAATCTAAAGATTAACGACCAAGAGTTGCATTGAGTGGAAAAAGTCAAGAGAGGTGAGAACATCAGAGGGAAAAGCCAAATTGAGAGATATATATTGCTTTGTTCGAGATGTCTCATACAGGTAGTGATGATGAACAAAGGGTTCTTCAAAAAGCCAAAATCAAAGGAAGGAATGATTTCACCTTGCGAGCTATGTACCAACAATTTGAAAGGTGAAATTTGCAATTCCATGAGATAAGGGACACCATTACTGAGCAAAATATTACAATAGCTGAACTCAGGAGGGGAAATAACGCTAGACCCCAAGCTAGGAGAAATGTACCCACATTGTAAATCAAGAAAACCCTATCGATGATTTTAATGATGATATTGATTTTGATAGGATAGGAAGAGATAGGAGAGGACAAAGAGGAAGACTAGAAGATGATAATATAAGTAGTATAAAAATGAAGATACCATCTTTCAAGGGAACAAGGGATCCAGACTTGTACCTTGATTGGATGAGAAAAGTGGAAGCCATCTTTGACTGCCACAACTATTCAGAGGGTAAGAAGGTTAAACTTGCTGTTGTTGAGTTTTCTGACTGTGCAACAATCTAGTGAAAAAAGCTTTCTAGGGATAGATTGCAAGAAGAACAAGAACCCATTGCTACATGGGCTGAGATGAAGAGGGTAATGAGGAAGAGATTTGTGCCATCACACTTTCAAATAGATCTACAACAACGTCTTCAAACTTTGAGGCAAGGGTCCTTGTCTGTAGATGAGTACTTTAAGACTATGGATATGTCTATGATCCAAGCTAATTGTATGGAGGAAGAGGAGGCTACAATGGCTAGGTTTTTGAATCTAAATAAGGAAATAGTTGATGTAGTCGAATTACAACAATATGTAACTTTAGATGGGTTAGTTGAATTAGTTGTAAAGGTAGAAAGACAAAACAAAAGGAGACAGCAATCTAGCTCATGGAGAAGCCGGCCAACTACTATTCCAAACAAGCAATGGCCAAAATCTGAGGAGACACCTACTCTTAAATTACATGAAGACAAGGCCAGGAGCAAATTGGAATCCAAGGATGGGGTAAGTTTTTTATGCCTAAAACTTGTACTTCTTCTTCTTCTTCTATTCAATGTCTCAAGTGTCAAGGGAGAAGGCATAAGGCTTATGAATGACCAAGTAGAAGAAACATTCTAATCAAGGAGGATGGGGATATGAGAGTGAAAAAAGTGAACCAAGTGAAGAACAAGAAGAAAACATTATAGAGAATGAAGAAGGGGAAGAGATGGAGTACATTGATAGTGGGTTGAATTTTGTGGTTAGGAGGCTTATGCATATTAATTTGGGTCACTCTAATGAAGAACAAAGGGAAAACATATTCCATGCTCGGTGTGGGATTAAAGATAAAATTTGTTCTATGATAATTGATAATGGGAGTTGTGCTAATGTTGTGAGTGCATATTTGGTGGAACAATTAGGGTTGGAATGGACGAAGCACCCTAGACCTTATAGGTTGCAATGGTTCAATGATAGTGGAGAGGTCAAGGTGAATAAAAAATGCATGGTCTCCTTCAAGATTTGGAAGGTACGCTGACGAAGTTCTATGTG